>NC_059072.1:312670906-312977906 GCF_020497125.1 Mauremys mutica | reverse complement strand
AGGGCGCGGAAGGTGCGCGGGTCCCACGCGCCATTCGGAACGGGGGGTCCCTCTCCCATGGCTCGCACGGCTCCGGCCGGCAGCGGGTGACTGTACCTGGGGGAGCAGCGTCTCGCTGCTGGTGAGTCCCAGCAGGGGCTACTCGGCGGCGGGAGCGTGACTCGCCCCGGCCCGGGGCGCCCTGCTGGGACCCGGCCCGGCGTGGGGGTCCCGGACTCCCGCGAGCCCCGAGGCAGGGGACCCATCCTGCCCCCCGGGGCGGGGCGGACCCCCGCGGCGGGCCGGGTCTCCATGGAGATCCCCAGCCAGGGCCCCGGCTCGGCCGCCGCGGTTGCCACGGGAGCCGCCGCCGCCGCCGCCGGTCTCCGCTTCCAACGGGCCGGCGGCACCAACAGCCGCGGGCGGGTTGAAAGTAATCAGCGCCCGCGCGGGAGGGGCTGCGCCGCCGCCCCCGCCCCCGCCCCGGGACGCGGCTACATAGGCTGGGCTGGGGCAGCGGCGCGGCTCGGCGCCCTGGCCACTGGCTGCCTGGCGGGCAAGGGGCGGCGGCGGCAGCGGCAGAGGAGGCGGCGGCGGCGGCGGGGTCTCCCCGGCTGCGGGGCTGGCGTGTAATGCCGAGCGCGGCGGGGCTCCCGGGGGCACTAGTGCGTGGGGGGGCGGCTCCTCCCGCTCGGACTCCAGCGGCCGCGGGGGCTCAGTGGGCGCTTGGCCCGGGCATTGCAGCCGGGGCTGGGGGTGCAGGAGCTCCTGGGAGCTCGCGAGCCTGTAACCCTCCCGCTCTGGCCGCTGCTCGGCGAGCTCTGCCCTAGCAGTGCGCAAAGGCAAGGAGCGTCTCAGACCTGTGCATCAGAGAGCCCGGCGGGAGCCCTCTGGCCTGGGTTACTGCAGGCGCTTCCTTTCACTAGCCTCTTCCCTTGCATCCCTGACACCCTTCCCCACCCCCCTCGGAGGAGCTGGTGTCTTGCTCCGCTTCTCCGGAGCCGCAGCGCTTGTAGGGAGTTAGTGTCTTTCTAGAACTGCCTCTCCAGGGCTCCAACAGGGAAGCAGATTTTTTGGTGGGGATTGGGAGGGGGGGCATTAATGAAGGCAAACCTGTCGCACTGTGAGTTTGAAAAAAGATCTTCTGCCTATGAGTCACAGATTCTAAACTCAGAAAGGATCATTGTGATCATCTTGTCTGACTGATATAATGTAGGCCAGAGACCTCCACGAAATAATTCTTAGAGCGTATCTTTTAGAAAAACATCCGCTCTTGATTTAAACTTTGTCAGTGATGGAGAATCCCCCATGACTCTTGGTAAATTGTTCCAGTGGCTAATGACGAGACCTAGAATCCTGCCTTTAGAATGAGAAGCGGTCATGAGAGAGAGCTGTGCTCCTCCTAGGCGAGGGAAGGGGAATCTGGACTGTCTTCTCTAGAGAGAAATTGGGGTGAACTTGCCTGAGATGACTAACATGCCATTCTCTTCTCTTCTTAGCTGCCAGCTGCTGACCTTGAAACAATGCATCACAATGATAAGAGTGGGATCTCCCAAGCTGGAAGTTGGGAGATCCGCCGGGTTGCAGCTGGGCCTTATTCCAACCAAAATCCCCCACAGAGGGCTGTACTTGGGCTGCTGACTGAGAATGGGCAGTGCTTGAGGGCATGTGGTCAGGTAACTTTTGGGGGGTGAACCCCATTGCTTACTGTGGGGTTACACTGCTAAGTGGCTGGCAAATGCCTGAGGTGCCTTTTGTGCATGTGTGGATGACACTAAAGTCAGATATAGCCTGTGCAGTTGCCATGGAAGCTTTTCTTGTCTCCAAACAGATTTTGTCAAGGCCCCTTTTATTCCAGCACTGGGTTTCTTCTTGTTATGCTTCTTAACCAGAGACAATGAGGAACTATGACAGTTTTTTCCTTACCCAAATTGAATGTTTCTCTTAAACCTAGTTCATCTTTTTTTAAACCTTATGTTTGTGAACTGATATATGTAAACTATCAAGGGCATTGTGGTGAATGTTGGTAAACCTGAGTTAAAACATATGTGCAAAACAGGTATCTAAAAGTCTGACTGATCAGGACTATTTAAGTATGTAAATACCTAACCTGGCTTCATTCCCTCCTGCCCCTCCTCCAAAGTGATAAAAGCCTGATAAATGACCTGACCCTCAGCTTACACTGGAGGGACACAGTACCAACTCTGGCAATTTTATTGCAAATATCATGTTTTTTAGTGTCTTCTTTGAAGCCCTAGCTCCTGAAATCCTGTGATTACTGGAGAATCTCAGTTCTGCTATTTTTTTAAGGATAAATTTCTAGCCCACAGGGTTGCAGAAACAAGCTTGAAAATGTGGCCCAAGTGCAACTTAAAGGCTCAAACTAGAAGGCAAATAAAAAGAGCCCGGCATTTATTACCTCTTGACTTTTCTAAGGTTATTTCATGATTCTTTTTTGAATTCTTGGGGCTGACAGTACTAGATTTGCAATATAGAATTTGGCTAAATCACATGATTTCCTTTTCTCTCAATATTTCATCCAGCTCACACGTGGGATTTAAAAGGGTAGAGCTTCAATCCCTGTTCAGTTAGCAGAGCTTTTTGAGGAGGTCGTGGCTAGCTAGTATTCTACAGTGTGGCCCTACTGACCATTTCTCCTCTGCTCTAACTTGGAGCCCAGCTTTAAGTAATGTTTCTGGAAGGGGCGGGACTGTTAAGTGGCTTCTCTATACCCCTAGCCTATGGAATGTAGAGCTCAGTGGAAATGTATATGCCTCTTAACTGCCAACTACTGCTCAAAGGTTCCGTGGCTTGGTACATGGCTCCTGCTGTGTTGATATGGTGGCAATCATTCAGAGAGCAAGCATTACTTTTGGGATAGTCTTTTTTTCCTCAGTTTCCCTCATGCTTCAGAATAAATTTAGGTGCCAGAGCCACTATGCAGATTTTAATCTGGTTAGCATGACTCTCTAGTACTCATTCCAGTCTGACACAGTAGATCCTTGCATGTATCGTAGTTGCTACTCCTGTGCAAACCTCTTGAGGAAAACAGTCCAGTGGGATTAGAGTAATAACAGATTACCATTTAAAGGTGGTAATCCTTAGAGTACATCTGGTATTGTACAATAAAAACAGACACCCTCCCTTTTCCCCCCACTGTCTTCAAATCTGTGTGTATAAAACCAGGCTCCTAAATAAAGGAACCTGGCTACAGAAGTTTGGCATACCCACAAATCCCACTGAAGTCAAATGGGAGTTGTAGGGGCTCACCATCTCTGAAAAGTTCGTATTTGAGTCACTGCAACTGCGGCTCTTTTTTGACATGGTGGGATTTGAGATTGCTCAACTTTCTGAAAATTGGCCCTATTTATTTCAGAGCCTGACTTTGGCCAAAGCTTTTTCAAACCTCAGTGCCTAATGTATTGCTCAAAGACATGACTTATGATGCACTTAATACAGCGTATGCTCATTGGGGGCTGCAAGCTTTTACCTCATGTTCATGGGATGAACAGACAAACTACTTGCCCAGTTCAAAACCTTCACTATAGACATGGACTAAACTGTAATCTACTTGTGCACTTCACTGACATACTCACTAGAATTACAAGAGACTTCTGCTAGCTTTCATCTACAGGCTTGACTATTGGCGGTGCAGGAAGACTGATATGACCCTTATAAAAGGCTTTTATTAGCTTTTCAATACAAAACCCAGTTTTTTTCTGAAAACGATACTCTTAAAATTACCTCTTGCAACATGAGGCTTTGCATTAGTATACATATGCAAAAACCATTTTAACAACCTTAATATCAAATTATAAAAGACTGCTTTAAACTCTTAATGCATTTCTTGTTTTCATCAGCAAGCTAAGGTAACAAGTGTTGGGCTGCATTTAATGTTGGTAGTTCTCAGCATGAATAAATTGAACTGTAGCTCAGAGCTTCTAATTACAGTTGGCATTTCAGCAGAATTGCTCAGGCTGGCTATCTTGCAGATGAATGTTTGACACTAGCAATATAAGATTATTCAAGACTGAACCTGGCTTATTAAACTGGAAGATAGATAATTCTCCATGTAGCACAGATGTCCATCATTACAGCAAGATGGCAGTAAGCAGAATTTCCTAAATGCCAGTTATAATGGCAAGCTTTGTTTCCACTAATGTTCAGTTTATTGATGCAAGTGCTTGCAGTCTGCAGTGCTAAGGAAAATGGGTGGTTTTCCTCTAAAAATATGAATTGCACTGTTTGTACGTAAATCTCTTCCTACAGGTTTAATCTGTACTTTATTTCAGGGTACCACAATAGTCAGACGCTTCTCTGGCTCTGAAAATGCTTTCCCTCCATCTGGAAAGAATATATTGCCCAGCTGTATGGTCAATGTAACATCCAAGCAAGGGTTTTCTATATATGTAGATGAACCAGAGCAGAAAGACAGATGCAGCTGCACAGTTGTAGAAGAGGTGGAATCCAGCCTGTGTGAAGTGGATACTAGCACAATGAAGCCCAATATTCATCTGCTGTTGGATTTGAGTACAGGTAACTGTCAGTGCTCAAAACCTTGCTTGTAACATTAATCTCATACATGAAGTGGCTGTGTTTTTAATAAAAGTAAACTTGTCTAAATTATCTGTAGATTACTTGTTCATATAAATGTGATTGAAACTTGTACTGCCAGAAAATCGGCAGGATAAATTGAAAGGAAAAATGTCCCATCTAAATGTCTTGTTGGATGCCTTGTGTAATAAGAATCCTGATTGTGCAGGTTCTCCTATGTTGGTGGATACATCATTGCAGTCACAACATGAAGTTTATGTGGATAACATCGTGGATGTAATGAATGTGGGAGACTATGCAGAAGACATTCATCAGTACCTTAGAGAAGCTGAAGTGAGTGGCTTTCACAAGCCTATGTCAGTGTTTCCTTGTACTGGCAACACTTGCCTCTTAGATGTAGATTGCCACTCTTAAAGTATTGCTGCATGACACAACTTTCAGATTCTCAGGTTGTCATTTAGCATCTGTTTCTGCCTGCATTCTCTTTAACAAAGCTTTCTCAGTAAGCTCCTTGTGTTGCTGGCCAAGGTCCGAGACAGCTTTGACTCTAGCTCCTCTCTTAGATGGAATGTGTGAGCTTTGCCAAGGTGAAGAGACTTTCAACAGCTCTTGAGAACCTATTTATCAGGTTGAGAGTAAGAGAATATGGCAAATAAGGCTGTAGCAATCTGAGGAGGTGATGGTTACCTGTGGCTCCTACCCACACCAGAGTAGTGTTCCCCTCCAAAGTGTCTCTTATACACTAGCTTTTACACTGTGCTAGATCTTCCTCAATTACAGTTACCAAACTTCAGCAACAAAAGTTAATCATGAATTCAGAACAGCTCTCCACTCACTGATAGTGGGAATCCGTAATGGTCTTAATATATCGACCATCAGTGAGAATAATTGCTTACACCATTGATATGGCAAAGGTGGTTGTTCTTATAATGTCCTAATTGCTGAACCTCCAATCTTTCCAAACAGGTAAGATACAGGCCAAAACCATATTACATGCGAAAGCAGCCAGACATCACCTCAGGGATGCGTGCAATCTTGGTGGACTGGCTGGTGGAAGTTGGGCAAGAATACAAACTTCGTACTGAAACACTGTACCTAGCTGTCAACTTTCTGGACAGGTTTCTCTCCTGTATGTCTGTCCTCAGAGGGAAGCTGCAGCTTGTGGGAACAGCAGCAATCCTTCTGGCTGCGTAAGTGTTCTTTATGTTGCCTACAGAAGTCTTGACAGACAAACTTCTTGTGGGGAAAAGACCTCTTCCTCTCATTTAGAGGTTGAAACTAAAATCTGTTCTGAAGAGTTGTGCTGGTTCTGACAACACAAACCTTGTTGTGGTAAGAATTTTGTTTTCAAACTAACGTGCTATCATTCTACTTAATTCACAAACTCCTCTTACTGATTTTGAACATGGACTAAACCAAAACTTATTTTGTCTGGAGCATATTGTATCACTCGGACTTTTGCTTAAAGCTCAGGCTTCTTAACTTCAATGTGAATTCTGTTTAAAAAATGCTACAACATGGCATCTTGCATAATCTGGTTCTTAAGGAGGCAGTCTAATGTCTGTAAATGCTGCCCTGTTGTATAGTCAATCTAAAAAGGACTTGTAGGCAAGAGTTGAATGTATTAAGCTTGTCAAAAGGTACCATGTGTGTTACAGGATATGCCTAGGTGGGGGTTGAAGTCTGTGAATCTTCTTGGATGAAGGTGGACCCATATGCTCATCCTAGCACTGACTCCTACAAGCCTTTCTTTTTGATCTGAAACTTCCAACTTTATAGACTTAATGGACTTTGCACTCCTTTTTAGGAAATATGAAGAGATCTACCCTCCAGAGATAGAGGAGTTTGTGTATATAACCGATGATACTTACACAAAGAGACAGCTATTAAGAATGGAACACCTGCTCCTGAAAGTACTGGCTTTTGACTTGACAGTACCAACTATCAACCAGTTTCTCCTTCAGTATTTACAGAGACATGGAGTCTGCGTCAGGACAGAGAACTTTGCAAGGGTATGTGTTACACTCCTTTAAGGGCTGTGGGAGGGCAGCAATTGCTAAAGCAGGAACATGTAGGGGGTAGAGGCATGGGAACTTTCAGACTTTGTTTACTCTGAGGAGCATCTTCTTGATTGGAAAACACCTACCATAGGGAAAATGCTGAGGGTGCTTGCCTGTCAAACATGACTAACACCCCCGATAATCCAATACCCTAACTGGAGATTGCATAAAGTGCAGGCCTGGTAACAGTACACAGCACAGGAATTAAACTTAAACCTAATAGCAAAATCTGTTGCACTTCTTGCTTTCCAAAACCTACAGCTTTACGCTGTCCCTCTGTATTGATAGTACATGTATAGTGGTAGAGCCCAGAGGCCCCAACAAAGATCAGGACCATGCCATGCTAACCACTGACTGTACCAATATAATATAGCTCTACAGGACAAACTTTCACTGTCAATTTAAAGGACAAAGGGTAAAAGAAAGCAAGTCTTGTTCCCACTGGCTCAGATGGGGAGCTGAGATGCACAAACTAACTTGCCTCGGGCCATATAAGAAGCCTGTGATAGAGCTGAAAACCAACCCAGGCCTCCTGAGTCCCAGTCCAGTGCCTTGACCACAAGACTGCCCAGCTGTCACTCAACTAACTGGTATCTGTGTCTAAAAGGTGACTTCTGGCCCCATTGAAGATCATTGTAGAACTCCTGTTGACTCCAGTGAGGGCAGGATTTCACCCTAACTTTCTAAACAGAGTATATAAATGATCCACTGTTCTCCAAAACTGTGTGCTGGAAAGATAACCAATGCTTGTTTAGAGCACACTGAATTGATCCCACTGTATATGCAGGGGTCTATTTGAAAGTAACTTTTGCAAACTTCTTGTGCCTAGTATGTAGCAGAGTTGAGTCTTCTGGAAGCTGATCCATTTCTGAAGTACCTTCCTTCGCAAACTGCTGCAGCAGCTTACTGTCTAGCAAATTACACTGTGAACAGGCATTTGTGGGTAAGTTCTTAATTCTCTGAGGTGCTGTGGAAAAGGGGGTTTCTTAAATCTACAGGTTCAGACTTGAGTGGAAAGAATCTCCACTCCAGATAGTATGAACTAGCAGATCTCTTGGGAGGGTTCTAGTTCAACCAAACAGGCTTTTTTCCACTGGCACACAGTTAATATCTATCTCAGAGGTGGGCAAACTATGGCCCGCAGGCCACATCCAGCCCATGGGACCTTCCTGCCCGGCCCCTGAGCTCCTGTCTGGGCAGCTAGCCCCCAGCCCCTCCCTTGCTGTCCTCCCCCTTCCCCTCCCCCGCAGCCATGCTGCCATGTGGGCAGCACTCTGGGGTGGGGCTGCGTGCTCATGCCAGGCAGTGCGGCAGTGTGTTTGGCTCCAGCTGGGAGGCGTGGCTTCAGACATGCTGCTCTGAGCAGCATGGTAAGGGGGCTGGGGTTGGGGGGCTGGATATGGGGCAGGGAGCCCTGGGGGGGCAGTCAGGGGGCTGTTGGATGGGGCATGGAACAGGGGGGATTGGATAGGGGGTGGGGTCCTGGGGGGCGTGTCAGGAGGCAAGGGTGTGGATAGGGGTTGGAGCAGTGAGGGGACAGGGGTCCTGGGGGGTAGCTAGGGGCAGGGGTCCCAGGATGGCATGGTCAGGGGACAAGGAGCTGGGGGGTTGGATGGAGGTATTCTGAGGGTGGCAGTCGGGGTGGAAAGTGGGAGTGGGTGGATAGGGGGTGAGGGCCAGGCTGTTTGGGGGGCACAGCCTTCCCTACCTGGCCCTCCATACAGTTTCGCACCCTGATGTGGCCCTCAGGCCAAAAAGTTTGCTCACTCCTGATCTAGCTAGTTGAAGACTTGCTCCTCTCTTCCATCTAGAACAGGGGTCGGCAACCGGTGGCTCGCGGCTCGCCAGGGTAAGCACCCTGGCGGGCCGGCCCGGTTTGTTTATCTGCCGCGTCGGCAAGTTCGGCCGATCGCGGCTCCCACTGGCCGCGGTTCGCGGTCCCAGGCCAATGCGGGAGGCAGGAAGCGGCGCGAGCCGAGGGATGTTCTGGCCGCGGCTTCCTGCCTCCCGCATTGGCCTGGGACCACGAACCGCGGCCAGTGGGAGCCGCGATCGGCCGAACTTGCCGACGCGGCAGATAAACAAACCGGGCCGGCCCGCCAGGGTGCTTACCCTGGCGAGCCGCGAGCCACCGGTTGCCGACCCCTGATCTAGAACTTCTGCACAGGCAGGAACAATACTTTGGTCACTGGCTGAGACTAACCTGTTATGGTACACAGTCCTAATGAGACTCATCATATAATTAAGCATCTTGTCAATGTATTGACGCCACCCTATAAAAAACTGATAAAACTGGGCTCTATGCAACTCTTTGTTATGGGGGGAGAAGAATCTTAGTGCACATGGTTTTATCCAAATACCAGTCTTATTGGTATTTGCCTATGTGCTGTAGGAATCATTTCATTTGGTGGTAATGGTAGGGGACACTGGTCAGAACTGGTGAAAGAAACCAGCAAGTATTCTGTCTGCATCAGAAGGAGCTTCTTGTCAGCCTTCTCTGCTATAGTAAAGACCTAAAGTGGACATTGATGCTAGGATGCATCTGGGGTATTGAAAGGGCTCACGTCCTCTATGGTGATTGCTATGGGATCTCACTTCAGCAGCAAAATAGATGCATCTGTCCACCTCAGTATTCAGCAGAAATGTGACTTGCTTCTTGACAGAGGGCCTCTACCAAAATCTGGAAGACACAGTACCTAGCCACATGCAATAATGTACAGTAATTCTTTTCTCTACTGATCAGCCAGAAACACTTGCTGCATTCACTGGGTATTCGCTAAGCGAGATAGTGCCTTGTCTGAGTGATCTACATAAAACATGCCTTGATGCTTCTCATCGACCACAGCAAGCAATTAGAGAGAAATACAAGCTGTCAAAGTAAGTTCTTAAGACACTAAATGCCTTCTGTTTGGCTCCAAACAGCAGGGCTTAAAATTGGCCAAATTTCCTCAACTGATGCAAATCATGCTGTTCTAATCAATGGAGCTATGCTATGGGAGGTCCTATGTGCAAGCTATTTAATCAAAAGTTTCTACATAACTGGTAGTCCTATCTAGTAGCTCCCCTAACAAGGTAGTGGCTGATGCTAACTACACACATCTTGAAGGTTGAGGTGATCTTAATAGTAAGAACTGTTCTTCTTATAAGAGCAATCTTTTATAATCTAGGCATAGCAATAACTCTGTTTCAGACTTGCATGATGCTGAAGCACTCAGCAGCTGAAACCCTGATCATTCTTGTACCTCAAGTAGGGTTTCCTACTAACAAGATGTCAGTTAAATAACTTGTAACTAACTAGCTGCTGGTTTCTATTGCAGGTACATGCATGTATCCTTTATGGAGCCACCAGCAGTTCTTCCTCTGCAATAAATGCCAGTGAACCAACACACTGACAAAAAATCAAAGCACTTGCCTCCTGATCAACAGAGTTGGTCTTACATTTTTATAGGGCACTGCAGGTCATGTGTCAGTAACCATGATGCTTATTGTTTTAGCTGATGTTTTTAAATATGATTTTTTACAAGGACTCTAGACTAGTTTTAATGTAAACTAAAAGCACTTTTAATAAATCTTGCCTTATGAATGTCTCTAACTTCACTAGTCTAAGCCTCAACTTACTAAGAATTGTGGTGGAGTCTCCATCTTTGGCACCTCTCTGAATCAATATTGGGTGAGTTTGTTTGAACAGGAGCATCTTAGGGGGAAAAAAGCTCAGAAATCCTATGGCCTATGTTCGACAGGAGGTCAGACTGGATGATCATAATAGTCCTTCTGGCCTTATAACCTATAAATCTTATCTAGATCCCAAAATGGGTTATGAATCAAGAGGAGAAACTGTATTGACTCTTACCATAAATTAATATAATTGACTGCAAGATCTCCAGGGCAGCTATCTGTCATTTGAGTCTTGTTTCAAGCAGGAAGGATAGCAAAGGCAACACATGAGATCACCTAACTATGAAAGTTGGCTATTGCACAAATCCTCTTGAATATAATTCCTTTCACGTGCTGCACCATCAAACCATCAGTGGGTGGCTAGCTTCTTTTAGGTGAGATCACAGCAGAAGTGGTCTTAAGGGAATTGGAGAAAGCCATATGGCTAAGTTCAGGGTTCCCAGGTAGAATGTGTAGGCATATATTGGGGAGGCAAACATGCAATCCTTGAATACTTAATTGGCAGGGGAAAGAAAGGGTAAGAGTGAGTTGAGTCCACAGCAGATGAGTAGTGAGGGGCAGAATTGTGGGGACTTCATAAGCAAAGATGAAACTTGATGCTATGGCGTAGGGAAAAGAGGCAATGCAGAGAATTGAAGGGGAAGAGATGTGATATTCTTGGGCCCCTTAGATGTGCCTAAAGTTAAGGGACATGTAGATGTTTGAGGCCAAAGAAGTGGACACTGCAGTCATTAAAATGCAAGATAAGGGCTAGGAGTGCTAGCTCTGTAGAAAGAAAGTCTAACTCTCTTCTGGGAGCTGCAGCAGGGTTTGGACACTACATTGGGGGAAATGACACAGGAGAGAGAAGTCAAAGATGTCACTCCCTCCCCAGCTGTGCACCTGAATGACAGGAATGGCTTGTTAATAGTGACAGAACTTGAGCAGAAAGAGGAGTTGAGGTTTTGGCCATATTAAGCTCTTAAAGTGGTGTGGAGATGTTTATTTCAGCCTGTGTGACTAGACTGAAGTCAGGAGTGGAGAGGTTGGTGGGAAAAATATTTGAATCTGTGTAGCTGATGAGAGGATTAACTTGTGTGCACGCACAACAGGCAAATTGTTTACCTGGTCTTTCTCAAGAAACAGACAAGGACAGCCTTAAAGGATAAGACTTCAGTGGAGAGCAGATTAAAGCAGCAGTGAAGATGAATTTGGGGCAGGCAGTGCAGGGTACCTGAGATTGGATCTTAAAGCAGTAGAACCCATGGTGAAAGCAGAGTAGAGGTTGCAGAAAACCAACCAGAAAGAATCCAAGATGAAGTTAGAGGACATTACATACTGTGGCCTTGGGTACTTTTATGCTATAGAAATTAGAGGATCTCTATATCCCAGTGTAGGATTCTTAAATACTGCACTCATTCTAATACACTGATCTCTCAATATGCCACCCACCAGGATTCCCCTTCACTTAAGACTAGGCTGTCAGGGAAACAGCCTTAAATTCTTCCATACTTGATTTCATCCAACTTTTAACATTCCCATCTTACCCTTGTAATCTAAACTCTGCTTCTTAGGGTTCATAATGTTAGGTAAAAAAGCAAGTCCTTACTCACCTCTCCAGCACCTGAGTTCGTGCGGAGTTGGTATGGGGCTCACAAATCTGTCAGAGACCAGACAACACTTTGTTGATCAATGGGCTCACACTATCCTTAGCTTAAAAGCCTTCGGAGTAAGTGTGGCAAGTTTATTAGGGGTGAGCATCAATATTTATACACAGAAGTAAACAAAGTGATTAACAGATCATAATGGTCATGCATAATCAATCAAGATTCTACAGGATAAAACAGGTTAAAATGTAAATTAGAAAAGACAAAAGGGGGAGATGGCTACTTAAGGGGAGAGGGGTGTCATGAGTAGTTCGCAGGTCAGAGCTTTGATTAAAAGTTTCAGATAGAGACATCAAGTCTGGGTTAAGTTTAAACTCATAAAAAGTTCAGACTCAACAATAACACCACAAAAGACTCATTGGGGAACGAGCCCTTGTGATCTTCCCTTACCCAAGCTGCAGCTTTTCAAAGAAAGCTTGAAACAAATCTGACTTCCCCCCCACTACCCCGTTGGCCTAAAGTCCTTCCAGTCTGCTACTATGTTATCAGTTACAATGTGCTCAGATTGTATGTAAATACTGCAGTCCTATCAGGCCTTGGACTACTACCTCATCTAATCTGAAAAGATGCTTTGGTATCTATCTGCCTCTTTTTGCCACAGGACATTTCACATGTCTTCCCTAAGAGACTTTCCCCTTGCTTCCAATGCATCTTGCAAACTGCTTCTTTAGAAGTAAAAATTTGAGTGTGCATTTGAACAGCCGACACTATCTGCTGCCATCTGTCTCGATCCCTTGTGTTTTTGTCGTTAATGGTGTCTAAAACACCATCTGATTTAGTGGCTATAGGTTGTCATTAACATCCTGTCTAATCCCTTCTTGAGATGACTAAAACGCAATACAGGGAGATCCCCTGCTGACCTGCACTCTCCCAGGACCTAAACATACTGGCCTTGTTTTCAGCCCTCAGTGGCATGTTGACTCAGGGAGAACCCTCTGTCTGTATCAATCCAGAGTGGATAAACTTAGAGTAGAATTTATTGAGCCACTAGAGCAAGTGCTCTATTAAAGTAAAACATTGATTAAGATAGCACCCTAGATGGAAAGTGGCACTTGCAAAAATGAAATCTAGTTTATGGGTTACTTAGATTTAGTAAATGGTCTAATGTGAGGGTGTGACTTTGTTTTTCTTAACTCATTATATTAAAGTGAGGTGCAGAAATAGACCAACCTTGGTTATTTAAGAGAACCTTTATTTAGCAGTTTCTGGGCACTTCTCTTACAGATCAGATCTTTTATCCCTGGTTCCAATGGACAGTAACTCCTCACTTAACAGTGTAGTTATGATCTTGAAAAATGCAACTTTAAGTGAAATGATGTTAAGCAAACCAATTTCCCCAGAAGAATTAATGTAAATGAGGGGGTTAGGTTCCAGGGAAACTTTTTTCACCAGACAGATATATATATATTACACACACACACAGTATAAGTTTTAAACAAACAATTTTGTGAAGCTTGGTTGAGGTAGAGGAGTCAGAGGGTGGGATATTTCCCAGGGACTGCCTTACTGCTAAATGAACTAGCAATTGACTGAGCCCTCAAGGGTTAACTCTCAATACTCTACAAGGCAGTAGGAAAGGAGGGAGGGCAGACAGACACACACACACCCTGTGTGTGAGAGAAAAAAATGTGCATTTCCCCTTTAAGTAGCTGACCCCAGGCTTAAGGATACTGCCTTGTTAATTAAATCAGCTTGCTGAGACCCACAGCTACTGCCTAGAAGCTCCCTCTGTCCTTTGTGTCCCCCTCCCCGGCTCTATAGAAGATGGAGTGAGCAGGGGGGAGACATCCTGACATTAGCCCCCCTCTTCTCCCCCTCCCCCTCATGATGATGCAGTTCTGGCAGGATCCAACTGAGAGTGCCAATTCAGGACCAATTGCTTAAACTGGGCAGTTACAGCCCAAGGCTGGGGTTTTTCCACTTCTAAGGCAAACCAAACCAGCCAGACAAAGAGGCTAACCACAAGTCACACAAGCAATTTCCTTAGACACTCCAGTTTCCCAGTATCACCACCAGTGCCACTTGTCCTGGGAATGAATGGTTATGAAAACCAACACCCCAATAAAAGAAAACGGTTCTCTTGATCCCAAAGAATCAAGCCCTAGACCCAGGTCACTATACAAATCAGATCTTACCCACAAATCATGCTATTGCCAATCCTTTAGAATCTAAAGGTTTATTCATAAAAGGAAAAAGATAGAGATGAGAGCTAGAATTGGTTAAATGGAATCAATTACATGCAGTAATGGCAAAGTTCTTAGTTCAGGCTTGTAGCAGTGATGGAGTAAACTGCAGGTTCAGATCAAGTCTGTGGATTACATCCCCAGCTGGGATGGGTAATCAGTCCTTTGTTTAGAGCTTCAGTTTGTAGCAAAGTCCCTCCAGAGATGATAAGCAGGATTGAAGACAAGATGGAGATGAGGCATGGGCCTTATATAGGCTTTTCCAGGTGTAAGAACCTCTTTGTTCTTACTGTGGAAAATTACAGCAAAATGGAGTCTGGAGTCACATGGGCAATTCCCTGCATACTTTGCTGAGTTACAAAGGCATATCTGCCTTCTCTCCATGGGTCTGTGTAGTTGATAGTCCTTAATGGGCCATCAAGCAGGCTAGGCAGAGCTAACACTAACTTGTCGGGGATGTCTCCCAGAAGCGCAGCACAAATTTGAAATACAGACAGTATAGAGCCAATACTCATAACTTCAACTACAAAATGATGCATACATATAGACAATCATAACCAGCAACCCATAACCTGGTCTTAGACACCTTATATGACCCCCTTTACATAAGATTTGGTGCCACTACCATGTTCTATATGGTCCTAGATTATATCAATAACATCACACCAGGGCATTTTATTGTCTTTCATGCTAATGGCATTGAATGCCTGATCATTGGGCAGAATCTGAGTCCTCAGGGCTTTGTTTTGGAGTTCTAAAGAAGAAAAAATATTCTAAAGAATTTTAGACTTTTTCCAATTCTGTTTCATGTGAAATCAACAGGATCACACTTGTGTAATAGAGTAATGCCATGGCAAATCAGGTCCATAATCAGATATCAAGTTCTGTCAAGAGATGAGTCTTTCTCCTTCCACCACCTCCTCTTGCTGTTTTCATGGACAGCAAGTATGAAATGGGAAAGAGAGCTGCAGGGCTCAATGCTGTATTAAATAGAACATCCGTGGCTCACCTGGATGCCTAGGTAAGGTGATGACTCATCACAGAACTAGAGCCTGATTAAACCTCATGTGTTGACGTTTCATTCCTGTACTGGGTCAACTCACAAGCCAGGAGCTGGTCCGGTGGCTCTCAGGGCAGGTATACAAGCCTCACAGGAGAAACTGCAACTCAGTCTGCTGAATGTCACATCATGGCTCGGAAATCTTCCTTGCCTGATAGTGGTAACAGATTCCATTAGCCTTAGCCTGCTCCAGCCTTGCTCTCACTCCAGTCTTGTTTCAGCCCTGCTCTGGACTCCTGATTCTGGCTCTGATTACTAGGCCTGGCCATTACCAACACGGTTTCTGACAGCCTAATGCCAATCAATGAACTACGTACAATAAAATATAATAAACCCTATCTCGCTCTGCCTGATAGCAAAGGAAACTGGAGTAAGACCCTGATGAATCAGACCCAACATTCTTTTCTTGAAAGAAAATAGATATACAAAGTATCCTGCAATTAACAAAATGGACGACACAACAGAAAAATGTACATCCTGAGAGAACAAATGAGCAACCCGAGCACAGATTCTCTCTCTTGTATATCATAATGAAAGCTGATAATGAGATTAAGATGCTGATGTGGCAAAACAAGACTAACCCCAAATTCCATTTTGATAGCAAGCGCCAAGGAAATAATGAATCAACAGCAAACACAATTACATTCTGTCAGCTTTATTTACCTAAGAGGCATATAATCAAGAAATCAATTGTGTTCTTTATAAAGTTTAGTCAGTCAAGAATGAAAATGTGGACTCTTTAAAATCCATTGTACCAGTAACCAAAACAACACCGTCCCTTATAATACTAATAATTAATAAATAATAGAATAACTATATTATTATCTCTTTGCCTTTTGGTAGAGCCTAGAGGCTACAATCAGGCTACAGTTGTTGTAGTTGCTGGGCTTGGAAGGAAACTTATCCAAGAGTTTCCCAAAGGGACACTGGATCAGAACTCACAAAGACCATCCTATTAGTAGATGATTTTTGAATGTCCAGATAGCTACGTACAGTTAATATACGTTAACCAAGATACTGTCCTGGCAGATTTCTCCAAATGTAACTGGGATAATTAAGACACAATGTTAGGCCATCCTCTGGGATCTCCCAATCTTTTAAATGGCAAATCTTCAGGGCCTATTTAAGTAAATTAAACTATTCAGGGTTTTTATATTATTTTAATAATTTTCAGATTACTCCACTAGTTTACCTATATTTTTAACTTTCTTTGTTACTTTTCATAGCTGTGCAAACCAGGTACTCTGTAGTTGATTCTAAATTTCTCATGCATTTGCTTGAAAGAAAGATGGAAGCTGCTAATCATCAGCTTGTGAAATGCACTAATAAAAATGTATTATATATGCAAGTTAAAATGTTTTGATGAAGGAGCAATTTGCTACATTACAAGGGGGAAGGAAAGACTTGTGCTTTGCTATGCTATGGAACTGGTATAGTTAATCTTTGGGTGGGAGGAGAGTCTCTAGAAAGATGTTGGTTCCTTTGGAGGAGAAAGAAGTGGAACATTAAGGATAGCACTGAAGTCTGAGCATGGCTCCTCTGTTAATGAACACTTCAGAGATAAGCCTTGTTTCAAGACAACCAATCGGTTGAACAGTGGTTACACAGTGCTATCACATAATTACTGGTGTGATTTTCCTTTTTCATACTTCCTCTTTTTATCTATTCCTAACTTGAATTGAGTTTTGCTGAATATTTCAAGTTGCTCATTCACCCAAATATATATTTCATTCTCTGTGTGTGACTACTTGAAAAATGTATTTGCTGTCTGCTCCAGTCTGTAAACACAGTGTGAGAGAGAGAGGGATTTGAGAAGGGTCACTTCACTTCAGGACGAAATGCAGAGATAACATTTCTCGATACTTTAAATGACTGCTTCATGGAGCAGCTGGTACGGGAACCCACAAGGGGAGAGGCAACTCTAGATTTAATCCTGAGTGGAGCGCAGGAACTGGTCCAAGAGGTAACTATAGCAGGACCGCTTGGAAATAGTGACCATAATACAATAGCATTCAACATCCCTGTGGTGGGAAGAACACAACTGCCCAACACTGTGGCATTTAATTTCAAAAGGGGGAACTATACAAAAATGAGGGGGTTAGTTAGACAAAAGTTAAAAGGTACAGTGACTAAAGTGAAATCCCTGCAAGTTGCATGGGCCCTTTTTAAAGACACCATAATAGAGGCCCAACTTCAATGTATACCCCAAATTAAGAAAAACAGTAAAAGAACTAAAAAAGAGCCACCGTGGCTTAACAACCATGTAAAAGAAGCAGTGAGAGATAAAAAGACTTCCTTTAAAAAGTGGAAGTCAAATCCTAGTGAGGCAAATAGAAAGGAGCACAAACACTGCCAACTTAAATGCAAGAGTGTAATAAGAAAAGCCAAAGAGGAGTTTGAAGAACGGCTAGCCAAAAACTCCAAAGGTAATAACAAAATGTTTTTTAAGTACATCAGAAGCAGGAAGCCTGCTAAACAACCAGTGGGGCCCCTTGATGATCAAAATACAAAAGGAGCGCTTAAAGACGATAAAGTCATTGCGGAGAAACTAAATGGATTCTTTGCTTCAGTCTTCACGGCTGAGGATGTTAGGGAGATTCCCAAACCTGAGCTGGCTTTTGTAGGTGACAAATCTGAGGAACTGTCACAGATTGAAGTGTCACTAGGGGAGGTTTTGGAATTAATTGATAAACTCAACATTAACAAGTCACCGGGACCAGATGGCATTCACCCAAGAGTTCTGAAAGAACTCAAATGTGAAGTTGCGGAACTATTAACTAAGGTTTGTAACCTGTCCTTTAAATCGGCTTCGGTACCCAATGACTGGAAGTTAGCTAATGTAACGCCAATATTTAAAAAGGGCTCTAGGGGTGATCCCGGCAATTACAGACCGGTAAGTCTAATGTCGGTACCGGGCAAATTAGTTGAAACAATAGTAAAGAATAAAATTGTCAGACACATAGATAAACATAAACTCTTGAGCAATAGTCAACATGGTTTCTGTAAAGGGAAATCGTGTCTTACTAATCTATTAGAATTCTTTGAAGGGGTCAACAAACATGTGGACAAGGGAGATCCGGTGGACATAGTGTACTTGGATTTCCAGAAAGCCTTTGACAAGGTCCCTCACCAAAGGCTCTTACATAAATTAAGCTGTCATGGGATAAAAGGAAAGGTCCTTTCATGGATTGAGAACTGGTTAAAGGACAGGGAACAAAGGGTAGGAATTAATGGTAAATTCTCAGAATGGAGAGGTGTAACTAGTGGTGTTCCCCAAGGATCAGTCCTCGGACCAATCCTATTCAATTTATTCATAAATGATCTGGAGAAAGGGGTAAAAAGTGAGGTGGCCAAGTTTGCAGATGATACTAAACTTCTCAAGATAGTTAAGACCAAAGCGATTGTGAAGAACTTCAAAAAGATTTCACAAAACTAAGTGATTGGGCAACAAAATGGCAAATGAAATGTAATGTGGATAAATGTAAAGTAATGCACATTGGAAAAAATAACCCCAACTATACATACAACATGATGGGGGCTAACTTATCTACAACGAGTCAGGAAAAAGATCTTAGCATCATCGTGGATAGTTCTCTGAAGATGTCCACGCAGTGTGCAGAGGCGGTCAAAAAAGCAAATAGGATGTTAGGAATAATTAAAAAGGGGATAGAGAATAAGACTGAGAATATATTATTGCCCTTATATAAATCCATGGTACGCCCACATCTCGAATACTGTGTACAGATGTGGTCTCCTCACCTCAAAAAAGATATTCTAGCACTAGAAAAGGTTCAGAAAAGGGCAACTAAAATGATTAGGGGTTTAGAGAGGGTCCCATACGAGGAAAGATTAAAGAGGCTAGGACTCTTCAGCTTGGAAAAGAGAAGACTAAGGGGGGATATGATAGAGGTATATAAAATCATGAGTGATGTTGAGAAAGTGGATAAGGAAAAGTTATTTACTTATTCCCTTAATACAAGAACTAGGGGTCACCAAATGAAATTAATAGGCAGCAGGTTTAAAACAAATAAAAGGAAGTTCTTCTTCACGCAGCGCACAGTCAACTTGTGGAACTCCTTACCTGAGGAGGTTGTGAAGGCTAGGACTATAACAATGTTTAAAAGGGGACTGGATAAATTCATGGTGGCTAAGTCCATAAATGGCTATTAGCCAGGATGGGTAAGAATGGTGTCCCTAGCCTCTGTTCATCAGAGGATGGAGATGGATGGCAGGAGAGAGATCACTTGATCATTGCCTGTTAGATTCACTCCCTCTGGGGCACCTGGCATTGGCCACTGTCAGTAGACAGATACTGGGCTAGATGGACCTTTGGTCTGACCCGGTACGGCCTCTCTTATGTTCTTATGTAAGGGTCATTGGATCATCTTTCTAATACACAGCATCACAGCTTGTAGTAAGGAGGAGGCAAGGAAAGCTTTAACAAACACTTGACCATGTGCAGATGTCTGAACCGACAGATTTTATTAGGATAGTACTTGAGAACACATTGTCACATGCAGCAAAAACACAGGCTGTCGGGAATGAGGGCCTATAGCTGGGCCTAGGACTAATTAGCTCAGTCTCCAGGATGACTAATGAACCCAGCTGAGCTACAGCAGAACCACCTGATTGGCCCACTCACCTGATTGGCTGAGGGGAGCTAGCAGACCTGCTTTTAAGCTCAGCAGCATCAGCAGCTGCTGCTAATGGCTGGTTACTGGACCCTTACATCTGCTGCTGTTCCTGTGTGTATGCTTTGTCTTGCTGCCTTTCCTAGTCTTGATCTTGTCCTGCTCTTTCCCTGGTTCCAGACTCTCCCCCTTGGCTTGGATCCCTGTTCCTGACTCTGGCCACTCGCTCCCTGGTTGTTGACATAGGCTAACTGAAGGACTCCAGGGACAATATCTGCAGAGTGTAAGTGCATGGTTTGCTCTCAAGAGCATAACCAGTATTCAGTAAGTCTTCTGCATAATAATGTTTTCAGAATATTATACAACACTGACATGTTATTGCTAAGAACAGATTTGTTCATCTCAATAATTTCACTGTACCAACTCTGATTCATGAAGTTGTAATGTGTCTTGTCTTTTTGGAGAGTAATTTTATATTGCAATGCAAAAGGGAGAGCTGTGCAGGTTGAATGGGTGCAAATATGTCCTGTTGACAACTTTATTTCTGCATGATGACAGAGCTCTGCAGTATTAACTGATCTATTCTTCCCAGAGTTGTATGGTCTGCTAGCTAATGGGAATAGAGTCTTCTCTCAATGTGTGTATGTAACTATTACTATTAACAGAGAACTGTCTGCGCACAGGCAGTGAAGTGATGTCCCCTTTTGTGCCCTCAGTCAATGTGGGCTATTGACAACTTTGAATAAATATGGAGCATTGTTAATTATATGAAATTAACTGCACCAAAGTGTGACACAGTAATCTTTGCAGGCAGTTGACAATTATCTCCAGCTCAATATGTTTGTTTAGCCAGTTATTTTATTCCCTTTTTTAAAAGGATTTAAATGGCTAATGCCAAGTGGACTTAAAACTAGGAAATTCCTTTTCTCTTGCTAAATTAAATATTCAGAGCTTTTTGGCAGTTGCCTAGGAAGGAAAACTGGAGTTAATATGAAAGGAATTTGGAGTTGCTTCATCCAGTTATAAAGAGGATGGAATCACCAATAGTGTCTTAAAAATTGCCTAATGTATAATATATGAATGCATACCTAGAAAGCGGCTACATATTTTTCCTGGTTGCTTGGCATGCTAAAAGCATCCAGGCCTGGCTTGTAAGTGGCCTGTAATGTTCTGGTTTGTTCTTCGTCTGGTCCAATGAGCCAGTGTCCATTGTAAGGCTGTGAAAGGTAATACAGGAGATGTCCTCTTCTCTGCAGTGGTTCAGGTATGAGAATTGTCAGGGACATTAGTTTGGAAAATTCAATTCTTAGTATGCTATTTTAAGACCATTTATTTAGCTTCTTAAAGCAGTCTACATAACCACCATTTTCCTCTAAGCGCCATGTTAAGTGACTTTGAGAAATTCTAGGATTCTACAGGGTTTATTTGATTTCACCTTTCTGTCTGACTACCTACACACGTGTTGTGGGCAGCTTGTGACTTTTGAGTGCCTTTAAATGAAAGACTAGTGTGTATGCAGGGTAGAACCCTGACCCCATTGAAGCTAATGGCAAAACTCCCACTTCACTGGGGCCAGGATTTCACCCACTCTATTGGTGGAAAGACACCTTCCATAAAACTAAATCACCTTTGTTCATCCTCTCGAAAACAAGGGAAAGACTACATATGGCCCCATGGGTCTAAACCTGGGTCTGCAGAGCTCCCAGCTACCTAACATCCAATGCTGTCACCAAGCAGCCCTGTAACCAACTTGTGCTCCAATGCCCATGATGGGCTGGGGACACAAACCATAAGAAGTCCCACTTCAAGGGGTCTGATAGGCAGCAGCCTTGTGGCCCCTGATTGGCTTCCCATCCTATATAAACCAAAGGGCATTCCAGGAAGTGTCCAGGCAACAGTGTGGATTTCCTGTAGCTGCCATGACCATTTCTGCTCCTGAACTCCTGGCTTCAACCTTGGCTTGATTTGGACTCCACCTCCTGGCCTAGACCTTGAAACCTGAGTTGGACTCTGACCCTTGGTATTGACCCTGGTCTGGAACCTGACTATGAGCAGCACCTCCACTGCCCCAGCCTTTGATCCTGCTCTGATTCTTGGTCCCAACTGCCCTTGTTAGGATGCTGCCAGACTAATTGTAAATGCTTTCCATGAAACAATAAATGTTACATGTGTTTGGTTCAGTAAAATTAATCCAGTAACTGAAGAATTCACTGGATGTCTATAAATCAGCTGGTCTGGTGTCCATATGAGTTATGACTTCAACTTTTGGCTAGAAGGATGTGGGAACACACATACAAGGTGATAAGCTGGTGTCGATGATGATTTGCTTCTCTGTCTAAGACCAGGGACCACACAGCTTCTGAAAGGCTGTCCAACAAAGATGTGCTGGTTTGTAAGCTACCATTGTATTGTTCCTTAAACTCCTTAACTTTTTTGTTTCAGTGCTAAATAAGTTACATGACTTGAGAGGAGATCCAAGTGGATGGCTTGTAATTCTTATGTGCAAAACAGTAAACTCTAGAACTGAGTGAACAGGTGGCCTGGCTGATCCCATGGGGATACATAACAGACATCGCTTTCATTCAGAGCACAAACAAAGCCCTTTGCTTACCTCATGAAGTATGACTTGTATTCATTCTGTCTTCTATCATTAAATGGTTCAATGGTCCTGTTGCAAGTGCTTTTTCATTAGTTTAGCAAAAATCTACTTTCTGGACTGTATTAGATTATACTGCATATGTTCAGTCTCATACTCACTGTAAGGTATATTTTCCAGCTCTCAAATCACATTTTTTGTAACACTTCTTTGCAACCTTCTCCAACTTTTCAGCAACATTGTTAAAATGTGGACACCAGAACTGGCTGCAGTCTTCCAGTAATGGTTTAACTGATGCCATATATCAAAGCCTAGGCCGCAGATATTACACTGCTGGATCTACAATCTCTGGGGGACATACCCTTGTAATAATAAATATTGATTGTTAAATGCTGACACTGTTTTTGGAACAGTATTAAAAACTGCAGAAAACCTGGTCCCCGCCCCAACTGGCTTCTAATGAAAGCTGAATCAGCATGTATACAAATTAAGCATGGTTCCCCTGTCTTCTGGCAAGTGACCAATGCACTTATTCTGGCAAAGTTTGACTGGATGGCTTCTCCACTGAGAAGCACTGATCAAATATATAATGAATTACAGTTACGGTAACACTATCAAATACCCCCACTTGTACTGATGTCCAATGCTGCTTTTAAAACAAGTAATTTGTTTGTCAATGCATTTCTTCACACTTCAGGATTGATCAGGGGCTTGATTTCAGGCTGCTGTCTACTTCAGTTAAATTGTCAATTTCAGATTTCAGTGGCAGTTGTCATGTATTTAGTGTTCTTTTTAGTTCTAAATCCAGTGAAGGCAAATGACCAATTGTTCAGTAAGGGGACTTATTCTGAAGCAAAGGGAGATTGAGGTTTAGATATATTAAAAAAAAAAAAACCCCTTTCTAACTAAAAGGGTAGTTAAACTCTGGAATAGGCTTCCACTAGAGGCTGTGGAATCCATATCACTGGAGGTTTTAAGAACAGGTTAGTCAACCACCATCTGTCAGGAATGGTCTATGTTTACTTGGTCCTGCCTGGGTGCTGGACTAGATGACTTTTCAAGGTCCCTTTCAGCCTTATAATTCAGTGATGTCTGCTGGGATAAAGCAGTTCTTTAAGTAGCAACATTGCACAATATACTATTTCCATTGCATTCAATCTTAGCGGTTGCCTTTTGCCCTACACTTCAATCCTGTTTTAATCAAGTGTTAAATTGAAGGGAGAAGGTGGCATCATGCAGGAGTGTGGCACACAAGAGGATCATCTTGAGTCATTCGGGAGAACCACAGATTCTTACCACCGTTTAAATATCTGAAAATGATAAGTTATTTACCCAGCAACTCAAATGAAGTCTCATTTCCAGCATGATCTTGGTTTTTTGGGTCTCTAGGTGGGTTGAGGGAGGCACAACTAGGGTAACTTAGTTAGTTGCTTATTCTTTCATAGGAGCTAAGGGTGCCCAGTGCTCTTTGGCAGCATGTTACCCATTGCAGTATTGAGTCACTCCAGCTTTCAATCAACAAACTTCCTGGGTCCTGCCCCTTTGCTGTCAACACAAAACCATCCTGCTAATCTAACAAATGTGTAATACTGATTTATTTGCCATCAAAGACATTAGAAATAGTTTTATTTGACTAAATACTTGCCACAGGGATAAGAATATAAATATCCCCTTTGCTTAAGAAACAATAGGGGTCTCTCTTCTATTGTAGTTAATGTTAACTTTCTTTCTCTCCATAGACATTGGAGCACCACATGCCTAAAGTGGAAGACATACTTCAGTAGCAAATAAAATTATCATCCTTCAAAGGGTATCATTGGCTTTAGTATTCAGAGACATAGTCTGCATGCCTTTCTCTCTCGCTTACTTAAAAGCACACAGCTTTGTGTACTCTGAAAGGTCTGGTCATTGACATCTTTCTTAAGATAGGTACAGCACAGACAGTGGCATTGCACAGTTCCTCATCAGTAGGCCTCAACTTGGACCTGGTGATGCCAGGGAATGAAATGGCAGGAACTGTCTTCATGCCCTTCCAGTCCTGCACTTTGTTTTGCTGAGATGATGTGACAGTCTGTACCCCTATGTTCATCCCTTTCCAGGATTATAAGTTTTGTACAAAGTATGCATTGTGAAGTATCATTTGAAAACTCATCATTCACTGATCATTATTATCCCAATAAAATGTGTGGCAATCTTGTATGTTTAAGACATGTTCCAAGTCTGGGAAAGCAGCCTCAAATCAGATCCCAAGATACAGAAGGCTAGTCCAGTGCCTCAGGGCTTGGCTACACTTACAAATTTGCAGCGCTGCAGCAGGGTGTGAAAACACACCCTCTGCAGCGCTGCAAATTGCGGCGCTACAAAGCACCAGTGTAGTCAAAGCCCCAGCGCTGGGAGCCGCGCTCCCAGCGCTGTCCGTTATTCCCCACAGGGAAGTGGAGTACGGACAGCGCTGGGAGAAACTCTCCCAGCGCTGGCGCTTTGATTACACTTAGCGCTTCAAAGCGCTGCCGCGGCAGCGCTTTGAAATGCAAGTGTAGCCAAAGCCTCAGCCAGAGCCAACAAGATGAATTGGATCATCACTTGATTAAGTGGTCATTCTTCCTCAGGGAAGAGGAGGTGGTCATGAATAACAAAAGGAACAGCTGGGGATTTCTATCAACACAAACTTTGTCTCCTGAACTCAGCTGGAGATGATTCTCAAGAGAAATGCTATAAGTGGTTTGTTTGGGGTTTTTGGGGGGGGGGGTGTTTCTCTCCTTTCTCTTTCCTCTCTTCACAGCATCAGTAACACTTGAACAAAGGAAACAGTATTGGACTGGAAGGGAGATTCTGACTGAAAAGTTCAGCCAGTCAGACTGCTAAGATATGTGGCACAAGAGACTCTTGCTTTGAATCCACTTCATTTGTTAAGTTAGGTATTAGCTGCATTTTACTTTTATTTTCTTGTAATCAATTCTGACTTTTTTTTATACCTCATCACTTACACCTGTTCTGTATTTAACACCATGCTGGTTTAGATAAAGACAAATTTATCTCAGATATTTCAATCCCAGGATTTGTGCATATTTTCTATTAATAAAATGACTTTATATGAACTTGTATTGTCTGGAAGAAGAGAGCTGGGCTGTACAAGATGTTCATATCTGGGGAGGAAGTCTAGGATGGGGAATTTGCTGATGTTCCTCTGCAGTGTAATCCAAAAGTGCTATGGCCAGTCCCTCAGACAATATAGCTGGGAGTAACTTGCATACATCCGAAGAAGTGAGCTGTAGCTCACGAAAGCTCATGCTTAAATAAATTTGTTAGTCTTTAAGGTGCCACAAGTACTCCTGGTTTTTTTTATACTGGAGTCTGTGTGTGACCAGGATCAGCATACTTGCTCTCACAGGGAAGTAGCATAAAAGGCATGCCACATCGGCAAAGTGAGGGGACACAGCTGTCCATCAGTCCAGTTTGTACCCTGGGTAATGTCACTGATGGCCAATAAAGGTGCCAGCTGTGGTGGTTTGGTGATAAGACTCTATATTAGAGGGGGAATTGAAGTCACCAACTCATTTCACAAGGACACTCTACAGCTGGTAGAAGGTAACAAAGTTTAGTTCTTAATCTGAGCTAAGGTAGAGCCTTTCAAATCTGGGTCAATTTTACCAATCCAGTCATCCTCCTTTACCATTCCAGGGCACGTTTTCAAAAGTGCCTGCATGACCTAGGTTGCTTGTCTTATTTTCCTCTTAAATCACATAGGGGCCTGTAGCAGGGTGGTTACCCTGCTCCTGCACTAAAGGGCTTAAACCAGCCCTGGGAGAGGGGCTGTGGCTGGAGAAAGCAGCTCTAAAAGGCTGGGCTGATCGAGGGCAGTGGCTGCAGCTTGGGCCACACCCCAAACAGACCCAGCTGGCACCATAAAGGCAGAGAAGCCAGGGGTAGACAACAGAGAGAGGGACTGTTTGTAGAGGGAGATGGGCCTGGCTGCAGGGAGCTACAGCCAGGGTACCTGAGAGGGCTTAGGGCTGGGGAAGAGCAGAGGAGCTGGGGAGTTCCAGCCTGGAAAGTCCTAGGCTGCAGCCTAGCAGAAGGCAAAAGGTACTGGGGGTTGCAGAGGGCAGACCAGGGGTAGGCTAAGGCAGCAGCTCCAAACCCACCCTTGCCAGTGATGAGTAGGCTGATACTGCAGTCTGCCCCAGGGCGTGGGCGCTAGACAATGACTGGCAGTAGCCTGATACTGAGGTGAGGTGGGAATAGTGGGTGGGGGTTCCCTGGGGAGGGGAGACCCTAAGACTGAGGGGTTACTGCTGGGGGCACCACCCCAGGCAAAAGGGCACCAGGTCAAGGGAGGGACATTGGGGGAGGATCACCAGCCTGCAGAGGGCGCTCTGGAGCTGGAATGAGCTAATTCCTTGAGAGACCAGCAGGAGGTGCCACAGGGGTGAGTCTACACATCTAAAGGGCCTTTGCACATTTTACGCACTATGCATAATCGTGATGTGAAGCATTTACTGATTAAGAAATATTTCTTAATCAAGTTTAATGGAGTCACTTTACAAAAGTACACACACAAGCATGAGGGGGAGGAGCCCAAAGAATTGGTTATGTCTAGAATTCAGCTAAGCTATAGTGAGGTTGGCTCTAGTCCTGATGTGACCATGCAAGAGAACAGGACGCAACCTCTCCTTACTTCATGTTACTGCATTAGCGCTACCCGGATCCTAACTCTTGGTGCTTCCTTCCAGAAGCAAGGGGGAAGGAAGCAGAGCAAGCAATGTCTCTGTATTTCCTAGTGCTAGCCAGCAAGGTTGGAATAAGTTTTGTGGCTTTTTTTTTTTGTGAAAAGGGCTGTAGCTAATTCTCCTCCTTAATCATCCTCTTGTGCATGCCTCTGTGGACTGTTCTTGATGAAGCGGGCTACATCCTGCTTCTTACTCAGGTCTGGCACAATCTAAACTTAGACTCCAATTCAGCTAAATACTCATGTGTATTTAACTTAAAGCAAGTATCAGAGAGGTAGCCGTGTTAGTCTGGTTCTGTAGAAGCAGCAAAGAATCCTGTGGCACCTTATAGACTAACAGACGTTTTGCAGCATGAGCTTTCGTGGGTGAATACCCACTTCTTCGGATGCAAGCAGTGGAAATTTCCAGGGGCAGGTGTGTATATATAAGCAAGCAAGAAGCAAGCTAGAGATAACGAGGTTAGATCAATCAGGGAGGATGAGGCCCTGTTCCAGCAGCTGAGGTGTGAAAACCAAGTGAGGAGAAACTGGTTCTGAAAGTGGCAAGCCATTCTGTCTTTGTTTCATCCTAAGCTGATGGTATTAAATTTGCAGATGAACTGGAGCTCAGCAGTTTCTCTTTGAAGTCTGGTCCTGACACAAATCAGACATTAGGAATGGCAATATACAAAAACCTGTAGGAGAACACTTCAACCTCCCTGGCCACACAATAGCAGATTTTAAGGTGGCCATCCTACAGCAAAAAAACTTTAGGACCAGACTTCAAAGAGAAACTGCTGAGCTCCAGTTCATCTGCAAATTTAACACCATCAGCTTAGGACTAAACAAAGACTGAATGGCTTGCCAATTACAGAACCAGTTTCTCCTCCCTTGGTTTTCACACCTCAGCTGCTGGAACAGGGCCTCATCCTCCCTGATTGATCTAACCTCGTTATCTCTAGCTTGCTTCTTGCTTGCTTATATATACACACCTGCCCCTGGAAATTTCCACTGCTTGCATCCGAAGAAGTGGGTATTCACCCACGAAAGCTCATGCTGCAAAACGTCTGTTAGTCTATAAGGTGCCACAGGATTCTTTGCTGCTAACTTTAAGCACACACTTAATAATAAAAATGTTGTGTTTCTAGAATGACTCTTAATTCTTTGCTGAATAGGGATGTATTTAAACCTGTTAACTCCTATTGATTTCACGGGGACTGAAGCATGTACTTTAGTGCTGTGCTGAATCAGGGCCTTACATTTTTATCACTTTTTTTTTAAATAATCCTCTGTGATGATGTCTGTTCAGGGAAATTTGACTTCAGATTATTTAGACTAAAACATGATCTGCTAATGGAAGCTGTGGGGTGGCTAGGGTGACCAGCTGTCCTGGATTTTTTTTAAATAAGGATAGTCCTGACATTTGGGCCTTTTTCTTATATAGGTTCCTATTGTCCCCCCCGCACACACACCCCCTGTCCTGATTTCACATTTGCTGTCTGGTCACCCTAGGTGTGGCACATCAGTCACTAACATTTCAAGGCAGGTCATGGGATTTTCAGAGCAGTGTCAGAATCAATTAGTTAGCTTTCACCATGGAAAGTGTTACCAATTTTCTTGGACACCTACTGCTTCACTAAATGTCATGCTAATAATTTTGATTATGGTGGTAATCTAAAATGTCTTGTTTTGAAATGATTGTATAAACACATTTACTCAGGACTGTATGTGGTTCTTGTGAAATCCACTGCTGGGGAAAAAGCTAAGTGGTGTCCAACAAGAACTGGTCCTTTCACTCCAGGGCCCGGTAATTCTTCTGTGTCTTGGTGCATATGTTGGCATATTAATATATTGCCTTCAGCATCCACTCCTGGGGGAATTCTGTGCAGGTGCAGAACTTGTCCTGTCCTGCTGCCCTGCCCCCCAACTCCTTCCCCCTCCCCCCAAAAACCCCCACACACATTCTGCTGGGGAGGCACTGCAATTACAACTTTTACCCATCAGGGGCTGAAGTGCCCACAGAAGAGAGGGCAGCTGGGTTATGGGTCAAAACAGCCAGCCACAAAGAGGGAGGAGGAGAGGCTGTCTTCCTCACAGCACCCTGCCTGTGGGGCCACAGGAGGAGGCATGGGATATAGGAGAGGGAGGCATGGACAGCAGTGGCACATAGGGCTATGGGGGATATGATAAAGGTCTATAAAATGACTGTGTAGAGAAAGTAAATAAGGAAGTTTTACTCATAACACAAGCATGAGGGGGTCACCAAATGAAATTAATAGGCAGCAAGTTTAAAACAAAAGGAAGTATTTCTCCACACAATGCACGGTTGGCCTTCAGAACATCCTCTGGCAAAGAGTTCCACAGGCTAAGAGTATAACAGGGTTCAATAAAGAACTAGATAAGTTCATGGTGAATAGCTCCTTCAATGGCTATTAGCCAGAATGGGCTGGGATGCAAAACCATGCTCTGAAGTGTTTCTAACCTCTGCTTCCTAGAAGCTCAGACTGCACAATAGGGGATGGATCACTTGATTACCTGCTCTGCTCATGCACTTTGAGGCACCTGGCATTGGCCACCTCCCTAAGTGGCATAGTCAAGGCAGATGTAGTTGGGGTGACAGAGTGTCAGCAAAGACACTGTGGGTGTTACATTGACTGCTATTGATCTCCAGGAACTGCCCCACTCTGGTGAATTCTACTGCTCAGAGGCTAGGTGGACAGGAAGCTGCCCCTTCTAGGGTGACCAGACAGCAAGTGTGAAAAATCAGGACAGGGGGTGGGGGGTAATAGGAGCCTACATACGAAAAAGACTCAAAAATCAGGATTGTCCCTATAAAATCAGGACATCTGGTCACCCTAGCCCCTTCCCTTTAAAGCCCTTCAGATTTTTGAAATTCCTTTTCTGGTTGGCCAGATTAGTGACCATACCTTGCAATCCTGTTGGGGGCAGCTGCCCAGGTGACCATGCTGAAGACTCACTCCTGCCTGGAATACACAGCCTCTGTGGGAAGAGGCTCTGCAGGGATAGCTGTTGACATCTACGAGCCGATTGCTTGAGATGTGGAGAAAAAGGGCTACAAGATGGACCAGTGGTAATGCCATGTGACAGCCAAAGACCTGCAGCAGGTGTCTCAAAAGGTGAGGGGTAGAGCCATAAACCTGCCACTTTTACCAAGAGCTGTATGATATCTTTAGTGGAGACACCCACCCTCAGGAGCATGGTGGATACTCAGTGGAACCTGAGTCAGAGATCCCTGCTCTGAACAGTGAGGATGAGAGGCAACTGGGGGATTCAGCTACACAGCAAGCCAGGACATGTTCTTGACTCCACCACAGTGCAGCCTGTCCCTACAGTTGAGCATACATAAGCCGAATGCAGGGGAAGGAATCTCTGGTAAGTATCCAGTAGCAGAAAACCTCTTGACTTTTTTTTTCTTTTCCTCTCACATGTAATGAGAGGTAGTAAAACAACCATGAGAGGTAGTATCTGCTTTTCATTCACCTCTTGAGTTAGGCAGTGGGGTACACACAGAGCAGTTGGTTTATATGTACCAGGATGTCCCCTGAATCCTCCATAGAGATTACGATGAAACTTTCATGGAGGTATGCTGCATTCCTCCACTGAAGGTTTCTGGGGTGGGCTGCCTTGTTTTGTTCCTGTGCAGTAGGACACTTCTCCCTAAATAACTCGGCGATTATTTCAGCAGGTACCACTGCAGCACAGAGGCCAGTAGCATATGGGCCTGGGCAGCATCAGGATGCCAGCAGCAGCTGTGCGCTCAATCTCTGCCTCTTTTAGCCTCCGGAGTGAGTGATCAGCTAAAATCACTGCCTGTAGAAAACAGTGCCAGGATTCAGTTCCATTGCCCTAGGCAGATATACTCCATGCCTGTGAGCTATTCCCAACATGCCACCCTAGACCTCACCACAGCTGGTTCTGTGACTGGTGCTGTGCTGTATCGGTCCTGAGGAAAAGTGAAAACATAATGCTTACAACTTTGGGGGATCAAGGGAAGTAAGTTCAGTATCCTAAGTTTTTAATTTCTGTTGTGAATATGATGGTACTTCTGTGAGTTGTAGCTGCTGCCATTGTGGCCTTGAGGGGCTCCAGCACCACAGCCGTAGAGCTGAGCCAAATGAGGAGGAGAAAGAAGAGGATTGGAGATGACTTGTTCAAGGAGATGCTGCAAGCCTGTGCTGCAGAGAATAAACCAGGGCCTGGAGGATGACCACTGCAGAAAGTGTGGAGAAGGGAGAGGCCCAGGAGTCCAAACAGGAAAAGGAGAGGGGGATGCATCAGGATATAATAGGGTTTCTCAAGCAGCAAACAGAGATGCTGCAGATGCAGGTGGACCTGCAGGTCCAAGTATCAGAGGGGTAGCCATGTTAGTCTGGATCTCTAAAAAGCAACAGAGTCCTGTGGCACCTTAAAGACTAACAGATGTCTTGGAGCATAAGGTTTCATGGGTGAATGCCTACTTCATCAGACGCATGGGATGCAGGTGGACCTACAGGCCCAAGAATCCCATGCTCACCTGCCTCTGTAGACAACTCAGCGTTGGGAACTCCCTACACCACCCTTCAACATTCCACATGGCATCAGGGACCACAACGCTACCCCTACCACTCCACACTAGTGGACGTTAAAAACAATCACAGTTCCACATTCACTGGCCTGTGAAAGACACATAGGTGCTGTATGTGCAGATGAAATGGAAATGACTGTTCTTTCCCCTTTATTAAGCTCTAAATGTTTGCCTGGTTCATGTTGCAAAACTTTTTTTTTTCTTTTTGGAACTTAATTCATCTTTATTTGTTCACAGCATATGCTGGCTGGTGCTGAGCAGGACTGACCACCACCACTTTCCTGTTTTATTTTATCACAGGAGTTGTGGGGGAAGGGCGGGCACAAGGTTAGTGTAGGGTGGGGGTTACGGTACTGCTACCCTTACTTCTGCACTGCTGCAGGGGGCAGAACTACTTTCAGAGCTGGGTGGCTGGAGAGCAGAGGCTGCTGGTGGCCGGGAGCTCAGCTCTGAAGGGAGAGTCGCCACCAGCAGCACAGGATGGCATGGTATGGTATCACCACCCTTACTTCTGTGCTGCTGCTGGTGGCAGTTCTCCCTTCAGAGCTAGCTGTCCGTCCAATTGCTGCCACACTTTAGCCACCCAGCTTTGAAGGTAGTGCAGAAGTAAGGGTGGCAGTGCTACCACCCCACTAAAACAACCTTGTGACCCCCCCCGACCCCTCACAACTTCCTTTTGGATCAGGACCCCTATTTGACAAACTCTGGTCTCTCCCCTGAAATCTGTATAGTATATGGTAAAAGCATGCAAAAGACCAGATTTCATGGGGTTGGGGGACCTAATTTCAAGGGTCTGTGATGTGTTTTTCGTGGCCATGAATTTGGTAGCTAGATACAAGGCTGCTCCTTTTCTACCCTGGTGGAACCCCCCCGCTCCACCGCAGTCCAATCTAGTAAATTGACAATGCCAGCAACCCTCCAAACAACCAAAGGCACATTTAACTGTTGTTCTACAACTGCTGAGCCTGTAGTTGAAGGGCTTAATGAACCATGGGAGCAAGGGGTAGGCTGGGTCTCCCAAGATCACTATTGGCATTTCGACATTCCTGTTTAGTAATCTGCCAGTCTGGCAAGAGACCCTGCTTGCAGCTTTCTGAACAGTCCTGTGTTCTTAAAGATGCATGCATCATGCACCTTCTCTGACTAGCCCAAACGGACGTCAGTAAAGCATCCCCAGTGATCCACCAGCACTTGCATTACTATAGAAAAGTAGCCTTGTCTGTTGATGTATTCTGTGGCAAGGTGGTCAAGTGCTAAAATAGGGATATGCATGTCCTCTATTGCCCCACTGCAGTTGGGGAAGCCTATTGCTTCAAAACCATCCACTATGTCCTAAATGTTGTCCAGACTCACAGTCCTGCATAGCAGGAGCAATTGATGGCCCTCGGGGCCAAACTTATGGAAAATGCTGCTCTGGGTGAACTTGTATTTTGGCACTCCAGTCCCTCCAGTCCTCCCCTGGCCTTCACTACCTCCCTGGGCTTCCCACCCACCCCCACATCACCCCTCACCCTTGATCCCTCCCTATGACCCCCACCCCCTCCATTGCCTCTGACCCCTGATGCCACCTCATCACCTCTGGCCCCACCACTACTGCCCAAGGCTCCCCACCCTCCTATTGCCCAAAGCTCCCTTCTGTGGCCTCATACCCCAGGCCTACCCCATTCCTTGCCTCTTGACCACAGCACCCTCTCTTGACCACAGTGCCCTGGGGTCACCCACTCATAAGGCTGGCTCTGGTGACCCTGTACACTTGCATGACATCTACCCCTGTGGATCATTTCCTGACTCCAAATTGATTCCTGACTGACCGGTAACAATCTGGCAAGTTTCCACAGTGCAATCACTACTCATTTCTCAACTGTCAGCACACTTCTTATTTTGGTGTCCCTGCTCTGGGAGGTTAGGATGACTTTGCACAAATCTGGGAATGTGGACTTGTGCATCTGAAAGTTCTGCTACCACTGGTTATCATCCTAAACCTATCAGTCGGTCCTTGTTTCTCTGTCCTGGAACTGGGGTTCCACTATCTGCAGCTGCTCTGTGAATGCCACCAACAAACTTGAATTATTTGTTTCTATGTCCCAGAATAAGCTAACCTCCAAGGAATTGTAATGTTCCTTGCTGCTCCTCTTGTGGCTCTGCAAATACCGAAGGATCAGGTGCCCCATGCTCACAAGGCTTGTGACAATACTGCAGAGCTGGGCAGGCTCCAGGCTTCTGTCAGAGATGGTGGACAGCGAGGACGGACGTGAGTTTGCAGGGATTTTGAAAAGAGACAAAAAATATTATGGAATGCAGATGAAATTATGGGATGGAGAATGCTGCATGATGGGAAATTAAACCCTTGCTCTCAGTCATTCCTGCTCGACTCATTTCAGCCCCATCAGGGATTGCAAAAACTTTCCAAAACACCTTGCAGTGGATGGTGATGAGTTTCCCAGTGGGATAGCTATTCACTATACACTGCGCTCTGCATCGATACAAGGACTCCTGGTGAGGATGCACACCACTGACACAAGGAGGATAGTGTAGACATGCACAAGTGATGTCATAACTGTGGCGGTTGTATGCTAACGTAACTTAGGTCAACATAGTTTTGTAGTGTAGACAGGGCCTTACTCTGCTTCCATTGAGGCTGATGGGAGTTTGAGCACTGACCTCAGGAGTAGCAGAGTTAGGCCTGCACTGAATATTTCTGAAAATTCCATTTTTTCTATTAATGTTGTATTAACTTTTTAAAATAGAAAAAACATAACAAAATATACATAAACTTCTCATAATCTATTAACCAATTGCTACCTAGCTTTAGCTATACTTTAAACATCTAATTATATATCCTATTAATGGTTAAAATATAAATCAATTATTTGTATAACATAATTTAGACTCAAATTTTGCTTATAAAAATCCAACTAGTTAAAGAAAAATTATTAAAATAAGAACAACAAAAGCAAAATGCAGAGGAGAGGGTATCAAAGATGGGGAGAGGTGTAGGAGGCAGGTATTTAATAGGATCATTCAGATACTTCCAGGAAAGTATCCTATATTTCTGAGATTTTTTTTCTCTTGGGTATTTCTGTTGCGGTATACAATTCTTTCCATGCTGGCCAAACTTATGATGTCTATGCTCCAGTCTTCAATTCTTGGTTAGTTTTTAGATTTCCATGTTTGTAGTACTAACCTTTAAGCAATTATTAGTACTCTGCTTAGCCAAAGTTTTTCAGATTTATTCAGCTTCCAATTAACATCCATTAGGATTAAAATTACATATTGGCTTTTATTCGACTGGAATTTTTTTCCAGTCGAATAAAATTTTAACTCGGCAATTCAGTTCTGCCCCAAACCTATGGGTATAGGAGCATTCCCACAGCATATGGGCTAAATTAGCACTTAATGCATCATAGCACCAACATTTGTCTGACTTAGTGGTACTTAGCAGAACAGTTGGTGAGGGATCCAATGCATTCCTCATATGATTTTCTGCTGGATTATTCTTAAACAGAGGACCAATGAGCTGTTGAGAGCACTGGCTAAAATTTGTTTCTATTGGTTGGCAGAAAATAATTGGCTTAGTTCCTTCTCTTTCTTTGTTAGGATATTTGCTTCAAATATAGTTCAAATAGTGTTGCCATAAATCTTGGCAATCTGAGTAATATTTGGAGAAATGAAATCAGTTCAGGTGGATTGAAGGTAGCAAAGGCATGGGGGACAAACAGATGGGAGATAGTGTGTTTAAGATGGCTATATTGCCACTCTTCCTTGATTCAATCTTTTAATATTGTAAGGAGGAGGAAAGTATTTGTGATGTTGAAGTCTATATGGTTTTATAACAATATGCTAATGAGTGAATATAATGTAACTGAAATATGCTTATGCAAAAGGTCTCTTGTAAGGTATCATTACAAAGTTTATAATCTGAGTGTGATCATCCTATTTGTATAAATGTACCACTCTTGTATCTGAAACTAGAAATATAAAAATAACTCTGAGGGCCTATTGTAATTATGCAAAGTATGGGCCATTAATGGTGGTTTGGAATCTTGATGACTCCCATTAACCAGGACAGTTGTCTGCAGATGGGTGTTTTTTACCTGTAAATCTTCTTGTATACCTGTGTGCTGGCAAGTGGGAAATGAAGTCTTGCAGTGACGTGATCATGTCACCTGAACTGGAATCCATCTTTAACCTGGTGTCTTTCCATTGAGAAGGAGGCGGTGGGAACCCAGAGAGGTACAAAGGATTCCTGCCTTATGCAAAAGATATATAAGGCCTGGAATAGAACAAGGAGAGGAGCTATCATGAAGAATCCCCTAGCTACCAGCTGAGCTGGAACAAGAGCTGTACCAGGGAAAGAATTGTGCCCAGGCCTGGAAGGTGTCCAGTCTGAGGAAAAAACTTACACTCATGCTCAGAGATGCTTCAGTATCTGTATTCAGATTGATTAGACATAGATTTGTGCATTTTATTTTATTTTGTTTTGCTTGGTGGCTTACTTTGTTCTGTCTGTTACTACTTGGAACCATTAAATCCTACTTTCTGTATTTAATATCAATTCTTACTTATTAATTGACCCAGAGTATGTATTAATATCTGGGGGAGCAAACAGCCGGCACATCTCTGTCAATGTTATAGAGCAGTGGTCTCCAAAGAGGGGTGCGCGAGGATCCTTCAGGGTGCGCGGCAGGAGGAGTGCCGCCGAAGCAGTGCTGCTTTTTTTCCTTCCCCCTCCCTTGGCAGTTCAGCCGGGAGTCCGAGCGGCTTTTTTTTGTTTTGTTTTTTTGTGTGGTTTTGCTTCAACAGTTTGGCCGGGAGCAGGGGGTGCGTGGTCAAAATTTTTACTGATGGGGTGTGCGATCAAAAAACTTTGGAGACCACTGTTATAGAGGGTGAACAATTTATGAGTTTACCCTGCATAAGCTTTATACAGGATAAAACGGATTTATTTGGGTTTAGACCCCGCTGGGAGTTGGACATCTGGGTGTTAAAGACAAAAACACTACTTAGCTGCTTTCAGGTAAACCTGCAGCTTTGGGGGCAAGTAATTCAGACCCTGGGTCTTTGGAGCAGATGGGAGTGTCTGGCTGAGCTGGCAGGGAAGGCAGGGGTAGTAGTCTTGGCACATCGTGTGGCAGGTCCCAAGATGGGTTCTGTGATCCAACCCATCACATTGTTTTCAGTAAATTGAGTGGTGGTCAAAATCCCTTTCCTAATCCAATGTGGCCAAATAGTGGGGTTGCCTGCTAGACAGAGTTTTGAGTCACCCCAGATAGAAGCCTTGATATGCAGAAGGGGTACACAACGTATGCCAAGTACTTCTGGCTGCCACAATAATTGGTAATTGTTCTTTAGGGAATTGGTAGTAATCCAAATACAGTGCATTGGAAAGGGGTAAAGAAGAAACCACATCTGCATCTAGCTGAAGCCAATCTGCGGGCTCTACAGCATGTGGGAATGAGCTGTGGTTAAGAACTACTGCCTGATGGTAAAGTTTAAAATTTGGAAATGTAAAGCCACCTTTTTAGATAGGGAGCGGTAGTCTTTGTCGGAAGATTCTGGGTTTGTTACCAGCACTCCACAAGAAGGACCTGAACATGTTGATTGTGGTAAAATAAAAGTAAGGAATATGGATAGGAAGGTATTCAGAATAAAAAGGATCTTGGGAAGGGCATTCATTTTAATTGTTTGTTTTTCCCTAAAGGGAGAGAGGTAGTGCCTGCCATCTCATTAGATCATTTGCTAACTGCATGATTTATGGGGCTAGGTTAACCTTGACTATGTTTTTAATTTCCTTAGGGAAATGGATGCCAAGATATCTCCGGTTTGTCTTTTGCCAGCTAAACGTCCCTATAGGAAAGCCACTTCCAACTAAATCCAATGAGATCTTCATTGCTTCTGACTTATCCTAGTTTATCATTTAGCCACAGAATTTACCAAAGTTGTCTGTTTGTAGGATATTTGGAATAGATTGAGCTGGATTTTTAATAAATAGGAAGATGTCATTTGCATATTGAAAGACTTTTTTATCCCTCCTGGGTCCCTGATTTGATCCCATGAATCCCTTGGTTGCTGCTAATTAGTACTGCAAGTAGTTCTAGTGCCAGACTGAACAGGAGTGGGGAGAATGGGTATTCCTGTCTAATTCCTTGAAACAGATCAAAGGAGGAGGATATGGTCAGGGCCGGCTCCAGGCACCAGCATTCCAAGCTGGTGCCTGGGGCGGCAATTTGTAAGGGGCGGCAGTCCCTGTTGTTTTGCCCCCAGGCAGCGTGCCGAATTGCTGCCGCGGGCGGGGGAGCAGTCCGTGTGCCCTTAGGGCGGCAGGTGCATTTCCGCGGTGGTGGCAATTCAGCAGCAGCTTCTATGTTTAGCTGTCCGCGGTGGCTTCAGCTAAACATAGAAGCTGCCACCGAATTGCCGCTGCTGCAGAAACGCGCCTGCCGCCCTATGGGCACACGGACTGCCCCGCTGTCCACGGTGGCAGTTCGGTGCGCTGCTTGGGGCGGCGAAAACTGTAGAGCCGGCCCTGGATATGGTGCTATTTTCTAGGATACAAGGGTTGGGGTGAGAATATAACAGCTTTATCCATGAAATAAAGGATTCCTCCAACCCAATTTATCCAAGGTAAGAAACAACTATTGCCAGTACACTCTGTGGAAGGCTCTCTCTGCACCGAGTGAAATGATTGCATGGGAATTTCTAGAATGTTGATGGAATGCCATAACACTAATCACGTGACATGTGTTCTCTGAATCATGCTTTGTTAAATAAATCCCACCTCATTACTTTTTCAAGCTTCTTGGCCAACATTTTTATATCAGTATTGATTGAAGAGATGAGTGTATAGTTGTTACCCGCTTGTGAATCCTTACCTGGTTTAAGTAGTATAGTAATTCCCTCATAGTAGGATACAAGGTACCTTTCTTTAAGGCATCTTTGTAAGTGTATAACAGCTCAGGGGCCAGAATTTCTTTGAAACTTTGATAGAATTCTATCGGTGGGCCATCAGGGCTGGGAGTCTTGCTGGGACTTATTTCCTCCATGGCTTTGATTATTTCCCCTGGTCGTGTAATGACAACAGACCCCGGTCATTGGCAGGCAGGATTGATCTGGGGACCTCTGGGAATGTGGACTTGTTTTTGTATATTGCCATTCCTAATATCTGACTTGTGTATTTATTTATAAGGATAAATGGACACAAGTCAAATATTAGCAATAGCAATATACAAAAACCTGTAGGAGAACATTTCAATCTCCCTGGACACACAATAGCAGATTTAAAGGTAGCCATCCTGCAGCAAAAAAACTTCAGGACCAGACTTCAAAGAGAAACTGAGCTTCAGTTCATTTGAAAATTGACATCACCAGCTCAGGATTGAACAAAGACTGTGAATGTCTAACCAACTACAAAAGCAGTTTCTCCTCTCGTGATGTTCACACCTAAACTGCTAGAAGAGGGCCTCATCCTCTCTGATTGAACTAACCTGGTTATCTCTAGACTGATACTTGCCTGCATATTTATACCAGCCTCTGGAAATTTCCACTACATTCATCTGACAAGTGGGCATTCACCCACAAAAGCTTATGCTCCAACACGTCTATAAGGTGCCACAGGACTGTCGCTTTTTACAGATCCAGACTAACACAGCTACCCCTGATACTTGACCTCATTTTTTCCTCTCTAAGTGGTCTTGGAGCCACTAGACAAGACAGAACACCACACCTAGGAGGTGTGGGGGTTACATACTTCCCCTAGCTGAGGAAGTGCGTCCCGAGCTTCAGAGACTTCCCAGTTGAAATCCTGGACAAGCCTCAACTTGTAACACCGATAGACCATGGTAGTCAGCAGGCAGGATCAAACTGGGGACCTCTGCAGCTTAGTCAATGAGCCTCTACTGTATTAGTTTCTAGTGCATGAGCTGAAAGCCAACTGGTTCTTAGCGAAGGCTGTAGAGCAGACTCATTTTACCTCTCTCTATGGTCTCGGTGTCACTAGGTGGGACAGAATCACACCCAGGAGGTATGTGGGTTACACTTCCACTGTACATGAGAGGAAAATTAGCAACTCTGGGCCCCAAGCATTCTGCTTAGAGGGCCAGACACAGCTGTTCACACACAACTTGCTTTGAGCAAATATGATTTCCAACTAACATTGTGTGGCCCCCACTTCAGCATAGATGGGACTGAGCCCTGTAGCAGTTATTCTCTCTTCCAACTCATTCATGTAAGCCACTCACGAACTGCTCTTAGTGAGATGGATAGAAACTACAGTGCATTCCATGTCAGAGTTCAATGAATGCCTGATGCAAAGGTGAATTTAATGCATATGTAAGTGGAATGGCTTATTATTTAGCTCTTCTTTCAAAGAAGGGACAGACATTTTCATTACAAACCTTGACATTATGAATGTTAATTATTTGAGTGATTATAAAAATGGGAACATACACAATGCACATACCAAACATGATTCAAAGAGGCATAAAACAACACAATCCTTTGATCAGTAAAGTTATCTGGAAATCCTCTGTGAATCTGGCTGTGGATCAGTGTCCATTTTCTGCAGTAGTTCATGGTGTTCTAAGATGTTTGCCTGCATACCTATGTATTGTCTTGTATCACTATTGCACTGAGAATTTACAAGCCAGGGAAATCATGTTTGTTGAATAGTAATTGAATTTATTCACTGAAAACAGATCTTCAGCATTTGGACAACATTAGTCAGCATGTCTTCATTTTCTGGCAGATTTTGTTTTGACAACAGTGTTATATTTCTATTCACAAAGGCTAAATATATTTGGAGTCTAGCTGATTTTTATTTAGCTTATGGAGAATAATAAGGCAGCACAAGTAAAATCTGACAGGGGGGTCCATGCATGTCTCCTTTGTTAGTCCGCAGGGAAAATAATGGCTGCTGAACTTTATACAAGGGGGAGTTTTGTTTCAAACCCATTCAAAAGGAAGTATTTTCTTTTCAATTCAAATCAAATGGAATCTAGATGTTGACCTCATGTATAACACAGGCCATAAAATGTCTCTTAATTTATGGCTGTCTCTTGTTCACATGCACGCTCAGCGCTGGCTGCCCTGAGGGCCATCACTAGAAGGAGGCTCCATGAATTATCCAAAGGCCAGATGGCCAATGTCCTGCTCCTAGTCTATTTCTACAAACTAGTTCATAAAGGTTAGGAAATTCAATCAGAAAACAGAAACACCAAAGCGGATCTGAGGTGGCCAGTCACATGGCTCAGGTAGTGAATTCAGATTATTACCAAATCATCTGAATGCCCCCTAAACACCCTACAAATGAGCTGTTGCTCCAATATATACCTAAAGATATTCATCAGGCACAAGTGATGGACACATTGTTGAAATCATGATCTGCTATTAGACAATTGGTGATCAGGTAAAGGGCTACATGTGTTGAATAAACCATTTGTAGTTCAATCACTCCTATGATAGAGCATTTAAAAAGAAAAGGCTCAAATTTCAGCTCAGCACTGAAACTAAATGTCGTCTCTAACAGGCCTCTTTCAATATTTTACCCTTTAGTGTCATCAAAGCTCAGTCTCTGTCTGCAGGCTTGGCTGCTCTTTCCAAATGTTATGAGTCCCAGGACATCTCTGTGGGTAAGGGAGAAAACAGAAGATGGAGGGCTAGTGGATCCTGTTGGCAGACAATACAAGAGGATGGCGGGTGCAGGGAGAAGGATGGATTTGGAAGAAAATGAGGTTTCTCTCCCTCACTTTCCTCCTAAGACTAGATTGCGGCATTTAGTCACAGCCAATAGTAGAGGCAGTGCAAAACTGCCTGGCTCCAGGACAAACATTATAAAACATTCTGCCTCAGAGGCAGAGCATTTCTCCCAGAATTCCCTGATTGCTCTCCCTCCACTGGAATGTGCTCCTCCTTAAAGAGGTGTAGCATATACCACCGTGTGCCTAGACAGCTCCACTATCTGAACTGGGGAGGTAACTTGGTTCTGCTACTCCTCACTCCTCCTTGCTCCTGAGGGGAGCCTCTTGATAGCAGCCCTGGTACTCTCTAAACTGCAGGGGCTGCAATATTAACTGCCCTTACACAGGCCACACAGCGGGTGTTGGCTCCTTAAGCTCCAAGAGCTGAATCTGCCTCTGAATACAACCTTTTCAGGGCCTTATGGAAGTAAACTTCCAAAGCTTTGAAGTTTTTCCATCCCAAAAAAGCTACATCTTAGTTCTATTATTATCGAGGGCTGCAGAAGCTGAGAAAAATGTGCCAGTGAATTTGATTTGAGCAGCATAAGTTCTGATAGCTACAAACTCACTTCCATATATAATTTCACTACTTATCTACATTTCTTTTTCTGAAAGGATGCAGTCAAGCTTGTTTTAAAAATCCCCCTACTGTCTCTTTTAGTGGAATATCCTCTTAGAAGATATTTTTTCCCCATCCCTGACTTGTCTTTTTTCCATTTTGTCAAACACTATTTTTATTTTTTGCTTTGAAATAAACTCCACTTTCTTTCTTTTAAACACAATCAGTTGCTGCAACAGAATAATTTACTGATGTCAACACAGCTCTGAGAAAGGTGCTTGATAGTGAACACTTGTTGCAAAGCTCAAAACAGCACTTTGTGTGTGTCTCTCCAACAAGAGAGGTTACTACTTCAAGTTGAGTTTCTTGATGATTGAAGTGGTGGATGGATTGTTTGGTTTGTGTGGTGTTTTTTTGCACAGATTTGGAGTCTGTGGCTTTAACCATCAGGTGATATAAAAGCTTGAGAGCTAGGTCAATGGTGTTACTTAGGGCTTGTCTACACTAGCAATTAACAGTGCTGGAACTTTCTCTCTCAGGGATGGGGAAAAAACACCCCCCTGAGCGTAGCAAGTTGCAGCGCTACAAAGTGCCAGTGTAAACAGTGCCCCAGCACTGAGAGCTGCACTCCCAGTGCTGGGAGCTACGCCCCTTGTTGAGGTGGTGGTGTTTTTTTAAATGCTGGGAGAGCTCTCCCAGCCCTGCGACCACACAAGGCACGTTAAAGCCTTCATCACATCAGGGGTGAGCTGCAGCGGGTTCGCACGGGTTCGCGGGAACCCGTTGTTAAATTTTAGCAGCCATTTTAGAACCGCTTGTTAAGGGCTGCTAAATTTAACAAAAGTTCCCGCCTACTCCTCTCCTGCTCCGCCCCCTTCTCCTCCCCCTCCCCTGCTTCCCGCGAATCAGATGTTCGCGGGAAGCCTGAACAAGCAGCATGGAGGCAGCCAGCAGGTAAGCTGGGGCGCGGAGGGGGAGGGGAGGTGCGGCTGGCTCAGCAGCTCCCAGTCCCAGACCGCGGCTCCCTGTCCCAGACCGCGGCTCCCTCCAGCCCAGCGCCGGCCGGGGAGTCGGGCCCCGCGGCTGCCGCCGAGCGGCCGGGCCCCGGTGCCGGCCTGGGGAGTCGGCCCGAGCGCCCAGCCCGGGGAGTCGGCCCGAGCGGCCCGGCCCGGGGAGTCGGCCCGAGCGCCCGGGCCCCGGTGCCGGCCCGGCGAGTCGGGGCGGCCCGGCCCGGCGAGTCGGGCCCCGCGGCGCCGGTCGTGGTCCTGGCAGAGTGGACCCGGTCCCCAGGCAGTGTGGTAAGGGGGCAGGGAGGGGGTGGGTTGTGGGGGGGTGGATAGGGGTCAGGGTAGTCAGAGGGCAGGGAACAGGGGGATTGAATGGGGGCAAGGGTCCCGGGGAGCAGTCAGGAAAGAGCAGGGTTGGATGAGGTGGTGGGGGCACTCAGGGACAGAGAGAAGGGGTAGTTGTATGGGGTAGGGGTTCTGGGGGGCCATTGAGAATGAGAGGAGGGGTTGGGTGGGGCGGCAAGGGGCAGTCAGGGGACAGGGAAGGGGGGGATGGGTCAGGGGTCTCGTAGTGTATGTGTTAAGGAACATGAGGGGTTGGATGGGGCACGACCCCCCCCCCCACGGAGGGGGGGGAAGGAGGGAACCCGTTGTTAAAATTTTGGAGGGAGGAGGGAACCCGTTGTTAAAAATTTGGCAGCTCATCACTGCATCACATCCCTTTTCAAATTGGAAGGGCTAAAATTCTATTTCTCCCATGACAAAAAAGGCACCTAGATAAATATTTCTTTCCTTCTCCTTTTGTTTTAAATTCTGAAGTTTTCCTGAGGAGACAGTTACAGGACAATAATTCCCATCTAGGCAGAACTTGCTGCAAAAGCTCTACAGATTTTAAATTATAGACTCTTATCTTAATTTCTGCTTTCATTAATTTTGAAGTTTGAAAGAGGTTAATTAGAGAGGATTGTCTTGGGACTTTTATATAAAATAATACAATCCATGTCTACATTCTCTATCCTAAGCCTCTTCCATCAATCAGGATAGAGGACATGGTGCAAACAATTTTTATAACAGGCTCCTCTAGAATTCTTTGGCCTTTACTGCAGTAGTCAGTGATGAGATTGTTCACAGGGAACATATCTTGAAATTTAATTTCTTTTTAACAGATGAAGGGCATGTTCTTATCTGTATTCCTAGGAAATGTGAAGTAGCAAAGCCCACAGCATCACCTCTTCATTAAATTTAGACTCAGTGCTTACCCTTTAATTGAATTCTTATCTAATGACTCAGTGCTTCCAGGCAAATGCAACAAGTTTAAGTTTTGCAGTTATTATTAGTTAATTATGACAAAGCACATGGTTATCTAGGCCTATTATATTTCTTATTCAGACACTTTTTAATTAATAAAAGAAAACATTCCTATGAAGACTATCTTTGAGCTAGGTGGCTAATTTGTAGTGCCTGTTACTGTCATGAGATTGCAGGTTCAGTCCTATAAACAGCAGTGAATCTTTGGCCTTGTAAGCACCGGGGAAAAGGGTAATTTGTGGCAAACAGTGGCCCTCAGAGGAAGTAAAAAGCAAAGGGAATTAATTGAAGCTCTTTATAAAATGTAGCAAGTACAGAACAGTGGAGCAATATTATAGATCATCAGTGATGCCTGCAGCAACTATGTGACAAATAAGCTTCCTAGAGGTATGTGCTGAGCAAAATGTAAACATACATAATGGGGCTGTTTCCTCTGTCTCTACTGATGTTCCCTAGGACTTTATCCTTGGTGCCCTCCTTTTTTCCCCTCTACACCAGAGGTGTCAAACAAACAGCCCTTGGGCTGGAGCTGGCCTGCATGATCTATTTGTGACTCAAATGGCATATTCGGATTCTGCAGAACCTAAGCTTTCATATAAGAAAAGAGTAAATTTCTAGTGTTCATGGTTGCAAAGAGAACCTTCCAAATCTGAACCAAACATAACTGCAGCAGTGTTGTCTGCATGAGCCTGCAGAGATCCTGAAACAATGATTCTGAGATGAGTACACTTCCCCACCAACCATTAATCTTGTTGTTAAGTTAACTTAATGACACTATCAGTATTGACTCTCTCATTAGTTATTTAGGTGGGATGGAGAATTGTCCATTGCTGCAGGAAGAAAATGCAGAAAGGAGAAGTGACACAAAGACAAGAAAGAGGGAGGAAGGAGAGTGAAGGGGAAAGAGAAACAAAGGGGGTGGGAAATAGTAATGGTCCCAAAAGGAGTTAATTTTCTCCCAGTTTGATGCTAAAAACAGTGATAATTAACAATTTGTTCTGTACCTTTATGGTAATGAAAAGTTTAATTACTCCTATCCCAAACCATACTCTCCTCTTTGCCTTTGTGCAAATCTCCCATTCACATCACTGGGAGCTGTGCTGTGGATTATGGGGAGTATTTAGCCCTAAATTTTTACCTTGGCCTACTGGCCATAAATCAAAGTGGAATTCAGCCCTCTCTACTGGGTGTTTGATAGCCCTGTTCTGCACACATGCCGGAGTGATCTTTCATAGATATCCATCATGATGGCTCTTAAATTTCTCTAGCTCCATCCCTGGCTTCTTTTCCTCCGTATAAGCTACATTTCAACTGGTCTTTCCAACATCTCTTCTTGAATGTCCATTTCCTCAAACTATACTTGGTAAAAATGCACCTTCTATAGATTCTTCCCTCCTTGCTTTCTCCAAACACTATGAGAGGTTATGCACCAGTTACTCCACTTGAAATCAGTGGGCTTTTTAGGTGCTCAAAGCCTCTTAGATTGTAAGTTCTGTTGAGGAGGGGTAGTCTCTTATTGCTATAAAGCACCAGGATGCTATAAAAGTAATAAATAAATGATCATCCAAAATATTAAATCCTAAAATCAGGCTGGACCTAATAAAATAAACCTGATCACTAAAGGGGACTCTTTCCAAGTCTTCACTATACTGTCTGGGCTTTCCTCCTGCTGCCGTACAGTTGGTTTTTTTTTTTTTTTGAATCTTGACAGTTTATTCCTAAAATTCTCCTCAGTTTGGAGAATAATGGTGTCATAAGTAGTTAGTTAAGGGTTAAGGTCTACCTGTAAAGGGTTAACACAAACCTGGTGAAACACCTGACCAAAGGACCAATCAGGGAAGAGAATTTGAAAATCCCAGAGAGCGGGAACTTGGGTCTCTGTGTTCTTTGTTCTGAGTTCTTAGCCGTCTGGACCTACACCAGACCAGACGCTTAACCAAGTCTGCTCATTTCTCTGAACTAATTTCTTCTATTCAAGCTAGTGAGTATTAGAAGAACTGGGTAATTGCATATAAGAATCCTGTGTCTGCAATTCTGTGTGTTTGCATTGATTATTCGTAATTTTGCCTGTATTATTTGTACTGAGGAAAAGGGAGAAATTTCTCCAGGGATTAATAAGATTAGACCCTATGAATGTCTATCTTGGATTCATAGAGATTGTGTATTTTTTCTCTTCTTTCTTTTATTCTTTTAATAAACTCTTTTAAGTTCAGGACTTGGTTAAGTTCCTTACCTGTGGATTCAGGGGAAGGAAGCTAGGCACCACTCTGTGGAGACAAGGGTTGTCTCCAAGCAGAGAGAGAGCAGGAGAGGGAGGGGGGAAGTGGGCTGCTTCCCTGTGTGTAGAGATTCAAGGGGTTTGAATCTGGGTTCCCCAGGGGAAGCTTGGGGGACAGGCAGTGTGTCAGACACTTTAACCTGACTGGTGGCAGCGCAAAGGAGACCTACCCTAAGGGTTAGGGTGGGGGAAGAATACATGCGGGTCCCCATCTTTGAACCCACAAGCTCAAAGTGGGGGTGAGATCCCATGACATGGTGGCAGCGGAGTTTCGAACCCATTGTTAGAAGGAGTTTTTTCAGCTGGGCTACGCTGAAGGAAGCTATTCTCTTCTTCTAGAGCAGGAAAGCAACCTGAGAGAAGAGGTAGTTTACTAGTCTTCTGTTTCTAAGTGGTATTGTTAGAAGCAGTTCCAGCAGTTTGGCTGGAGGGAATTAAGTTTCCAGCAGGCTTTGTTGAAAGCAGTTTCTTTCGGGTGGCATAGAAAAGCACCTTGGAGGAAAAGAAAGTGTGTGCATTCCTTAGGTGGGGGGAAGTGCCCTCACAGGTTGCAAGGAGGTGTGTCCCTCCTTTGTGTGATCAGGATTCCTTGGGTGGGGGGAGTGCTCCTCCGAGCTCATCCCGTCCAACAGGGAAAACAGGTTTGGCGAGGAGAGAAAGCTCCTGAAGCCAGTTTTTTTTTCCTGTGACTTTTGAAATGCAGAAGGCAGGAAGCCACTGATACTTGTGAGAATTTCACTAGACTTTCTCGCAGAGAGACAGAGTTTTTTAGATTTTCCCTATTGCTCAGTACAGAACAATAGAGAGTTGCAACACACAATTTGCTATACACAGGATTAATTACCCTTTCTCTACTCAAGTTATCATAAACAGGGAGGGGGTGTCCAGCACCCCAAGGCACAGATATGACGGAAACAAGTGACCAACTAGAGCTTGCTCGATTGCAAATAAAAATCCTGGAAGCCAAAGAGAGAGAACACCAGATGGCCATGGCAGCCATGGAGGCAGACCAGAAAGCCAGAGAGGCAGACCACATCAGACAAATGGAATTAAGAGAGAAAGATCTGGAAATCCAGAGGCAGGCTCTGGAAGTAGAACAGGCTAAGCAGCATAATCCACCACCCCATCCACCTACTGATCACACTTTTCGGAAAAAATTTCCTGCCTACAAGGCAGGGGATGATGTTGAGGCCTTTTTAGAAAATTTTGAGAGGGCCTGTATTGGATACCATCTTCCTAAAGACCAATACATGATGGAGCTGCGGTCACAGCTCAGCGGACAATTATCCCTTGTGGCAGCTGAAATGCCTAGAGACCAGATGGACGACTTTCCACTGTTCCTAACCAAGGCCAGACTCAGAATGGGCATCACCCCTGATCACGCCCGTCAGCGTTTCAGAGCCCAGAAATGGAAACCAGAGATGTCATTTCCAGAGCACGCTGCTTACCTGGAAAGACACTATTTCTCATGGATATCAGGATCCAAGGTTAAGGAGCTAGACGACCTACACCTCCTGATGATGATGGAGCAGTTCCTAGATGGTGTTCCTGAGAACATTAGACGCTACATCCAAGATGGTAAACCAAAAACTCTCACTGAGGCAGGAGAGATTGGAGCCAGATGGATGGCATCGGTAGACAACACGAAAGCTACTGCCAAAGGGAGCGATTCACACAAGGTACCCACCGAGACTAAACCTTACCATCGTAGCCCAATCAAGCCCACACCTACAACCCAAGCACAGTCACACCCTACCTCTTCTTCTACCTCACCAGTTTCCAGTAAACCAACACCACCCCGTGACCCATCAAGTGGGCGATGTTTTGGATGCAATGAACTGGGGCATATCAGAGCCAAATGCCCAAAGAACCTGAACCGGGTCCAACTCCTTGCACCTGCACACCAAGGAAACCCGGAAGTAGATATCTCTCAAATACCCGTATGCTTTAGGGAAACTTTGAGAGTGGACGGAAAGGAAGTTATCGCATGGAGAGACACTGCAGCACATGTGTCAGCTATCCACCGAACCTTTGTGGACCCCAAATTCATCAACCCGAAAACCAAAGTGACAGTTCGCCCCTTCATGTCAAAACCTGTAACATTACCTACAGTGCGTTTACCTGTCCAGTACAAGGGCTGGTCAGGGACGTGGACTTTTGCTGTCTATGACAATTATTCTGTCCCCATGATACTGGGCAACCACTTGGCCCATCACGTTGAGCCGCCAGAAACAGAGGGAGTGGTTACACGCAGCCAAGCCAGACGAGCTGCTGCACCCATACCTGTTCCTGAGCCATCCACCAAGACCCCGTCTGTGTTACCAGAGACCCAGACAGAGGTGGTGGAACCGGATCCCATGCCAACACCTACAGCAGCCATACTACATCCAGTCCCAGAACCGGAACTGGAAGAGCAACCAGCGCCAGCACCGGCGCCAGCAATTACAACTCCACCGCCAGAGGGCGACAACGGGCCTGAACTGGAAAAACCAGCACACAAGCCTACCCTAGAGGCTCAGCCGGAGCCTGAAATAACACCTCGTGGACCAGCGGAGAGCGGTTCACAGTCAACAGAAACAATCTCATCACCTACATCACTTCCAGAGGAACTGGTGTCTCCCGCCTCAAGGGAACAGTTCCAGACAGAGCAGGAAGCTGATGACAGCCTCAAGAAAGCATGGGCGGCGGCACGCAGCAACCCACCGCCTCTCAGCTCCACTAACCGATCCCGGTTCGTTGTGGACCAAGGACTTTTATACAAGGAAAGTCTTTCTGGTGGACACCAGGAGGGCTGGCATCCTCAAAAACGGTTGCTAGTTCCGACGAAGTACCGGGAAAAGCTCTTAAGCTTAGCCCATGATCATCCCAGTGGCCATGCTGGGGTGAACCGAAGCAAAGACAGGTTGGGAAGGTCCTTCGACTGGGAGGGGATGGGCAAGGACGTTGCCAAGTATGTCCGGTCTTGTGAGGTATGCCAAAAGGTAGGAAAACCTCAAGACCAGGTCAAGGCCCCTCTCCAGCCACTTCCCATAATTGAGGTCCCATTTCAGCGAGTAGCTGTGGATATTATGGGTCCTTTCCCAAAAAAGACCCCAGAGGAAAGCAGTACATACTGACTTTTGTGGACTTTGCTACCAGATGGCCGGAAGCAGTAGCTCTAGGCAACACCAGGGCTCAAACGGTGTGCCAGGCCTTAACTGACATTTTTACCAGGGTGGGTTGGCCCTTTGAGATTCTAACAGATTCGGGAACAAATTTCCTATCAGGGACCATGAAAGACCTGTGGGAAACTCATGGGGTGCATCATTTGGTTGCCACCCCGTACCACCACCAAACTAATGGCCTAGTGGAAAGGTTTAATGGAACATTGGGGGCCATGATCCGCAAATTCGTCAATGAACACTCCAATAATTGGGATCTAGTGTTACAACAGTTGCTGTTTGCCTACAGGGCTGTTCCACATCCCAGTTTAGGATTCTCACCATTCGAGCTGGTATATGGCCATGAGGTTAAGGGGCCATTACAGCTGGTAAAGCAGCAATGGGAGGGGTTTACACCTCCTCCAGGGACTAACATTCTGGACTTTGTAAGCAACCTTCAAAACACCCTCCGAGACTCTTGGGCCCTTGCTCGAGAGAACTTAAGAGATGCTCAAGCAGAGCAAAAGGTCTGGTATGATCGACATGCCAAGGAGCGGTCCTTCAAGGTAGGAGACCAGGTCATGGTCTTGAAGGCGCAACAGGCCCATAAGATGGAAGCGTCCTGGGAAGGACCGTACATGGTCCAGGAGCGCCTGGGAGCTGTTAACTACCTCATAACATTCCCTGATTCCTCTTTAAAGCCTAAAGTGTTTCATGTTAACTCTCTAAAGCCCTTTTATCCCAGAGAATTACAGGTCTGTCACTTTACAGTTCAGGAAGGAGATGACACCGAGTGGCCTGAAGGTGTCTACTACGAAGGTAAAAGAAATGGTGGTGTGGAAGAGGTGACCCTCACCACAACCCTGCAACGTCTGCAGCGTCAACAGATCAAGGAGCTGTGCACTCACTTCGCGCCCTTGTTCTCAGCCAACCCAGGACGGACTGAGCAAACCTGCCACTCCATTGCCACAGGTAATGCTCACCCGATTAGGACCCCACCCTACAGGGTGTCACCTCATGCCAAAGTTGCTATTAAACAGGAGATTGACAACATGTTGGAGATGGGTATCATCCGCCCTTCTACCAGTGCATGGGCATCTCCAGTGGTTCTGGTTCCCAAACCAGATGGGGAAATACGCTTTTGTGTGGACTACCGTAAGCTCAATGCTGTAACTCGTCCAGACAACTATCCAATGCCATGCACTGATGAGCTATTGGAAAAGTTGGGACGTGCCCAGTTCATCTCTACCATTGATTTAACCAAGGGATACTGGCAGGTACCACTAGATGAACCCGCCAGGGAAAAATCTGCCTTCATCACCCATGCAGGGGTGTATGAGTTTACTGTGCTTCCATTCGGACTGCGGAATGCACCTGCCACCTTCCAAAGGCTGGTGGATGGTCTACTAGCAGGATTGGAAGACTGTGCAGTTGCATACCTCGATGATGTGGCCATTTTCTCTGATTCATGGCCTGAACACCTAGAACATTTGAAAATGGTCTTTGAGCGCATCAGGCAGGCAGGACTAACTGTTAAGGCCAAAAAGTGTCAAATAGGCCAAAACAGAGTGACTTACCTAGGACACCAGGTGGGTCAAGGAACCATCAACCCCCTACAGGCCAAGGTGCAGGCTATCCAACAGTGGCCTGTCCCAAGATCAAAGAAACAGGTCCAATCCTTCTTAGGGTTGGCCGGATATTACAGGCGATTTGTACCACACTACAGCCAAATCGCTGCTCCACTAACTGACCTGACCAGAAAAACCCAGCCAAATGCAGTTAAGTGGACTGATGAGTGTCAGGAAGCCTTTATCCAGCTTAAGGCGATGCTCATGTCTGACCCTGTATTAAGGGCCCCGGACTTTGACAAACCCTTCCTAGTTACCACCGATGCATCTGAACGATGGCTAGTAGCTCAACTAATGCAGGAAGGACCGGATCACAACTTCCATCCTGTCGTGTTTCTCAGCAAGAAGCTGTCTGAGAGGGAAAGCCACTGGTCCGTCAGTGAAAAAGAGTGTTACGCCATTGTGTATGCCTTGGAAAAGCTACGCCCATACCTTTGGGGACGGCAGTTCCAGCTACAAACCGATCATGCTGCACTAAAGTGGCTTCATACTAACAAGGGAAACAACAAAAAACTTATCAGATGGAGTTTAGCTCTCCAAGACTTTGATTTTGAAATTCAACACATTTCAGGAGCTTCCAACAAAGTTGCTGATGCACTCTCTCGTGACAGTTTCCCAGAATCTAGTGGCTAAAAAGTGTTCTTTACATGTTATATGCTTAGTAGTATATGTAATAGTGCATGTGTTTATTACTCTGTTGGTTTTGCAGTTTAGGAGGAAATCACCGCCAGTGCTCCCACTGTTGGTGATTTGGGGGGCGTGTCATAAGTAGTTAGTTAAGGGTTAAGGTCTACCTGTAAAGGGTTAACACAAACCTGGTGAAACACCTGACCAAAGGACCAATCAGGGAAGAGAATTTGAAAATCCCAGAGAGCGGGAACTTGGGTCTCTGTGTTCTTTGTTCTGAGTTCTTAGCCGTCTGGACCTACACCAGACCAGACGCTTAACCAAGTCTGCTCATTTCTCTGAACTAATTTCTTCTATTCAAGCTAGTGAGTATTAGAAGAACTGGGTAATTGCATATAAGAATCCTGTGTCTGCAATTCTGTGTGTTTGCATTGATTATTCGTAATTTTGCCTGTATTATTTGTACTGAGGAAAAGGGAGAAATTTCTCCAGGGATTAATAAGATTAGACCCTATGAATGTCTATCTTGGATTCATAGAGATTGTGTATTTTTTCTCTTCTTTCTTTTATTCTTTTAATAAACTCTTTTAAGTTCAGGACTTGGTTAAGTTCCTTACCTGTGGATTCAGGGGAAGGAAGCTAGGCACCACTCTGTGGAGACAAGGGTTGTCTCCAAGCAGAGAGAGAGCAGGAGAGGGAGGGGGGAAGTGGGCTGCTTCCCTGTGTGTAGAGATTCAAGGGGTTTGAATCTGGGTTCCCCAGGGGAAGCTTGGGGGACAGGCAGTGTGTCAGACACTTTAACCTGACTGGTGGCAGCGCAAAGGAGACCTACCCTAAGGGTTAGGGTGGGGGAAGAATACATGCGGGTCCCCATCTTTGAACCCACAAGCTCAAAGTGGGGGTGAGATCCCATGACAAATGGTTTGTTATAGGAATTATTTTGAAGAAGTTCTTCAGCCTGTGTTATATGGGAGGTCAGACTAGATGATAACAGTGGTTCCTTCTGGTCTTGTAATCGCTGAACTTCAAAGTTGCAGCATTATTGTGAGCCATCAATGAATTTGATGGGAAATGGGCATTTAGTTCCCTAGCTGTGGTGGTACTTTGGAGAGCTCTCTGAGCTCCCTGTTGAGGAATTGGAATATTCATAAACATACATTTATTGTAATACTCCCTCCTCCACATCCGCTGGGCATCAATAGGACTGAAGTAGGAGAAGACAGATTTTAAAGCAGGGGAAAATACATCTAATCTAATGAATGAGCCTGATCCTGCAAAGCACCCTTAACTCCCACTGAATTCAACTGGAGTTCAGGACACTCAGCATCTCACAGGATGTACTCAGGGTCTCATAGGATCAGCCCTTAAATCATAAGAAAATGAAACAGATTGAACGGTTAGCCAAGATAGCAGAAGGTGCAATAGAAACTGTGAAAGTTCTAGCTGGCATCACCAGTAAGAGTAATCCCTTGTTTTCCAACACCTGGTCTTAGATTAGCTCTTTTTTTCAAGTTTCTAGAAATACAATAGCAGGACTGGGGAAAAAAATATCCAGCCAACTGACATTAATATGGATAATTGGGGTGGGAGGGTACTATGATAAAGCATATCCTAGGAACAACATGGTACTCAGCACCCGGCCAAAGAATTGCAAGCATTAATATCTCCTACTGAAAGGGCCAATAAAAGACATCACTGAAGCCAAGTTGTTGAGGCGAGGGGAAAAACCCTCAGCATGTTCTGGCAGAACTAATTCCGTCTCAGCCACTCTGGCCCATGACTGGGGCTCCTTGGTGCTGCTCTAAGATAAACAATCATAACAAAACAATATAATCATGGACTGTGTCCTCAGAGCTTTCCTGAGCTTTCCCCTAAGGAGGCAATGATCATATCAAAGCCATGATGATCTGTACCATGTGATTTACATAGCCACTGAAAAAGGCACATAAATTCTGCTCCAGTAGGTTCCCTGTTGCTGGGCTCCGACTCCATGAGGGCAAGCAGTCCGGGCAGCTGCTTTGCAGAAGGCTACCATGTGCCCTGTGTGAGTTGGGAGAAGCTGAGCCCAGGAGCAGGAAGCAGGCTGTTGTCCCTAACTCTGAAGCATTTTGCAGCAGGTTAGTGATATTGTTAACCCTTTAACAGGGAAGCCTGGGCAATGCTAATTATAGAGAAGACTAAAGTTAGGAATTTTAGTAGAGTTTTGTAACCTGCAGCTTGAGCCCTGCACCCTTTTGTGGTGAGGGGAAATTCTGGCACCACAAGCAGCCTGACTCCTGCATGAAGCGACTCAGCAGCGATCATCAGCCCCTCTGTGGTGACTGAGGAGTCCAGAGCCATCTCTGAACCCGAGGATCAGTCGTGGAGTTGAGAGTCACCATATTTTAGTTAGCTAGTCAGGGAAATTGTTTGGGAGACCCCTTACTTCCTGGAGTTTCTTACATCCTCAAGCAAGGGAGTAAGGGGTTAGAGATTTTATTACCTGCTGCCTATTAAACCTGAGGAGGGACTTACCACCTTATCCCGCTGGTGAGTCTTTTGGGCTTCTCTGGACCCAGTTAGCCAAATTGCTAACTGTTTCACAGAAGATGATGTGGTCTCAGGTCATCAAGGGCCCTATGAAGTACACGTACCAATGGGACCCTAATTTTCTCATTTGATCTATGAGATCACATGACTGGGGAAATTCATGGATATTATCAGTGTAGGCACCGGTGCCCCTGAGAATAGTGTTTTACCCTCTTGTGTTATATTTACCTCCTGTTTAATATAATTGTGTTGAATACATTGTATGTGCTTGTGTTATTTCTTGGGAGTTTCCAACTATCTGGGGGCTACCTTATAGTTAGCATTTTCCTCCCAAGCTGCCCTGGTGACCCTGCCAGGAAAGAGTGAGAGGGGTGGAGGCAATGCCAAATAAATTCATATGGGAAGAAAATGAAGTTACAACCTACTGAGTGGGAGGTGGGATCCAGAAGAACCCGGTCCATCAAAATCAGAAAGGAGATTGGCACTAAAGGAGGTAACTGGGTGGATAGGAGTCACTACACATAGAACATTTTGTTATTGTGTGTTTACATTATATCTTTAATTACATGATCGCATACTATTCTGTAAGTACAGTAATGCAATATAAATGACATACATTCTACAACCGTAGGTACACTTAAGTAGCATCTCATCATATTGTGTACTATAATATTCTCATCATATTGAGTCCATGACAACCATGTATGTGTAATGTGTAAAATAAATATAGTTTACCTGTGTAGTGCCACATGCTCATCTGGTACAAATCAGCATGACTTTAATGGAGTAATGCAGATTGCACCAGATGAGGACCTGGCCCCTAAGTGTACAACAAAATGTAACAGTAAATATTTACTGATATAAATAAGCCTCCTAAGTTAGCTTTGCAGTTAACTGAATCAAGCTTAAAGTCTGCACTGTATATACGTGCACAGCTAAGTTAACTTAGCAGTAGCTCTTTCTGCCTCTGTGACTGAATATGTAGAATTTGGGTAGGTAGATATACCTATGTATAGCGTGCCATATTTATACAGTACACATGGATTTAAAATGCAAACACAAATGATCAGGAGAAGGATTTAAAGTGAGTAGGAATTAAGCAATAAGAATTTCAGAATTCTTAATGTGAGACATGTTTGATGCACCAATTGTCAATGACCAAGGAAGGGTGTTATCCCACACTAATAGGAGCCTTGCAGTGTTTTGTTGCAGTGATGACTGGCACTTAGAACAGAAACTGCACACACAAATGTAGTCAGTCTTTTACGGAACTATAAGGTAATTTTCTATTAAAAGTGGATCAACTAAAACTTTATTTTATCCTGGTGGGAGGGAATACACACTGTGAGTTACTGTAGAAATGCAAATGATGTAAGTTATCTTAATTTCTGTATAATTAAAATTAATTTTCTTCCCTAAGGAATAAGCTTTAAATTCCAAGATTACATTTTAATTTCTTAGCTAGAATGTTTAATCAAAAAGTTTGCAGAAGGGCACTACTTAATCAGCATTGAAAAAGTGAGGGATTGCAGAAAATGATTAGCTCAGAGTATTGGTAATGGTTGCGTATGGAGCTGTTCCCCTCTAGGTTGCTCATTCAAACCCAGCCGTAGTAAGTAGCAACCAAGAGTTATTACCTTCTCATGGGTATTTGGTGGCTTTTATTAAATGAATGGTTGGTCTTTAGAAGATAAATGTGTATATCAGAAAAATAACAGCTATATTTGACTCTAATGGACAGTGTCATAAGATGGGCTAAGTGGCCCCCCGGGTCAGCACTAAGGCACCTTGGCAGAGCGATATATGAGAACACTTGTACTGTCCCTGTTCTGCAGAGAGGACGCTCCAGTTTCCCAGGCATCACAGAGTAAATTAATTACCAAAAATGTATCCTTATTCATTTAGACTAAAATAAGATGTTGAATGTATCATGCATCTCAAAATAAATATCATGGCACTATTATAATCCATGGTCTATGGTGTTTAAAACTATACATTGTTCTCTCTTGTTCTTGAGTGCTGGGAGCTACAATATATTCAAAGCACCTCTATAACATCTTACTATGACTCAACATGTCATTTTTCTTATTTTTCACTTATTAAAATGTTTTGAAATGGTTTTTAGTGCTCATGAAAAGGTCCATGTTAGCATTTATTAAAATTTATTTATGTAGCACTTTTTGTGCATGAGAACTGGAAACGAAGCCTTCTGTTTACCTACAGAACTGGTACATCATGGACAACTAAATGCCTGATCCTAAAAGGTGGTAGACACTAAACTCCTATTGAAATCTGGGAGCTTGTGGCATCTCATAGGATCAACTATGGGGTATAGTCATATGGTTGTCTTTTTGAGAGAAAATATCCCTGAAGGTTATTGACTATTTCCATCAAATTAAAGGGAGAACTGCATCTTGGGAGCAAAGGGCAAAATCAGTCTAGGCAGAGGAGTCAGTCTGAATACATCATTCCTAATAGCTCTCCATAATGTGAGCTTCTTCAATAAACAAGAAAACACCGAAGAGGAAAAGTAGGAACATTTTAGAGCAACCTACTGAGCTGCTTGTGACCAAAAATTTAAGAAATGAGGCTTCTGAATCAGAACTGGTGTGTGGATTCTTTCTGCCTCTCTTGGGGTTTGGTCATGTACACTCAATACAATAGTTTAGTTTCCTGAGAGCTGTAATATTTTGCTCCAATTCTAGTTGTTGGGCTTGGTGTGGAGGTGACTGGGTGGTGTTTAATGGCCTGTGATATACCAGAGATCAAACTAGATGAGCTGGTGATCCATTCTGGCCTTGAACTATATGACTAACTCATTGGATGATCAGGGCCAAAAACCAGGGATGCTGAGATTTCCATCACAAAGCAAATCAGTGGGATATTTGTATCCTACAATTGGCAAATTGGACCTCTACTACCCAGGGAGGGACCTTATACATCAGCACTGCAAGCTTCCCCACCAATGTGCCTCTTCAAGCCACCACCTCTCCAGGCCAGAAGGTAATTCAGTATTTTCCATAGCCAGCCATTTTTTGATGTGTCCTCTGAGGTTGCCAACAGAGATGTCAGTTATAATGGTAACACATTTTTAAAGTGTGGATAATTTCCCGACCAGTGACTGGATTTAGACCACCAGTTCATTTGACATGTCATCTGTCTCTCTTAGTTACATGAGTCAGGCACCATGAACCAGTTAAGATGTAAAAGTTTTGCTTGGCATTTGCTGAATTATATTATTTAGACTTGTTAAATTCTTTGAATCGTTTCTTTCTATCAAAGGAACACAGTGGTCTTTTGATCTTCAGAAATAATATATCCAAGGTGAAGTAACAAAGCATATTTATTAATGAATCCAAGAAAAGCATATTTTAAAAGTTTCTAGAGCTGGTGTAAATAGTTGCATGAAGTGGAAAGTTTTAAATGTACTGGGCCACCTCAGGACTGACTCAGTTTAAGACAGTGGAATTAAAACATAGTGACAGTTCAGAATTGGAGCCCTGTAATGGAGTTGGGACTCATCACTGTGGCGCCTCCTGCTAGCCATCCTGGGAATTAGCTCTCAGCCCTTCCAGTGTGCCTTCAGCTGGTGGTGTCACGCTTGCCATCACTGCTGGCTCTACTCTTTGGACCCATGGTGCTCCTCGGACCACATCTTCCTCTTCTGGGCATAGTCCTCTGGCTGTGCCCCACTCCAGTATCTCCCCCCCTTCCGGGGGACCGTCAGTCCTTCGTCCCACCACTTGCCTCAGCGGCCAACTGCAGTCTGGATACCAGCCACTCTCCTCATTGGCAAGTGGGGTGCAATAGGGGGTGGGGGCACAGGCCCACCTGCTACTTTGGGTCCCGACCTAGGGACCCTATATCTGACAGCCACTTACTGCCCTCCTCCAACCTGCTGCCTATTTTCCCTGGGCCACTTCCCCTGTAGCCCTGACATACTCTCAGCCCTTATAGCAAGGCTCCAGCTTGGCAGTGGTCAGCCAGCAGCTCACCCTTGCACTCTACTGCCCCTACCCAGCAGTGCTCTATCTATGGCACTTCTTCAGGCAGGCAGTCCTTCTCCCTTGCCTTCCAGGGAGAGACTCCCTTCTGCTCTGCTGAGCAGTCCTTTATATATGGCCCTTGCCAGCCCTGATTGGCTGCTCCAGCAAGTCTTCCCCCTATTGGTGGGCTCAATGAGCCCTTTCCTGATTTGTGGCTTCTGTGCAGCATCCCTGGTGCTGCTTTTAACCCCTTCTTTTCCTTGTGTGGGACAGCCACCCCACCACAGGCCCACTTAGTTCTTCAACCCAGATTTCATGTTGGCTTTTGATGCTTTGGCATCAAATGAGGGGAAAAAATACCTCTGAAAAATGTAAGTTACTTAATACTAAGAGCTTTTAAACTAAGGCCCTTTTTGACTTATAAATAAACAGAGAATCTTGGGTTGTATTCATGCAATTTTAAATTTTTAGCATTTTGTAGTGTGGGTTAAATGTACTGGAAAACAAGTATGCTTTTTTCCTAGAACACTCTGGAAAACAAGATGTTGCACTCAAGTGATCATTTCTGAAAAAACAAAAACAAACTTCTGTTGTGCTGAGGTTTCTTTTTGATGTTGAGTTCCTCTGTTTGGCAGAGTTAATCAGATGTTGACTCTCTGACTAATTTTCACTTTTTAATGCATGTCCCATCTCCAGCTCCTAGGCAGAGGCACGGCCAGGTGGCTCTGTGCAGTGTGCGCTGCCTCGTCCGCAGGCACCAGCTCCACAACTCCCATTGGCTGTGGTTTCCCGCCAATGGGAGCTGTGGAGCTGGTGCTGGGGTGGGGGCAGAACACGGAGCCCCCTGGCTGTCCCTACACCTAGGAGCTGGAGGATGGACATGCTGCTGCTTCTGGAAGCCACATGGAGCCACGGCAGGCAGGGAGCCTGCCTTAGCCCTGCTGCGCCACTAATCGGACTTTGAGCTGCCAGGGTCTCTTTGACCCTAGTCAAAAACTGGATGCCTGGCAACCCTAACATGAGATAGCTGAAGGAACATTCAGCATCAATCTACTCTTTCTAGGGCTATAGCTACACTATGGAGACTCTACCAACATAGCTATGATGGGATAGTCTGGTAGTGTAAAGCCTACTCCAACAAAAGGAGTTTTTTCTGTCAGTGTAGGCACACCACCTCCCCGAATGAGGCTATGGCTAAGTGCTGCAGCAGCACTGTAGCGTACATGCTTCCTACATCAATGGAAGGGTTTTTTTCCATTGATGTAGATAATCCCTCTGTCGACCAAGCCGCATCTGTGCCAGGAGTAGGTTGATCTAACTACAGTGCTCAGGGCACATTTTTCACAGCCCTGAGCAACATAGCTATGTCAACCTAAGTTTTAGGTATAGGCCAGGCCTGAAGTTTGCTGTACCTATGGAAATCCTCCCCTGTTGACATAACTTTGTCTACACTCTTTTTTTTTTTTTTTTTTTGTGGCCGTAGATAAACTGTTTTTTTTCACACCTCTGACCAACGCAGCTTTGCTGCTTCAACTTTTCAGTGTAGACCAGCGTTGACCAAGCCTCGTTTTCTATCCATATCTAGAAGACACTATACAAGTGTTATGGCAGGGGACACCAGGTGACACTGTTATACATAGTTTTGCATGTTTTTTGAATGATAGTAAATTTTTAGGCTTGGAAGAAAATGCTGTGGTGGTGTTGGTTTTCTGATTCAGTTTCTTATGGGGCTGCAACATCTGCTATTGGCCTGCAAATAGGCGACAATAATAAAATGGTACCTTTACAAGATATTTATTCTATTAGCCTCCTGTGTGTAGGCAACCTTAGTACCATTTGTAGTCTTCAAGTCTCCTTCATTACCTACTTTCTCACACATACAAAGCAGCCCAATTTAAATTTGCCCTTTTTATTTTTAAAAAAATGCTCCAGTCTCTAGTTACATCATATTTTATGGATTTTCTGTCTGTCTCTATTCCCCTCTCTAGTTTCACTGCTAGCCTAGCATTGGCCTCTTTCCTGTCCTTCCACAAAATCTTAGAACTGTCAGTGCAAGAGCTTTCATCTTTACAACTCCTGCCATCTGGAACAGCCTTCCTGTATCTCTCTGCCTCATTGACTCTTCATTTCATTTCCTATGTCATCTGAAAACAAATCCTTTCTCCCTTGTCTCTGCCTCTTGGTTCCTCTCTGCTTCTGTGCTATTGTTGCTTTTATTAACTCTAGCTATATACCTTAACTCTACAGATTGGATCCAAGGTTTTAGTTTGGGCCAACCCCCGCCCCCATACATAAATTTGGGTATCATTTTGGATTCAGATCTGAACATTGTAGGTCAGGCCTGTGTCATCTTAGTATCTTTGAAGTATCTTTGAATCAAAAGCACTGTACAGAATAAAAAAACAATTGTTGAACATGTTGCATACATGACACAACACATCCTGCACCATGACGGGGTTAGACTAGATGACTGTTGCAGTCCCTTCTAACCCTCTGGTTTTATGAGTCTATGGTTCTATGATTCTATGACATTTAAAAGGACTCAATGGACATAATGTCAAGAGTTATTACCATCTCATGGGTATTTGGTGGATTATATTAGCAAGTAGCAACCAAGAGTTATATTAAATGAATTGGTGGTCTCACTCCACTACTTAGAGAAAATAAATATGTACATCAGAAAATTACTGCTATATTTGACACTGAATGGACATAGAAAGTGCCCCTAATGTTTTCAATTTTGTAAAAAAGTATTTTTATAAAACCTAAGACCAATAGAAATGTTTCCAAATGTTGGTTTACAAATTTCAGAGAGACCTTTTTGTTTTTAAAGAAACATTCCCCTGCTGTGAGGGCTAAGTCCTAAGAACTTTAGTGAGAAACTGACTAAATAATCAAAGTGAAACCAACACAATTGATGTGTACTGTCCAAGCACAGAGAATCGCAAACAGAGGGTGGGGGAAAAAAGCCTAAATATTGAAAAGAAAATTGCATTTTTTAAATTCGTTCACCTTTACAAATGTTAAGGTGTCACTAATCACATAAAGACGCATGTTAATTTCCTATATATGGGACCTGATTTCTGTCTCAAGAGAGTCAGTAGTGCTCCACTAGTGTGAAAAGAGTCAGGCCTATAGTATTCCAGATGGCAATGTTGCTTTAATGTTAAAGGTTCTGGGGATAGTCTCCTATTGTGGCCTGAAGGATTTAAATCCAGAAATAATGTGCATGTTAATAACAGAATAGAAACAACCTCCCCTATCTCAAATAATCAGAGATTTTTTTGATAAATAATGGCTTACCCAAAGGAAGGGTCCCATGAATATTGAACTTCCACATTTCTGATCGACTGCATGTAATTCAGACATGAAAAATGCTGAGTTCACCGTTGAGTGCCTGATGTGCAATTAGAACATTTACACCCTTTCCCCTCCTGCCTTTTCTTTTTACACTGCTTTGGATTCCAACAGAACAGAACCAAGTAGGCAAGAGCACTTGTGACTGTAGTAGGGCCCCTATTGAACAAGGCCCCAATACTCCTCCATTGAATCAATGGAAATTTTGCCATTGACTTCAGTGGGAGCAGGATAAACCCCTTTCATACATTTGTCTTGAAAGGGAGCAGAGCTGAGCTGCTAGGCTTTGCTCCCCTAGCCTGGATATTGAGGCTGTTCTTAACGGTCAAGTGGCTACAAGTCAGCAGTTGTGTGGAAAGAATCAGCATGTTTTTTCTCAGGTGATTCATGAATGTAACCTTCACTCTGACTCATACCGGCCAGGTCTGTAATGTAAATTTATATGGTAGGGTCTGATTGTTAATATTATTCTCTACATAAATGGCAATTGAATTGGCTCACATAGATAGTAACTGGCAAGGTGCTTTGAAACACGGCGATAACTGAAACTAAACACGTATATTTAGTAGATTATATAAAAATGATTCTCTTATGAAAATAAATGCAGTACTCCAAAGTGCCAATATTTGTTTTATGAAAGGTTACAGAAGCTTTAATGGGAAAAAGTGAGCTTTTTTCTATCATGGAACCCGAGGCTGATGGAATGAAGCTAAAAGGATTCAGCATAAAGCAAGTTATCACATAACCAAATGCAATACAACATGACCCATTCATCCATCTTCCTGGTTATTTATGAACTTGATAGATGAGAATACTGCCCAGGAAAGCTGGGTTTCATGCCCTCTGCACTGTCCCACATATGCAGAAAGCAACAAAGAGTCCTGTGCCACAGGACTTAGTCTGGATCTGTAAAAAGCAACAAACACGGCTACCCTGATACTTGATGCCACATATGCAGCTGTTCCATAACCTTGAAATCCAGATTTCAAAGGACATTTCCACGATCAATGCTTCCAATTCAGCTATTTTAATTGAAATTACTTAACTGCCAAGGTTTGTAATATAGACTCATAGACTTTAAGGTCAGAAGGGACCATTATGATCATCTAGTCTGACCTCCTGCACATTGCATATTGCCATCCACTACATTGTGGGGGAAAAAGCAACTCTGAAGGAATGCTGACAACATTCCCAGTATTTTTATTCTAAAGTAGCCCGTGTAGCTGGACAAGCAATTAATTCAGAATGCAAATTAAAGGGCATAATTGGAATAAATTATAGTGACTAAGATGAGTCAATAACACCACTTCTGTCTGGTGGAATTTACCTCTTGATACCCAATTAAAGAGAGATGGCAGGAGAACTAGTAGAGAACTGCTCTGCTTACTTTAAATGTACAATGATTGCTGTTTGTGTGATTTGAGTGGCTTTTGCTATCTGGGTTTGCTTCTGCATGTTTGTATACTTAAAAGCTAAAGTCAAAGACTAGTGCTATTAAACCCTTTTCAAAAGAACCTTATGCTGTAGTTACGGGGTGGAGGTTCGCTGCTGGTTTCCCAGCTGCAGTTTTACCAGATATTGGCTACCAAGGTGGGATTTATGTTAATAGAGACTGCAATCAAACACATGGCTTGAACTCTATCTTATCTACTAGCATTCCCTATGCTTTACAAATCACTTTATCCTCTCGGAGTTGGCTGTGCAGTTAAAGAGAATATAAATTCTGTCAACACAACTTTCCTACTCTCATCTATCACGCTCTTACTCCTCCATTACTAGAAACTATCCCACCAACATGTGTGGTTGTCTTTGAGGAGACAATGTAGTATATTTCATTCCTTGATAATATGGACCCTGCCTGCTATCCCCATGTGTAGCAGGAGGGTGGTCTGTAGTATGGTTAGCATTCTAAACCACGTCAGGAGGACATTTTCCAATCTCTATGTGGAGGGTCAGGAGGAGTATGAGATGGGGTCTTTGTTTTATATGTGAAGGGTAGGCATGAGTATTGTCTAGACCAGGGATCAGCAACCTTTGGCATGTGGCTTGCCAGGGTAAGCACCCTGGTGGGCCAGGCAGGTTTGTTTACCTGCCGCGTCCACAGGTTCGGCTCCCACTGGCTGTGGTTTGCCGCTCCAGACCAATGGGGGCTGCGGGAAGTGGTGCGGGCTGAGGGATGTGCTGGCTGCTGCCTCCCGCCACCCCATTGGCGTGGAGCGGCAAACCGCAGCCAGTGGGAGCTGCGATTGGCTGAACCTGTGGATGCGGCAGGTAAACAAACTGGCCCGGCCCGCCAGGGTGTTTACCCTGGCAGGCCATATGCCAAGGTTGCCGATCCCTGGACTAGACAATAACAGGAGGTTGGGCAGGGTACAAGAAAGTTGTTTTCCGGGTAGAAATGTCTCCTTGGCTAGTATCTAACAAATCAAAGAACAGGAGGATCTTTTCTGCATATGTGTCAAAGCTGGGTGGGTATGGTGTTGGAACCATAGAAAATTATCTCTCTGCTAAGCATAAACAGGTTAAAAAAAGGGAACATCAAACACAGAAGCTTCTGTAGACTAGGGCCTCTTATATTATGGCATCTTTAGCCATCTTACTGCTGTCGTCATTGGCAGATTCACAGATTCCCGCTCCAGACTGGAGGGGGTGCAGGTAAAGGAGAGATTAAGGAAATGAAAAGTTGGCATATTCAAAACTGATAAAAGGAAATTTTTCTTCACACCATATATAACTTCTCTGCCACAGGAAGTTGTGAGGCCAAGAACTTTACAAGATTCCACAAAGGATTGGAAGTTTTTATGGATAACAAGAATAGATTCATCATAGTTATTATTCACAGCATTTGGAAGGGATATTAAATGTCATGATTCAAGACTCAGCCAAACTACTAGAGACCAGGAGGAGACCTAATGTGGGGAGCAGATCACCCCACATCTGCTCACTGCAAGGTTCTGACACTGTCCTCTGAAGCATCTGATGTGGCTGCTGTCAGACAGAATACTGGACTAGATAGGCCTCAGGATTGATGGAGTCTGGCACTTCCTCCAAGTGGAAGTAAGGAAGGGGGGCTGCATTCCACCCCTCAAATCTCCCCTCATTTGTAGCTATGAGATGCATTCTGTCCCTGGGACCTCTACCAGCCCTGAACATGAATCCTTGAATCAGTCCTTCGTTGGCTTTGCACAGGGTAAAGGTGTAGGATGTTCTCTTCTTTTGTTATTATGTATCTTTCTACATAATCAATGGTAAGATTGTGATTTGTTATCACCCATGCTGAGAAATCCTGAAAATCTAATAAGCAACCATGGGTGAACACTAAAAAAATGACATAGCATTGATCCACCTGCATTTTCAGGGTGCTATTAGCTTCCCTTCATTGCTCTTTGAGCTGCTGTCAACTGTTTTCTGCTCCCCACATATTTAAGAAATCTATGTACATTTACTATTGTTAATAAAGTAGAAAAATAGACTAGATGACAGGATATTTTAAAACAGAAAAGTGTTTGTACCACAATTTTCCTGTAGAATACAGGTGCATGGGTTTGTTCATGCTGGCCTAACTATAAGTTTCTATTACTAAATTACAGAAATGTCATGTGAAATGTCAGTGGAATGCCTCAAATAATTATACCCACTAAACACATTTAATTAATAATGTTACTTCCCCACTAGAGACCATGGGCCAAATTCTGCTCTCAATTATATCTGTACAAATCCAGAGTAACTCCACTGAACTTGGTGGAGTCAACCTGAATTTACATTAATTCTGCTCTCACAGTAATGTAAATTTATTTTAACAGTAAATTAGTATCCAGAAAGAGAACTGGAAATGCATTGCTAAAGTTATGTGGGTAAATAGATTAACTGAGCATGAGGTACACATTAAGGGCCTGATTCTGTGAGATGAATGAATTAAACTTTTGGATTCAGCATCATTATCACTGTCATGCTTGATTCCTTCAGCCATATCACATATCAATACCAGTCACTACCCTATTCATGCAAGTAATCCTATTAAAGTCAATGGTCCATTCAGATGAATTAGGATTCCTTGCGGGAGTAATAGGTTGGAGTATTGGGCCCAGTTTGGGAGTGTAATTCTGTAGTTTAGAGATAATTGCTAAAACTGGAAGGTGCAACTCATTGCAGCTGAAGATGTTCAGATATGACGTGATAGTAATAGTAGAATGGAAATCATGAACACTTTCTATAGGAAGAAACACTAGATCCCAGTAACTGGGCATGGAAAAACCAAACAAAAGAAACAAGGTCTGATATTGCAGCCACTTTGCCTACAAGCCATATTGAAGATAAACTATTCGAGTACCCAGATATTTAAACAGGGAGTAACACAACTGAGTCACCTGATGAATGTGGATGAAGGAACAGAGGTTTGTGCAAAATGTCAAAGACTAGATTGTGGAATTTGTGCCACTGCTTGACATAGAAGACACAAGGAGCTGCACTGCTTATGGAAAAGCACTGAGGAGTTTGTGTCTTAGGCAGGCACATTTCAAATAAATGCTGGAGACATCTGGGAAGTGTAAACTTTGCAGTCACCATTAGACTGGCACAGTTTAATTCCCCCCAAGCATGATAGCTCTACTGAGCAGGCCAGTATCTCCCACTTTTTTACTCCTCTGAGCCAACTTTTTGACTTAACATCCTGGAGGAAATGTAATCTGGAGCAAACCTTCCCTGTGCTTCCCAGAACATAGGTACTACTGCTGTGCAACTGCTCAAGGGCCTCCCATAACAAATGCGAGGGTTCCTTGCATGTTCCCTGCCTCATGCAGCTGTGCAAAGGCCACCACAATCTAACCTAATGCTTGAGAGCGTGGCATGGATTCTTAGACCCTGATTTTGCAACGCTTTTGCATTGGAAAGCACTTGAAGTATCTCAACATAAAGAAGGCCCTTTGAAATGTCTGTGAAAGGTCCACCTGTTGCATTATGTTCACTGACAGCAGGGCTGGGAGATGTAGGGGTACACAAAGACCCTGTCACAAAATGTAGGATGAGAACTACAAGTTACGAACAGAGTAAAGGCTGCGCTAAGGACCATCTCTCAACCCTCTGTCTAATGCATTCACATAAAAGTATCCCCAATATAATTGTGATGATTTGGAGAAACTGTCTATGTACAATTCATAAATTCTGTTTGAGATTATGTACTCTCTGTATGCTTAGGCCCTTATGATTATTTGTATTGTATTCTTCCCTTAAACTGCTTGTGCTAAGGAAATAGCTCTGGTAGTGTCTCCTGCATATCTGCCTATGAATAGGTCGATTGTTAAAGACAATCAGCACCTGCGTAGATCTTGCCGAGGGAGAACAATGGAGTAACTGCATCCTCGATACAACCAGTTTTCATCCATGTTTCTGCAGGGGGACTGGGGCGTGAAGGAAAAGCATTTCCCCAGATTCAGGATGAAGAAACTACACGCTAATGCTAGCATTTAAAAACTCAGAGGGGATCAGAGAGACAAAGAAGGCCTGGTAGGTGAGAGGAGCAAACAGCATACTTGCATAGCAGAGGGGACATCTTTGACTGCAGGGCCACGCATTGAAGAAGGAGGCTGGCTGAAGAAAACAGAGACTCCATGTTCCAGAAACAAAACCCAACACAGGAGAAGGATCCCAAGCTCATTAGAAGACCCTGATCAAGTCCCAAAGAATACTCAAAAGTGGTGAGGACACTGAGGCAGGAGATGGTGTATAAATAAGTGTTATATTGTTTTTACTTAGAGCTGTATAGTTCTTGTGCTAAGTAAAAAGTAACTGCACCAGAATCCTTTTGCAAAGCCCTTGTTTTTGCTTCTCTGGAGGGGTAGACTGGAGCTCTGAGAAGGGTTGTGCTTAAGCAGAGGGGAGCTGGCTCTCATCAGAGGACCTATGCAGTTGGCCTGTAGGGTCACCACCCTCAGAAGGTGGTGCTAGAAACAAAATCTGTACCCCAAGAGTGCGGCTAGAAGCCTGGACTGCTCAGACTCAGGGTATGTCTACGTGGAAGTGGGAGGTTTGATTGCAGGCCCAGACCTCAGCACAGGCTAGCAATGTGAGTATATGTCCAGGGTTCTGGTCAGGTCATAGTTTCACTGCTATTTTTAGCAATACTAGCTAGATTAAAGGTTGTGTGACCACCACAAGCTGTGATCACATCTCTGATTGCAGTGAAATACCCTGAGGAAAGCTTAAAAGCACATGGGAAACACAGCAGCCTGGTGAGTAACCAGCAAAGGGAGCTCGATCAGGGTTGTGACAGTAATGTTTACCCTTTAGTAAAAGATCATGGGCCAGATCCTCAGTTAGTGTTAATTAGTGCAGTTCCATGGAGCTCAATGGAACAATGCTAGCTTACACCAGCTGAGGGTCTGGACTCATCATTACTAGAAGTATGTGTGGGCTCAATGTCTAGAGAGGCAGTGTTGCCTAGTGGATACAGCACTGGACTAGGTCTCAGGAGACCTGGATTTGATTCCTAGCTCTGCAGCTATCTTTTGGGGATCTTTTTTTTCTCCCCAGAGATCCAAGGCCAGAAGGAACCATTATGATTGTCTAGTTTGGCCTCCTGGATAGCACAGGCTGTAGGACTTCTCCAAAATAATTCCTTTGTGAATTGTGGACACCAGATTTGGAGCCAGTATTCCAGCAGCGATTGCACCAGTGTTGCACGCTACCCAATAACCTCTCTTTCTACTCGAGATTTCCCCGTTTATGTATCCAAATATTGCATTAGCCCTATTGGGCACCGAGTCTGAGCGGGGAGCTCCTGCTCTACTTATAATCTACCATGCCCCCAAGTCTTTGTCAGACTCATGCTTCCCAAGATAGTCCTCCTCCATCCTATCAGTATGGCTGTAGTGGTTCCTCGCTCTCAAGTGAGGAGGGAGTCGACTCCGCCTCACTACTGCAGGCAACAATAGTCAGGCTCAGGCTCCGCTGTCCGAGGCAGAGCAACAGTCTATAGCCCGCCACCTCCTGGCTGAGGTGGATACCAATTAACAGTCTGGGAGCTCTGACCCTCTGGGCTGGGCAGAGCAACAAGCAGCCTTAGTCCTGAATCTCCTGACTGGGGCAGACAGCAGTCAACCAGGCACAGACTTTCTGACCTAGGGGAAGTGTGCAGCCTGCCCCAGGTGTGGATGTGGCAGCACCCTACTCCACTGGGTCTCAGCCAAGGGCCCTGTTAGTGGCGGGTGGTCTTGCCAGTGGGTCAGCAGGGAAACACAAACATGCTGCCTTGCTTCCCAGCAGCACAACTGGACCGAAGTCTGGTTCCCTTGAGCTACTTACTGTCCAACTCCGCCTACGTTGCTCCATTGGCACTGGGCTCTGTCTCGCTGCTTTGCAGTTGGGCGGCATCCTTTTTGGCAGCTCTTTGGAACCCTCCACATCTTCAGTCAGTAGAGTGCTGGTCTGCTTGGCTGGGATCCCGCGAGGGCTCAGCTCCCTAGAAGAGACATCCACCTCCTTCCCTGTTCAAGCCCCAACTGAGCTACAGGGCCCTACTTTTGCACTTCTTGTCCTGTCCCAGTACTTCCAATGAGGGGAGGGCAGGGCTGGTTTGTCTCCGCCCACCAGGGGAAGGCAATGGTCCCTTGCTCTCGAGTCCGGAGAGAGACCACGCTGCGTCACTACAATGGCCTACATTTTTTGTTCCTAAATGTATACATTTACATTCAGCCATATTTAAATACATATTGTATGCTTGTGCCCAGCTTAACAAGTGATCCACTGTAGCAGTGACTTGTCCTCTTCCCTATTTACCACTTGCCCAATTTTTGTATAATCTGTAAACTTTATTGGTGATATGTTTTTTTTTTCTGGATCATTAATAGGAATGTTAAATAGAGTAGGGCCAAGAACCAATCACTGCAGGACCTCACCAGAAACACACCTTCATTGATGATCCCCCCCTTTAAGTTACATTGAGACCTATAAATTAGCCAACTTTTAATCCACTTAATGTGTGCCATGTTAATTTTATATCTTTCCAGGCTTTTAATCAAAATGTCATGTGGTACCAAGCCAAATGCCTGAGTATATGTTCTCAACACTATTCCCTTTATCGATCAAACTTGTAATCTCATAAAATAGTTAGTTTGACAGGATCCACTTTCCATAAACACATATTAATTGGCATTAATTATATTACCCTCTAATTCTTTATATTAAGTCCCATATCAGCTGCTCCATTAACTTGCCCAGGGTTGATATCGGACTGATAGGCCTGCAATTATCCAGGTTGTTCAGTTTTAAATATTGGCACAACATTAGCTTTCTTCCAATCTTCTGGAACTTCCCCAATGTTCCAAGACTTATTGAAAATAAAAATTAATGGTCCAGCGAGCTCCTCAGCCTGCTCTTGAAAAAAACCTTGGGTGCAAGTTATCCAGACCTGCTCCTTTAAAAATAATAAAATCTTGGGCTAAGTCACTTGTCCTGGCTGTGCCTCGTTTTCCCCTAAAATGGGGGCAATGATACTGACCTCCATTCTAAAGCACTTTGAGATTTAATGATGAAAAACACTATGTATGATCAGATTGGTATTATATTTTTAGTAGGCAATTGATTATTTGCTGATTCCTTTGGTGATTGTTTAAGTTAAGCTATGCAAATACAGAGATAATGTTGCTGGGGGAGAGACCTTTTTTGTGAATAAGATAAGGGACCTAAATAGCTGAAGATCAGTATATAGGTTCATAGCAAGGATCAGAAAAATCTTTATAAAGGATCACATAATCCCAGAGACCTAACCTTATTGTTATCTTATATTATTCTGTCACATAAGGAAGATACAAGAGCCTAGAGGAAGTTTCAACCTTCCCCTTCAAAGTGTGTTCAGCACGGATACCAGACAATACAATGCACACATCTTTTATAGCAACATACCCAAATGGTTCACACCTCATTACCGTGTGTATTTATAAATAAAAGCACACAGGTAGTGGTTCATTATTGCTGTGATAGAGTGAGGAAGGGAATCCAGTGTAGAGGGAAATGTTACATATACAAAAGTTACATATACAAACATATGTAAATCTACACAACAGACAGATCTTCCTAAGATACTATAGAGAAGTGGTGGGCAACCCACAGGCTGCACGCAGCCCGTGAGGGTAATCCGCTGGTGGGCCACCAGACTGTCCCTTCCTGCAGCTCCCATTGGCTGGGAATGGCGAACTGCGGCCACTGGGAGCTGCGGACGGCTGTGCAAATGTAAACAAATGGTCTGACAGCCCACCAGTGGATTACCCTGATGGCCTCCAGGTTGCCCACCACTGCTATAGAGGGTAAGAGAATTTCATATCAACTGAAAAACAGTAAAATAGTTCATGTTCATAAATAACTGTCAGGCACACAAGCAACAGATGAGATCTATAACAGGCAGGGAAACATAAGATTCAGGGGGAAGTTAGGAGGTCACAATAAATACATGGGTATGTATCCATATATCAAGAGCTTAAAAGTTCTTCTTAACTACATTCAGGATTTAATTTCCTTAGTCACATTCAAATTTATGAAAAGCAATTTGTTTAATTCCTTAGCCGGTGGCCTTCCACTGTCTTAAATTTTATATTGGCGCACTGAAGTGAATACCTATTCTAGTAGGAAGATTTTACTGTGTTTTCTAATACAGGGCATAAAACATAAATTAGATGTCTAATGAATCATTAAATACCTGTTGAAGGGCAGCTCTGTCCCATCCTCTGATGCCTCAGAAACTGCTCAGACTCACTTTCTTTTAGTGTTCAAGCTGTGTTTTATTCTAAACCCTTCCAGCAACCCCAGTACAATGCAATATCGCAGATTTAGATTCCTACATCGGGGTAGGCAACCTATGGCACGGGTGCCAAAGGCGGCACATGAGCTGGTTTTCAGTGGCACTCGCATTGCCCAGGTCCTGGCCACCGGTCTGGGGGGCTCTGCATTTTAATTTAATTTTAAATGAAGCTTCTTAAACATTTAAAAAACCTTACTTACTTTACATACAACAATCGTTTAGTTATATATTATAGATTTATAGAAAGAGACCTTCTAAAAACGTTAAAATGTATTACTGGCACGCAAAACCTTAAATCAGAGTGAATAAATGAAGACTCAGCACACCACTTCTGAAAGGTTGCTGACAGCTGTCCTACATCTTTCAGCCCTTATTTACTAGGGTACTAGGAGGAAAAGATCTCAATCTCCCAGGCTCAGCTAGCCCTGTCATCCTTCCTCTTCCTGCCCTCAACACTTCCTTCCGGCTTTTATCAGGTTGGTCAGCTGATGGCTAATTAGTTCCTTGCCACTCCTTCTGATTAGCTAAGTATTCAATCAGCCATCACTAGGGGGCATTAATTGAGGCTCCAGTGATCCTAATGCTGACCCACCTGTCAGGTCTCAGCACTCTGTTATAATATCCTTTAAACAGATGGGGAAAAAACTCTATCTAATGTAGCCTATTTTTTTTTTTAATATTTGAGGCTAGATCAGGGGTCGGCAACCTCTGGCATGCGGCTCGCCAGGGTAAGCACCCTGGCGGGCTGGGCCAGTTTGTTTACCTGCTGCGTCGGCAGGTTAGGGGGACCGCGGCTCCCACTGGCCGCGGTTCGCCACCCCAGGCCAATGAGGGCAGCAGGAAGTGCCGTGGGCCGAGGGATGTGCTGGTCACGGCTTCCCGCCTCCCGCATTGGCCTGGGACGGCGAACCGCGGCTAGTGGGAGCGGTGGTCGGCTGAATCTGCTGATGTGGCAGGTAAACAAATTAGCCAGGCCTGCCAGGGTGCTTACCTTGGTGAGCCGCATGCCAGAGGTTGCCGACCTGTGGGCTAGATTCTCACACAGTTCAACCCTGCATAATTCCTTGATTTCAGTGGAGCTAGGTCAATTTACAGCAGCAGAAGAACCTGGCTCTTAGTTGTTGAGACATTCTGGACACAGCACTCAGTGAGGTTTGAGGCAGAATAGACAGCACATAGGGAATGAAAATAGAAAGCCTTTTTGTAAAAGAAGTAACTTTTCTTTTTTCTCTCTTGCAGAGGGTAGAGCTCATTCTCTGCGGAGACACTTAAAAATTCATTTACACTTGAAACAAACATATGTTCTTCTTTGAGTGATTGTTCATGTCCATTCCAAGCAGGTGTATGCACTCCATGTGCACGCCAGCCAGAAGATTTTCCCTTAGCAGCATCTGTAGGATCGGCCTGGGCACCCCTTGGAGTGACACCTCCATGGTGCCCAAAATAGGGGCCTCCCAACCCCCTCAGTTCCGTCTTACCGCCAGTGACGGCTGGCCGGAACTTTGCTGCACTCTTGTAGTAAGCCTAGCAGTGTCTCAGTTTGTGTATATAGTTCTGATTCTCATAGTTTCATAGTTAGTGTTAGTTGTAAGTTAGTGCAACCCTTCTGCCCCTCTGAGTTGGCAGCAACAAGGGCCGGGTTCGGTATCCAGGGGTTCCTTTTCAATAATGCAATGCAAAACCGGCTTGAGCCCACACCCAGTGACCTGGGACAATGACATACCACCCCCCCACCCTGGGCACCTCTAGGAGGCAATACCTTCACTCTCGCAAGCACAGAGTCTGAGTGTAGCAAAATCATTTTAATAAAGGAGGGAAGCAATGTGGCGGCATATTGGGGAAACACCACAAACAGGATTCATAACATAAACCATGAGCAAAAGACTCACCAAGTAAGTTTTGACAGTGTCCTTTTCCCCTTAGGGTCTTAAGTCTAATCACCCCAAAGTCCAACAACCCAAAAGTCTCTGTCCCTGGGTTCAAAAGTTTATCTGCAGAGTTTTACCCCCCTAGGCTGGGTGGAAATAAGTGTGGGGGCACAGGGTGTTAAGGGGCACCTTACGTGAGTCGGGGCCGACTGCCCCGCGCCTCTGTGGAGTTCTGCTGCAGCCTTCACCACAACCAGCTCCACTCCACCAGCTGCGCTGACAGCTGCGCTGCTCCTCTAGCCGGCCCGTGAGCTGCTCCAGCCGTCCCCACAAACCGCTCCACTCTGCTTACTCGCTCGCTGTTCCGTGGGCCGCTCCAACCGTCCCACAAACTGCTCAGCTTCACTCCGCTCACTGTTCCGTGGGCTGCTCCAACCGTGCTGCAAACTGCTCCGCTCTGCTAGCCGCTTAGCGATAGATCTTCAGGCTCCCCCACTAGTTAACACAGCACTCAGTGATCTCAGCTCAGTAAGCTTAGCTCTTTTAGTGATTTCAGCTCTTAGTAATTTCAGCTTGTAATAGGGGAGCCCCAGTGCTGGTGCACCATTGGCCCAAAGTGAATTCAGCTCAGCAGTCTCTAGATGGATTCCTAATGGAATCAAAATTAGCTCCGCTCTTCAACAGTGGAGAGAGGAGGAGGTGCAATTGGTGGTCCAGGCCCTCAAAAGGGGCCCATACCATCAGGTATTCACTGGGTCTAGTTTCTTGGCCCCTCGGTTCTTTGGGGTAGACCCCTGGAACCCCTGACACTCCCTTTGGTTAGCTCCATCGACTATCAGAGAGTCAGGGGGAGGGGGGCATACAAGTGCTCATGCCCTTTGGAGGGTACAAAGTAACATCTCTCTGTCCTTTTGGCCGTAGGGGCTAGAGAGGCTGGGGTCTGCCATAGAATGTGGGAATTGTCTATTACCATCCTGATTAACGGAAGAGCGACCCTAGATGGGCCCAAGGGAGCTAAGATGTCCACTACCGGGTCCACATCCACCTCGACCTCCTCAGCCTGAATAGCCAGGCTCTGGGCAGCCTGTCTGAGCAGTTGCTGAAGCACCCGATTGACTTCCAGAGCCAGTGCCGTCGAAGTTACTGCCACCGCTTCATCCGGCGAGGAAGAGGAGGAAGTTGCAGACAGATAACCTTCCTCGCTACCCTCAGCTCCTGCAGGGTCCTGCGGCACACGGTACTCGGGTTGCGTGTCTGGTGCAGATGGAGGGGGTGGCACTGCGATCAGTACCGGGGTTGACGCCGAACAACGAGGCATGCTGGGCGGTGCCTGCGGCATCGCAGACATAGCCCCCACCGGTGCTGGTGTCTGACGAGGCAGTGCTGGATCCTGTTGAATAGGTGGCACCCCCCTCTCGGACGGCGGTGCCACTGATAGAGGCAATTGCACCGGAGCTACCGACGTCTCAGAGACTGACACGGACCTGAAGCGTGGACCGTGCACCTGCCCCTGAGACTAATGATAAGCCCAGGGAGTCCAGAACGGCCACTGGGAAGGCAGCTGCCAGTGCCGCTGCCATGGCGCCAGGTAAGGTTGCTGACTTCTCTGTGAAGCTGACCTCCAGCGCCTTGATCTACTTGAGCGATAAAATTCCTTTTCCAACTCCGAGGTCTCCAAGCATGAAGACCAGGGGGAGCAGTACCCACTATCGCTGGCAAGCAGTGCCACGAGGGGAAGCGGGGCAGCACTTCCTTCTGCACCAGTGGTGCCGAAACAGCGCGAGGCGGGGACTGTGGCACCCTCACGGTCGGCTTGCCCCTTGATTAGACCGGGGGTCAGGCAGTTACTGGCAGCTCTTCCCTCCTGCGCGGGGAGGGCGGCACCAGCAGGCTCATCAGGTCCGAAGCCGCCTCAAATGCCTCCGGCATCGATGGGAGGTGCACTTCCTCACCATGGTCCGGGGACCTGGACCGGTCCGGACTCGACTGGACCCCAACCAGGGCAGGAGTCAGCGTGACCTTGGGGGGGAAGTGCCAGTGGCGTGGCTTGTCCCACCACACTTGTGGACATCACCGGCCTTTTAAGGTCCTAGTGGGGCGACCAGCCCCTCACTGGCCTCTTCTTTTTCGTGGGCACCAGAGATGGCGAGTGGTGCCGCATGGAGGCTGGCTTCCTATGCTCTGAGTCTCTCCGGTGCCAGGGCCTGGAGTTCTTAGACCGGGCCTCCTCTCTTGCTAGCGGTGCAGGAGCATTGCGCACTGAAGACGAAGTGCTAGGCACCGGGTCGGTGGGTTCGGGATCCGCGTGTGGCTGCAGGGTGCTCGCCCCGCCTATTATGGCCCACTCCACCAGGGCGCAGGCCTCTTCTATGGCGTTCCTGGCTCAGGTCCCGACCCAGGAGATATGCAGGGCGGCCATGTGGTCCTCAGTTTATACGTTCACATCACCCTATGCCATCATGCATCAGGCCAAAGATGACGCAGCCTTTGGTCGTGCGGTGCTTCAATCTGTAGTGGACTCCGACCCCACCTCCTGAACTCCGGCTTGAGAGTCACCTGCTTGGAATGGACATGAACAATCACTTGAAGAAGAAAAAACAGTTACTCACCTTCTTGTAACTGTTGCTCTTTGAGATGTGGTGTTCATGTCTATTCCAATACCCACCCTCCTACCCCTCTGTTGGAATGCTGGCAAGAATGAACTGAGGGGGTGGGGGGTCAGCAGGCCCCTATATTGGATGCCATGAAGGCGCCACTCCAGGGGGAGCCCAGGCCGACCCTATGGATGCTACTAAGAGGAAATTAAACATTTATTAAATTTAAAACATGAACAAAAAATAAATAAGGACTCTAACTCATGCAGGACTTGTCACTTTCTTAATTGCAGAGCTGTCACTCCAATGTATGATCAGCCTTGCATGGACAATATGCAAGCAGTTAACTCTGGCTGAAATTGCATTATTTTCCCTTATTGCTCATAAAGTATACATTGACTTTACCCTGGGCAGGAATTAATGCCATTATATTTGCATAACCAAGAAAGAGAAATTAAACGGAAGCTAACTAAAAAGAAAATGGATTGTACAGCTTAGGCCAATTCTTTTTCATTCCTTCCAGTTTTCCCTGTGTTATAATGATGCAGACACAACCATCAAACTTTCATCTTTCCTTTATTATTCACAAACATTGCTTGGATACAACAATGATAGTGTTACAGAAAAACCAGAGCAAAATAACTAGATATAGATGGGTAATTAGGCCTTGAACCTACCATGAGATCCACAAAAGACCCACCCAGAGCTCGTTGTCAGATTGGGGCTTTTAATTAGTGAGTTGATAGAATACAAGAGAGTGAGAAAAATGAGAAAAGATATGGAAAACTTTAAAAGGTCAGCCACTGTGGGCTTGTCTATACGGTGGGATAATGTGTCTGGAAGGGCGGCGGAGGAGGGAAAGGATGGGAACGTGCTGGCTATGGTTAAAGTGTCTTACAAACATTGGACATTTTCAGAGCAAATTTTCAAATGCAGCATCTAAAATTGCATGTCTCAAATGGCATGGTCAAGATTTTGCACTAGCACTTTTGTTTGCTCCTCTTTCTAAAGGCTGCCAAACCCTGAAATTGCATGTGTAAATTGCATTGCACAAAATTTTAGGTGGCCAAAACTCTGCACGAATAAGCTGGCAAGCCAGAATGAGACCACTTTGAAACTCTTCCATATGTTTATGCAGTATTTAGCACAATGGGGTTTTGACTTGGTTGAAGTCTCTAAAGCAGTGGTTTTCAACCTTTTCATTTGCAGACCCCTACATTTCAAATGGAGGTGCGGACCCCTTTGGAAATTCAACCTGTAGTCCGTGGACTCCTACTGTAGAAGTCTTAGACTGAAAACTGACTGAACATAGTTCAACTATAAATGCTTCATGTGCTTGGCACGGCATTTGATGCAATGTGAGAAAGAGCACTAAATTGTGGGCTTCTATGGTAATGACAACAATTCTGGATTTTGACCCGTAGGTGGGTGTATTCACATACTTCGGATTGATCAGAAAAACGACATGCCTTTTCTGGGATCTGAAACTTTATTTTCATAGTCATGTTTCGTAGTCCCCTTAGACTTAGTCTGTGGACCTCCACGGGTCTGTGGGCCATAAGTTAAAAAGCACTGCTCTAAAGCATTACTGCAATATAAATACTATGTATAGCTACTACTAATTAGTGTGTGTAAAGTGAAATAATTAATTCACTACCACTATTTATCCCATTGATTCCAGAAGATATCTGAATTTCTTATGTCTTTGTTATTTCATTAGGATAATTCTTAGTTCAAAATCTAAATTAGATGTTAAAGTAGGTGCTTCTATTTTATTCAGTAATTTTACCATTAAGTTCTTGTCCCAATTGATGTGTTTTTTTGTCTTCGTTCCTTACCATGAGGTTGACCAGGTTTAAAAGGATGGTCTAACATTTCTTGTTACTCCTCCTATTTATTCTTAAATGGGGGTGGGGGAGAGGGAATGCAGAATTTCCAATTTTGTATGTCCTTTTAAAAAGGCTCTCTCCCAACTTTGTCAGTCACTGAGTTCTGAGAGTCCAAATGTTATTCTCTGCATATCCTGCCCAATGTTGTACTTGCTACATTGCTGACCTGGGATTAAGGCCTCTTCAATATGTTATGTAAGGGATTGGCCTCAGTGTTTAGCTGTAATGTCTCCAAAAATCCATTTACCTAGAAATGTTAGTCGGTCTAAGCCCCTCAAGCAAACAAGCATCCTTATATCCTTTGTTTATTGTTCAGTTGCTAGTTTGTGTTCCATCCGCAAAAGTATAGTGTTGTGTTTGTAATGTAATCAGTTTTGCCATCCAATAATTTTGTATTGTGTATCCAGGCAAATAGTTTGAGTTTCCATCAAATTTACTTGCTGTTTGAGATTAATAATAGGCAGTTACAATTTGGACCACTATTCTGCTGTTTCCGTTTCAGATGTAAATCAATAGCAACAAGTAGGAATCCTTTTCCCCCCCTCTCTGAATGTTTATAGCCATTTGGGGGTAATTTCTCATGTTTGGCCAACCACTGTGCATCAATATTATTGTTGATTCTTTTAGTTCTTCCTTTAAACTTTTCCTTTATTTCACGTCTCGTAGCAGACCTGTAAGATTATATCTCTGGCAAAGGGTTTCAATCAGTTTTCTAAAAGGCTCATTTTGTGCTATGTTGAAGGCAATGTTGTTAGTGTAAAAGAAGGTTGCAGCTTTCTCATCAAGTTCAACTGCCTTATCAAGTTCAACACCTTTTCATCTGCTTTTATAACATAATCATCAGTTGATCTTTACCATTTTTGGGGCATTGAAGATGAACAGAGACGCTCCTAAATGATGCTGATGTTGAACAGTAGTTGAAAGCCTCGAGCAGGGACTTAAGTGATGACTGAGGCTACATTTGGAAGATAATGATGATGGCATAAAAACATCTTGCTTGCAGAATCATAAAACTTGTTAACATTCTGCTCTTCCCCCTTCAACAGATAGTTTCATTCACTGGCACATTTGACTTTGAAGAATTCAAAGAAACAGATTTTCTGCATTTTTCAGATAAGCGTAAATCCTTTCTGTCTTGCTGTTCAGCACCTCTTGGCAGTGTTTATATTTCACATTAGAAGAACATTGTGTTTTCATTACTTCAGTCCGCAGTTTCCTACCACTTCCCTCACTTCTAGCCATGTTGAGTTAGATAGGTTATGTACTGATTTTTGATAAATACTAAACATTAATCACTCGTGCAGTTTTGATCTGCAGCTTTCACATTTACTACAGTTGAAATGAGGAACAATCACCTAAGAAACTGAACACTGCAAAGACAGACCACTCAAAACTAGGATATTCTAGTTAGCTGTAGATAGACAACCATATTTTTGAGGGTCTGCCCATGTTCCAGATACTTCTAGAGTCTAGCAACTCATTCCTCCATTTCTGTTCACAACCCCACCCACTCCCCACTCCAACATCCAATGACTGTTGATTCCACTCACTTGTCACACCCCTCTCTAATGATTCCATCTATTTCTCTCCCCCCAAAGACTTCTGGAGATTTATATAACATTCTTATTGTTTCCTAATAGTCATAGCAAGACCCTTGATGTAATTGCTGCCCTTGAAATAGTTTTCTCTTGTAATAGTTTTCATTAACAAACTGAAATAAGAGGCTTACTTTTTCCAGTATCCGAACATTGAACATATGTTCATGGAAATACTTCCAGGTGACATAGATGTTCAACACGTGAACTGCCCTCCAATTAAAACCTACTAGGTCATTTTTTTCTGAAAAAACCCTGGGGTTTCCATACCTGAATCACAAAAAAGAACTAGATAAATTCCAGGAGGATAGGTCCATCAGTGCTTATTAGCGGGATGGTGTCCCTAGCCTCTGTTTGCCAGAAGCTGGGAATGGGCGACAGGGGATGGATCACTTGATGATTACCCATTGTGTTCATTCCCTCTGGGGCACTTGGCATTGGCCACTGTCGGAAGACAGGATACTGGGCTAGATGGACTTTTGGCCTGACCTAGTATGGCCGTTCTTATGTGCAAATATGTGGTGTTCATATAGACGCGCACACGTGTTCAGTGCTTCAGAACCTAACTGTGTTCTAGTGTTCAGATGACTCACACTTTTCACTAACAGTCTGCACTTTCTAAAGACATTAAGGAAAAACCCAGATACAGGTCAGATTAGAGGCTTACAACGCTTGCTAAGAATGAATGAGCTCCGAAGTGTAGGCTCTTCGGCCTTGTGCATGCATCGTTAAACATTAACAAATGCCTTGGAGTGTCTTATTGCTCAATTATCTGTTTTGAAAATGAGTTACTAGTGAAACTGACATTTCTAGCTTTAACCAGCTAAAAGACCGTGTGGTGAGATGACCCCAGAGTTAACTCACCTGAGGGAGTATTTTTGCTTCTAGTTCAAATGAACAAATCTGCCTTTCCAATTATCTCATAATTTGTTTCTGCCGTAGTCACCCTGGGGTTTGGGCCCATTACCTCAGGATAGAAACAGAAATTGGCTGCATTGCAATTTCTAAGCAAAAATATGCTTTTAATTCCTTTCATTAAAACTCCATCTGCCTCTTTTCACCAGGATAAATTCTCAGTGGCTTCTTAGATAGTTTTGTAGAATTGTACTTGTCACCTGGAATGTTGACGCTCATTATGTAAAGGCATATACACCAAACTTCTTTACTGAAGTGTTAGGAACATAGGGTGGGACCCACAAAGGGACTTAGCTGTTGCTTTGCTGAGTGTCATGGCACCTAATTTTTAGGCAGCTAGAAAATCCAAGCACAACACTGTGATCCCCAAAGTGGAATAGATGCCTAGGCTCTCTGTACAATGAATAGGGAAAGACAGGTACCTAAGCATGCAGTCTACAAAAACCATGTATGCTAGGCGACTCCCTCTCTAACTAGCCAATGGGAGATGCAGGCCAGAGGTGTGTGTACTAAGCCCTTCCCCTCTCTCAGAGATTGGCACCTAAGTCCAGGCTGCAGGGAGGCACCTCGCTCTGCTTAGGGATCCACAAGTGGGAACCCACTGCTTGGAATCAGATAGCATAGGTGCCTATGGCGGTTCTTGAGGGAAAGAGTTAGATTCCTGCCTCACTCGACAAAAAACGGCTGGAGGAGGCAGTCCCCCCCCCCTTATAACATTTAACTCAGTGGGTAGGGCACTTGCCTGGGATGTGGGAGACTCAGGTTCAATTCTTGCCCTCACTGGCAGAGGGGGAGAAAGGATTAGAACAGGGGTCTCCCACAAGAGTGCTCTATGGCATAGTCTGATGTATGGCTCCCTCAGTCTTGCTTGTTGAAACTCGTCCACTGTAGATAAATAATGAAAGAATGGTTAGAGCAGGGGGATTGCACCCAATGTCTCCTGTCTGCCAGGTGGATGCCCTAATCACTGGGCTGTAGAGTCATTTCCAGTCACCTAATGACTAAGTATTTATCCACAGTGGAATGGTCACTGAGCCAGAGAGAGGGAGTGAGACAATGAAAATGACTCTGTAGTCTGGTGGTTAAGAAACCCACCTGGTGTCTACAAGAGCCCAGTCCTCCTGGTCCACCCACTCTTTCATTATTTATCCACAGTGGAACAGCTTCCACAGCAGAGACAGAGGGCAGTCTATCCTTGAGGGGGCCACGTAGGGATCTGGGGCAAAATCAGTACTTGGTCCTGCTAGTGAAGGCAGGAGGCTGGACTCAATGACCTTTCAGGGTCCCTTCCAGTTCTATAAGATAGGTATATCTTTCCCTGGTTTGTGACTTGCTCTGCGGCTTAGGCAGGAGATATGTGTCCAGAGGTCTACAGAGAGCCAGCACTGCACATGCCCACAGGGCCGGCTCTAACTTTTTTGCCACCCCAAGCAAAAAAAAAAGAGCACCGCCCCACCGTAACACCCCCCCCGCCGCAAGCGCCCCCCACCCCTCCCGAGCGCTGCGCCGCCCGAGCCCCCCACCCCTCCCGAGCGTGGCACTGCCCAAGTCCCCGCCCCCCCGAGCACCGCGCCACTGAAGCCCCCCGAGTGCCGCCCAGCCGAAACAAAAACAAACAAAAAAAACCCTCCAGCGCCACCCAGCCGAACCAAAAAAACCCAAAACAAAACCCAAGTACCGCCCCGCCCCAAGCACATGCTTGGTCGGCTGGTGCCTGGAGCCGGCCCTGCATGCCCAGAGGCAGAAACATAGGTACCTCAGGAACTTTTACTCTGAAAAACTTAGGTGCAGAGTGAGTTTAGGCACCTACAGGATTTGGTGGGAATTTTGTGGATTATAGTGGAGCCAAACCAGAGACTTAGGTGCCTAGGTACTTGCATGGATCCGACTCTGAGGAATTGCCATATTAAATAAGAGCAGTGGTCTAACCAGTCCAGTATCCTGTCTCTGGCAGGGTCCAGTCCCATATGTTTCAGAGAAAAGTGTAAGAACCCAGGGATAGACAATTATGGAATAACTTGCCCATAGAGGAAGTTTCTTCCTAAACTCCATCAACTTACTTTGCAGTTGGCTTATGCCCTGAAACTTGAGGGTTTATGTTCCTGTTTCTGTTAATCCCATCTAATGCAGTTGTGGATGTTCTCATTCCCACATGCCATCTAAATGTCTAATTCCTTTATTAAATTCTGTTCTGTTCTGGCCTCAATTGTATTTATTGCAATGAGTTCTGTGATTAATATCCATGTGTAAATAGTATTTATTTTTGCTCGTTTAAATTTGTTACCTTTGAATTTCATAGATGCTCCTTTGTTCTTGTATCATGAAAGTGGATGAATAGGAGCACCTGATTTGCCTTGTTTACATTAGAGGCTATCTTACGTACCTTCATCATGCCTCGCCTTATTTGTTTCTTTTTTAAATTACCAGTCCCTCTTTTTCCAATCTCCTTTCACATACAGAACTTCCATTATCACTGCCTGTCTATGAAGCACTTCTATTTCAGGTATATCTTTTTGGAGATAGGGTGACCACGACTGAACACGGTATTCTAGATGACGATCAGTTTATGTAATGGCATTATAGAATAACAGAGAGAGTAGCGGATGCTAAGGAGAAGAGAACTATGGGTACTTAAGACTGCTGTGGGTGCTCCAAAAGAAAGAGTGAAAGAGGACATGGGGAGGAAGAAAGAGTGCAACTCAGGATAAGAAGGAGGATGAGAAAATTAAATTAAATCATTATTTCTAATGTGGTAGTATCTGAGGACCCCAGACAAGGCCCCCTTGTACTAGGCACTGAGCAAACAAATAACTCAAAGACAGCCTCTGCCCCCAGAGAGTTCAGAGTCTAGGATGTAGATAATAGCTGACAGGTAAATAAACAAAGGTGGGGGGAGGTAGGTAGCCGTAGAGACGGGTGTGATTGCATACATGAGTTGTAAGACTAGTCTTAGGAGTCACTGGAGATCCGGCCTAACCACTGCCAGATAGTAAATTAAACCAAGAAAAATTTGATTTAGGAAAAACAGATTCTGATTGGTAGGGTGCTGGAAAAATTCATATAGAAGGAAAGAAAATATGTAATGAAGGGAAGTATGACAGGAAGCAAAAAGCAAAGAGGGCTGATAAGTGCAGGTTTATTTTGTTTAATAGAAAGCAGAAGATAAAAGTTATATTAAACCTTAGACTGGCAAAACACTGACCTTCTCCTGGGATTGAAAAATAACACCGTGGAAAACACTGTTGCTTTCTAGTGTGGAAAAAATCAATTTAAACAAATGGCCCACAAAAATTAAAAAGGTGAAAAAATGGGGGTTAGAGACATTGATTTAAAACAAACAAAAAATCTATTGGTGGGAGTTATGTTTTTCCATATCAAAAGATCAATTGTATATTTTCAGTCAGAGTAACTTTAATTTTTATGTTAAGAGAGAAGTAAAAATAAGGTGTCCCTGAGAGAGCACTGTGTGAGTGTGTCTGGCCGGCTCTGGAGCAGGCAGTAGGAATGAACACAAAATGGTGGAAAATTATACACCCCACAGGTCTGAGGGGACATTTCTAAATCTGACCCCAGGCCCTGAGAATTCAGGCTGCAGCTCTGCTGCCTTTGTTATGTCTGACTGCAGCCAGCGCTATTAGTTCCTTGTTACCTCTCTGTTCTGTAACCAGCCTATAACTAATGTGACATTTTAACGGGCTTTGAAATTGGTATTCCAAAACATGCCCTCTTTTCTTGTACACTGATGTCCAAATTCTACCCCTGAATGTCTGGGAGGAGGGGATGGCTCCCTCTGGAATCAAAAAAGAAAATGACATGTATTTCCCATGAACAGAGTAAACAGTTATAGCCATGCCAATTGTGCCACAATAGCTAAGGTCCATTAGTGCGTCCATTAAGTGCAAACTACATATCATTATCATGGCTCATAATTTGTCCATAATATTTTTGCTGGGCTGAAACATAGCATACCAAATATATATATATATATACATGTGTGTGTGTGTGTGTGTGTGTGTGTGTGTATATATATATATATATATATATATATATATATACACACACATATAATTCTGACACAGATAAATATATTTAATTAAATTCTGAACTCTTAGCATTAAGTGAATCACTGTTTCTGTAAATGAGCTGACAACCTGTGAAAGCTCCAGTGTCATAAGTCTGTCCAGTCTATCAGCTAATGCAATTTTGTAGTGAAAGCAATAATAACCTTTGACACCTTCCTTATTTGTATGTATGGCTCAAACAGCTTGTTTTTCCATGGAGTTTACCATTAGGCATTTTTATCTGTGAAAATGAGATATGCTTACAGAGCAGTTAAACTCACAATCTCCTATTGAAGTAACAAATGCAGACTTTTGTGACTCTGTGTGTCATGTTGTTCCTATCTATTTTTTGTTTTCCTTATCATACACAAAATCTACAGCCAACAACAAAAGACTAGTTTTGCTCTTTTTAAAAAAATTATTAAGGATACACTTAAACAAAGAACATTTAAAAGTCAGCACATAGCCTAATATCTTTGTGCAGGCATTCCCATAGTAATCTTTCAGGGGGAATAAAACATATTCATGAAGGTGTGTGTTGTACTGAGAACAGTTTCATTTAGTCTGAAACATTACTGCTTATATATGCATTTGACATGTGGGCAGTGTTGTCATTTCTTTGAACTTACTGTGGGAATAATGGTATTTGATATTTTTCTTAAAGCCCCAGCACATGGAGTCCTGTGAAAACATTAGAATTTTTTTTAAAAGGAAATATCTTCATGGTTGCAGAAAAAAACATGAAAGTTGAACTCCCTAAGGTTCAAAAATCAGGACAAATAAAAAGAGCTTAAACATTGTTCATTTGTTTAAATCTCGTGATTTTTATAACCAGTTTTGACTTTTGGGAGCCTGGCTCATTGTTGTTGGCAGTTCTTCCTACGTACTATGGTGAAGAGCACGTTAGAAATCATGTAGACATTTACCTACTCTGTTATCTGTGCCCCTCTGTGTTTATTCCAAATCTAGTCATGATAAATAGCTTCCACTTCCTGCCGGAATAGGATATTATTCTTCAACTAGTTTGCTGTGATTTTAGCTAAAGAGGAATGGGAATACTTTAAAAATAAGATGGTGGTTGTTATAGAATATTTTAGGCATCATCATATGCTCAGTGCTGTATGAGGCGCACACGTAGGCAATTCCTGCTCCAAATAGCCTACAGTCTAATACAGAGAAGACAGCAAAGAATCCTGTGGCACCTTATAGACTAACAGACGTTTTGGAGCATGAGCTTTCGTGGGTGAATACCCGCTTCGTCGGATGAAGTGCATTCACTCACGAAAGCTCATGCTCCAAAACATCTGTTAGTCTATAAGGTGCCACAGGATTCTTTGCTGCTTTTATAGATCCAGACTAACATGGCTACCTCTCTGATACAGAGAAGATGTGACTTAATGGCTAACACAGAAGTTGAAATAACATAGTTTCCCCCATATTTATTATTTGACTTATTAACTACATTCTTGTAGGAATTGCAGAAGAAGTGAGTTCAAAGTAAATGAAATACATAAAACTGTACGAGGTCCCACATCATTTCAGCTTGCTGATAAGTATTCCCAGTTCAAAATGGAAAGGGCAAATGACTTTTTAATCAGATGTCAGAGTGCCAGGAGTAAAACTTGCATACAAGCAAAATACAGACATTTGTCTGAAATAGGAATAGTCTGTAAAGCATGTTAAAATCAGCAGACGTTCTGCTGGGTAGAGGGATTGGGCTCATGTTGTACGCTGGATGTACCTCAGCCGAAAGTCTACTTCTTATTATTAAATAATAATAACAATAATAATTTTATAGGGCCCAGATGCGCACTAGTCACTTCACAGAATCATAGATTCACATAGATAATCTCTCTGTCGTGAGGAGTTTGCAAATCTAAGATTGCTTTCTTTTTCTTCTGCCCTCTCTCTGTCTGTAATTAATATTGTAGCCATTGGGAGCTTAGGAAGTATCAACTTAGTGAACCAAAGTTGCCCACCCATATAAATAAGTAAATACTTCATGTGCTACTAGCAGCTGTAGTCCTGACAAGGGAGAAAACCTCTCCCTTTAGCTCAGAGGTAACTCACTATCTCATACCAACGCTGACCTAGGCTTTGCCTCAGCAAGGATGCCTGACAGTTTAAATATTTATAAATTGACTGATTGCACTGTCAGCCACTGAAATTTCTCGAGTGTTTTCATTTGTTTTTTGAAAAGCTTTGTAGCCCCTAGCTACTGTGGTTATTGGCCCAATACAAACCTAATAAATAAAGAATGGGCCAGATCCTAAACTGTGTGAGTTAAGATAGCTCCATTGACTTCTACTGACACCAGCTTGAGGATCTGGCCTAGTATATCTTAATGGTTGTAGCTGCTGGGGATATATAGTACAGTAAGTGCTTGCTTTAGGCTTTGGATTTATTTATGGAGATGTCGGGATGGTCATTAAAATCACTAATCAGTAATGGGTTTAGCCAATAAAACATATATGCTCATAGAACCGTATAGTTGTACAGGTAGCAGTTAAAGTTTCTTTGCTGTTTTTCAGACCAACACTAAAGGAGAACTCAAGTATCCAGGCCAACGTACCTGCTATTAAGTCAGTAGAATCTAGGCCTGGCTTCACAAAGGGATTTAAGCATTGCAGTGCCTAGCATCGTGGCGCCTTTTAGCATACTAGAAAATCACAGGAACACCACTGTGATTCACAAAGCCTGAATTAGGCATCTAGGCTCCCTCTACAATGAATGGAGAGAGATAGGCACCCTTAGAATGTGGCCCACCTCTGCTTGAAATAATAGTCTGAGTCTCTATATTCATTGATTTATAAAATGGAGTGACGATACCTGACAGCCTTCTAAGGTCAGAATATGAACCTTTCCTTAATAACAAGGACTATGAAGTACATACAAATATAAAAAGCAGTCAGTAGTTATGAGATTTGAATTCATGATCACTAGCATTCCAGTTCAATGCATGGTCCCCTATCCTACAGGTTAGTCATAGAGAAGAATCTCTCTCTCTCTTGCCCACCTGGCCCCCCTCACTGATTTATACCATCTGGTATGTTCTCAAGGGACCATATGCCAGGTCAGAATTGGTGGAGTGCAGATATACTCCACTCTATCACACCTCCAAAACTAGAGAGTACAGTAGAGATTTCTTCCTGCTGGGGGACTTTGCTGCATTCATAGAGTTTAAGACGGCAAGAACAATATTATCTAGTCCAATAACCTGCCTATCACAGGCCATTACATTTCACACAGTTACCCCTGGGCTGAGCCCAATAACTTGTGTGTAAGTGTTTAAGAACATAAGAATGGCTATACTGAGTCAGACCAATGGTTGATGTAGCCCAATTTCCTGTCTTCCACCAGTGCTAATACTTCAGGGGGGGAATGAACAAAATAGAGCAATTATTGAATGATCCATCCCCCGTCATCCAGTCCAAGCATCTGGCAGTCAGAGGCTTAGGGGCACCCAGAGCGTGGGATTGCATCCTTGATTATCTTGGCTAATAGCCATTACATAAGAACATAAGAATGTCCATACTCGGTCAGACCAAAGGTCCATCCAGCCCAGTGTCCTGTCTTCTGACAGTGGACAATGCCAGGTGCTTCAGAGGGAATGAACAGAGCAGGTAATCATCAAGTGATCCATCCCCTGTCACCCATTCCCAGCTTCTGGCAAACAAAGGCTAGGGACACCATCCCTGCCCATCCTGACTAATAGCCATAGATGGAGCTATCCTCCATGAATTTATCTAATTCTTTTTTGAACCCTGTCATAGTCTTGGCCTTCACAACATCCTCTGGCAAAGAGTTCCACAGGTTGACAGTGTGTTGTGTGAAGAAATAGTTCCTTTTGTTTGTTTTAAACCTCCTGCCTATTAATTTCATTTGGTGGCCCCTAGTTCTTGTGTTATGAGAAGTAAATAACGTTTCCTTCTTCACTTTCTCCACACCAGTCATGATTTTATAGACCTCTATCATATCCCCCCATAGTCATCTCTTTTCCAAGCTGAAAAGTCCCAGTCTTATTAATCTCTCCTCATATGGAAGCTGTTCCGTACCTCTAATAATGTTTGTTGCCTTTTTCTGAACCTTTTCCAATTCCAACATATATTTTTTGAGATGGGGTGACATCTGCACGCAGTATTCAAGATATGGGCTTACCATGGATTTATATAGAGGTAATATGATATTTTCTGTCTTATCAGTCCCTTTCTTAATGATTCCTAACATTCTGTTCACTTTTTTGGCTGCTGCTGCACATTGAGTGGATATTTTCAGAGAACTATCCACAATGACTCCAAGATCTCTTTTGAGTGGTAACAGCTAATTTAGACCCCATCATTTTATATGTATAATTGGGATTATGTTTTTAGCAATGTGCATTACTTTGCATTTATCAACGTTGAATTTCATCTACCATTTTGTTGCCCAGTCACCCAGTTTTGTGAGTTCCCTTTGTAGCTCTTCACAGTCTGCTTGAGACTTAACTATCTTGAGTAGTTCCGTATCATCTGCAAATTTTGCCACCTCACTGTTTACCCCTTTTTTCAAATCATTTATGAATATGTTGAACAGGACTGGACCCAGTACAGACCCCTGGGGGACACCACTATTTACCTCTCTGCATTCTGAAAACTGACCATTAAACTCGGCAAGCACCTAACTCCCCACAAAACAGCCGTATGAGGCGGTGCCCAGTGATTAGAGCACTCAGCTGGGATGTGGGAGACTGGTATTCAGTTCTCCCCTCAGGAAGGATTTGAATAGGGGTCTTCCACATCTCAAGAGAGTGCTCTAACCACTGGCTATGGGATATTCTGATGTGTGAATTGTGGGGTGGGGGTAGGGAAAGCTCCCTCAATCTCTCTTGTTGACCCTGTTCCACTTGGGATAAATACTTAGCATTATGGGGCCAGAAAGAGAAAGCAACTGAGAGAATGAATCTGGAGCCTGGCTAGGGCATCCACCTGGGAGATGGGAGACCCTGGTCCAGGTCTCCTGCTCCAGCCACTCTCATTATTAATCCTCAGTGGAACAGCTTCAACAGGAGAGAGTGAGGGAGCACCCCAACCCCCCATAGAATATCCCACAGCCAGTGGTTAGAGTGCTCTTCTGAGAGGTGGGAGACCCAGGGCCGGTGCTACCATTTAGGCCAACTAGGGCGCCAAGATTTGGGGGTGCCAAAAAGCTGCGCCCCCCAATTTTTTTAAAGCGTTTCAGCGGCCGCTGCGCTGGGAGGGAGAGGGAGTCTGAGCTGCCGCCGGCAACCCAGGGGTTCCCCTGGGTCAGCGCGCCGCCGGCAGCCCAGTGGTTCCAGCACACGGTCGCTGCTCCGCTTCTCCCACTTCCCAGGCTTGCGGCGCCAATCAGTTGTTTGGCGCCGCAAGCCTGGGAGGAGAATTAGAGCGGGGGCGGTGTGCTCAGGGAGGACACGGAGAAGAGGTGAGCTGGGGTGGGGAGGTACTGCAGGGCTCCCCGGGCGGGGGCAGGTGGGGAGCTGCCGCGGGGGTGCCTCAGGGCAGGGGGGGAGCTGCCACAGGGCTTCTCACCTCTGCGCCACGTCCTCCCTGAGCACGCCGCCCCCGCTCTAATTCTCCCGTCTCCCAGGCTTGCAGCGCCAATCAGCTGTTTGGCGCTGCAAGCCTGGGAGGGGAGGAGAATTAGAGCGGGAGCGGCGTGCTCGGGGAGGATGCGGAGCAGAGGTGAGCTGGGGTGGGGAGGTGCTGCACGGCTCCCCGGGGGGGAGGGAGCTGCTGCAGGGGAGGGGTGCCTCAGGGCCGAGGGGGGCGGGGAGTTGCTGCAGGGCTGGGCGGGGCGCGCAAGGTGGAAGTTTCGCCTAGGGCGCAAAACTTCCTTGCACTGGCACTGGGGAGACCCCTGTTTAAATCCTTTTTGTTCTCCGGTGCCTGAGGGAGAATTGAACCCAGGTTTCCCACATTCCTGGGGCTAAAAGCTATAAGATGGACTCCTCCTCTAGCCAGATTTCGAATACACTCTGATCTGGAATGGGTGCTCAGAGGCCATCTACCAGATGAGGACCTGCAGATGAGGCTGTGGCTACACTTAGCACTTCAAAGCCCTGCTGCGGCAGCGCTTTGAAGTGCTAAGTGTAGTCAAAGCGCCAGCGCTGGGAGAGAGCTCTCCCAGCGCTGTCCGTACTCCACCTCCCTGTGGGGAATAACGGACAGCGCTGGGAGCAGCTGGGGCTTTGACCACACTGGCGCTTTGCAGCGCCGCAATTTGCAGCGCTGGAGAGGGTGTGTTTTCACACCCTGCTGCAGCGCTGCAAATTTCTAAGTGTAGCCAAGCCCTGAGTTAGGTAGAGGACTGCCTATCTCCACTAGTTTGTGAAATCTCTGGGGCTTTGGTTGGAGATAGGCATCTGGATGCCTAGAGGGAGGCAGCAGTGTGCATGCCCAAAGGTAGAAATATAGGTGCCCAGGGAACTTTTGCACTGAGTGAGTTAAGGCACCTACAGCGTTTTGTGGGAGTGTTGCGGATCACAGTGGATCCTAAAACTGAGATGTAAGTGCCTAAAAACAGCCTTAGGCACCTAAGTACCTTTGTGAACTGAGGCCCTAATGCCTACTCAGGATTTGAACAACTGTTGACAGCAAAGCACATGATGGCTGCTACATTTTGCAAAACCAACAGTATGTCGCATTACTTAACTCATTCCTTGTAAAGTGATGCAATATTCCTTGGGTAAAATGACAGGTGCTGCTGAAACTGTATTCTATTCTATTAAAGGTGACCTCCACAGGAAAACAAACTGAGTCAAGCATAGAAATACGTACCAGGCAGGGGAAAAAAAGATACATGCTTGATGCTATGGGATACATCCTGTGAATAAATTAGTGTGAATTAACCTTTAAAAATTCTTTTTAAGGCACACACGGTCTCCTATTTGCTTCTGGTTTCACTTGACATCCCAAAGAACACCATTCTGATTTTGACATGTCATGCCTATGGGATTATTCTAGCCCTACCATAACATTAAACTAGCCAATTGGGCTCATGAGAGTCACACTTTTTCTTAAATGGCAAGGTTTCCAGTTTACATTTCAGTTTGCCTTTAAGTGTCATAACCATTTGTCTCATCTGTGCCTGACCATCTGCCAGGAACACTGATTCCAGTGAGCTCATGCCACAGTAACAACAGCTTCCTAGCTCTCATCCCTATTTTTATATTGTTGACATATCACATTAGCTTCCCTTTTAGAAGTCTGTCTTCTATTGGATATTATCTTACATTGTAGTTGTTACATTAGTGAGGTCATAGGACCAATGTTGCTCACATTAAAATAAAGCCAGTTTGCCATTGACTTCACTTGGAGCAGGATTGGGCCCAATAAATAGTAATTTGAACTGTCACTTATAATTTCCAGAGTGTTCATTAATGGGATGGACTTTCGGCCTGATCCTACAACATGGTGAATACCCGCAACTCCTATTGACTTGTGTAGGAGTGGAGGACACCAAGAACTTCATGGGTTTGGGTCCTTTGGCACCATTTGCTCTGAACAGGATGTCTTCCACTGTTTTCAAATCTCTGCATCTCTCGCCAGCTTTTGGAAGAGAGCAGCAGCAGAAGTAACCAAATGAACGACAGCTGTGGCTTACAGTGAAATATTTCCTGCAGGGGCGGATCATAAGCATTCAAAAAATGCAGGTGGCCTCTTCAAAACAAAAAGGTTTTTTTGCCAGTTCTGCTATACTGTTGCCTCGGAAGACACACAATTATTTCCATTGCTCTTTGTTCAGCTGATTCGCTGATAATGTATCTCAAATCTGAGGTGTGAAAGAAATTCCACAGTAAGTGAGAAAGCTCTAAAGAATTCAAAAGCACCCCATTGTATACCTTTTTATTGCTCTTCATTGTCTGTGATTCCCTCTCAGAAGTTTGAAACTAAAATGGTTTTTCCATCTTGATTTTGTCCATTTGGCAAAGAGATAATTTTCTGTGTTTGCAACAGGACTGGAAATGATCATGAATTTTCTTCAGGCCTATTTCTGACTTCAATGGGATATCTGTGCGTGGAGTGACTGCATAATCAGGCCCTTCTTGTTTACACAGCAGCATTGCTGATTATGCCACTGCTGAGGCGGGAGGATGATTTTTATCTATATATTTTATTTTTAAGTGAATTCAGAGCTGGTCTAAGGGGTCACATTGACAGTCACAAACACTGAAGTCTTCTATTTATCCTCCAACGAAGCCTCCTATGCACAGGCTGCAAGTCTCCTCAGATGGGTCCTGCCAATATGCTTAACTATGGTCTGCAGATACTGGGCCAGATTCTCTCCTGCACCAAGATCCACTTGGCACACTACCATTGAGTGGCTGATGCCATTAGGGAGCCAGTAACAGCCCCGTTTCTGTGGGCCAATCTGCAGCAGCTCTGGTCCCAACATAGGTGTACCTCTCCCCCATCAAACCTGTCAGTGGATGATACAAGCAATCAAAACGTGTGATAAATGACTGGCGTGTGGAACCCCTGTGTTTTCATAGAATCATAGAATATCAGGGTTGGAAGGGACCTCAGGAGGTCATCTAGTCCAGCCCCCTGCTCAAAGCTGGACCAGTCCCCTACTAAATCATCTCAGCCAGGGCTTCATCAAGCCTGACCGTAAAAACCTCTAAGGAAGGAGATTCCATCAACTCCCTAGGTAACCCATTCCAGTGCTTCACCACCCTCCTAGTGAAAAAGTTTTTCCTAATATCCAACCTAAACCTCCCCCTCTGCAACTTGAGACCATTACTCCTTTTTCTGTCATCTGGTACCACTGAGAACAGTATAGATCCACCCTCTTTGGAACTCTCTTTCAGGTAGTTGAAATCAGCTATCAATTCCCCCCTCATTCTTCTCTTCTGTAGACTAAACAATCCCAGTTCCCTCAGCTTCTCCTCAGAAGTCATGTGCTCCAGCCCCCTAATTATTTTTGTTGCCCTCCACTGGACTCTTTCCAATTTTTCCACATCCTTCTTGTAGTGTGGGGCCCAAAACTGGACATAGTACTCCAGATGAGGCCTCACCAACGCTGAATAGAGGGGAATGATCATGTCCCTCAATCTGCTGGCAAAGCCCCTGCTTATACAGCCCAAAATGCCATTAGCCTTCTTGGCAACAAGGGCACACTGACTCATTTCCAGCTTCTCATCCACTGTAACCCCTAGGTCCTTTTCTGCAGAACTGCTGCTTAGCCAGTCGGTCCCCAGCCTGTAGCGGTGCATGGGATTCTTCCATTCTAAGTGCAGGACTCTGCACTTGTCCTTGCTGAACCTCATCAGATTTCTTTTGGCCCAATCCCCTAATTTGTCTAGGTCACTCTGTATCTTATCCCTACCCTCCAGTGTCTCTACCACTCCTCCCAGTTTAGTGTCATCTGCAAACTTGCTGAGGGTGCAGTCCACGCCATCCTTCAGATCATTAATGAAGATATTGAACAAAACCGGCCCCAGGACCGACCCTTGCTCATTCTTGGTAATATAAGAATATAAGAACATAAGAACGGCTATACTGGGTCAGACCAAAAGTCTATCTAGCCCAGTATCCTGTCCTCTGACAGTGGCCAATGGCAGGTGCCCCAAAGGGAATGAGCAGACAGATTACAATCAAGTGATCCATCCCCTGTCACCCATTCCCAGCTTATGGCAAACAAAGGCTAGGGACACCATCCCGGCCCATCCTGCTAATAGCCATTGATGGACTTATCCTCCATGAACTTATCTATTTCTATTTTGAAGCCTGTTATAGTCTCGGCCTTCACAACATCCTCTGGCCAAGAGTTCCACAGGTTGACAGTGTGTTGTGTGAAGAAATACTTCCTTTATTTGTTTTAAACCTGCTGCCTATTATTTTTATTTGGTGACCCCTCATTCTTGTGTTATGAGAAGGAGTAAATAACGCTTCCTTCTTTACTTTCTCCACACCTATCATGATTTTATAGATCTCTATCATATCCCACCTTAGTTGTCTCTTTTCCAAGCTGAAAAGTCCCAGTCATATTAATTTCTTCTCAGATGGAAACTGTTCCATACCCCTAATCATTTTTTTTGTCCTTTTCTGAACCTTTTCCAGTTCCAATATATCTTTCCTGAGATGGGGCGACCACATCTATGTGCAGCATTCAAGATGTGTGCATACTATGGATTTATATAGAGGCAATATGATATTTTTTGTCTTATTATCAATCCCTTTCTTAATGATTCCCAACATTCTGTTAGCTTTTTTGGCTGCTGCTGCATATTGAGTAGATGTTTTCACAGAACTATCCAGAACGACTCAAAGATCTTTCTTGAGTGGTAACAGCTAATTTAGACCCCCATCATTTTATATGTATAGTTGGGAATATGTTTTCCAATGTGCATTACTTTGCATTTATCAACATTCTTCAAATTTTGCCACCTCACTATTTACCCCTTTTTTCAGATCATTTATGAGAATATTGAATAGTACTGGTTCCAGTACAGACCCCTGGGCGACACCACTATTTACCTCTCTCCATTCTGAAAACTGACCATTTATTCTTACCCTTTGTTTCCTATCTTTTAACCAGTTACCGATCCATGAGAGGACCTTCCTGCTTATCCCATGACAGCTTACTTTGCTTAAGAGTCTTTGGTGAGAGACCTTGACAAAGGCTTTCTGAAAATCTGAGTACACTATATCCACTGGATCCCCCTTGTCCTCATGCTTGTTGACCCCCTCAAAGAATTCTAGTAAACTGGTGAGACATGATTTCCCTTTACAAAAACCATGTTGATTCTTCCCCAACAAATTATGTTCATCTATGTGTCTCACAATTCTGTTCTTTACTATAGTTTTAACCAGTTGGCAAGGTACTGCAGTCAGGTTTATCAGACTGTAATTGCTGGGATTACCTCTGGAGCCCTTTTTAAAAATTGGCATCACATTAGCTATTCTCCAGTCATTTGGTACAGAAGCTGATTTAAATGATAGGTTACAAACTAGGTAGTAGTTCTGAAATTTCACATTTGAGTTCCTTCAGAACTCTTGGGTGAATACCATCTGGTCCTAGTGACGTATTACTGTTTAATTTACCAATTTGTTCCAAAACCTCCTCTAATGACACCTCAGTCTGGGACTGTTCGTTAGATTTGTCACCTAAAAAGAATGGCTCAGGTTTGGGAATCTCCTTCACATCCTTAGCCGTGAAGACCGATACAAAGAATTCATTTAGTTTCTTCGCAGTGGCCTTATAATCCTTGAGTGCTCCTTTAGCATCTCAATTGTCTAGTGGCCCCACTGGTTGTTTAGCAGGTTCCTGCTTCTGATGTACTTACATTTTTTTTTGCTATTACTTTTTGAGTCTTTGGCTAGCTGTTCTCCACATTCTTTTTTGGCCTTCCTAATTATATTTTTCCACTTCACTTGCCAGAGTTTATGCTCCTTTCTATTTTCCTCACTAGGATTTAACTACCACTTTTTAAAGGATGTCTTTTTGGCTCTCACTGCTTCTTTTACTTTGTTGTTTAGCCACGGTAGCACTTTTTTGTTCCCTTACTATATTTTTTAATTTGGGGTATACATTTAAGTTGAGCCTTTATTATGGTGTCTTTAAAAAGTTTCCATGCAGCTTGCAGGGATTTCACTTTTGGCACTGTACCTTTTATTATCTGTTTAACTAACCACCTCATTTTTGTGTAGTTCCCCTTTCTGAAATTAAATGCTACCGTGTTGGGCTGCCATGGTGTTGTCCCCACCATAAGGATGTTAAATTTAATTATATTATGGTTACTATTAACAAGCGGTCCAGTTATAGTCACCTCTTGGACCAGATCCTGTGTGCCACATAGGACCAAATCAAGAATTGCCTCTCCTCTTGTGGGTTCCAAGTCTAGGTGCTCCAAGAAGCAGTCATTTAAGGTGTCAAGAAACTTCATTGCTGCATCCTGTCCTGAGGTGACATGTACCCAGCCAATATGGGGATAGTTGAAATCCTCCATTATTATTGAGTTTTTGTTTTTATAGCCTCTCTAATCTCTCTGTGCATTTTGCAGTCACTATCACCATACTAGTCAGGTGGTCGGTAATATATCCCTACTGCTATATTCTTCTTAATTGAGAATGGAATTACAATCTATAGAGATTCTATGGTACAGTTTGGTTCATTTAAGATTTTTACTTCATTTGTTTCTACACTTTCTTTCACATATAGTGCCACTCTCCCACCAGCTCGACATGTTCTGTCCTTCCGATATAATTTGTACCTATCTATCCTGAGTTTTTATATAACCTGGGTCCACTGGCATGGAAATGGCAATGCAGCTTTTCACAAACATCATGGAGATCAATGAAATTCCCTGTGTGTGGAGAGAAGCCTAGGTCATTGCACTCCTAAAGCCTGGAAAACCTGCAGATCAGTTTTCTAGTTATTGGCCAATCTCCCTTTCGAGCACCAGCTGCAAGGTGATGGAGTTTATGATCTGAACTGAATTTGGCCCACTGTGGACACCAGCCTACCCAAGAAGCAAGCTGGTTTTTGACCACACAGAAGTTGCTGTGACCCCCACTACAAACATTGAGGCTGGATTCCAACAAAAACTCAGGACCATTACTGCTTTAATCAATCTATCAGCAGTATATGACACAGTCTGGAAGGATGGTTTGCTACTGAAGCTGGCCAAAGTGATCCCATGTGCAGATTCTCAGGCTCCTGAACAGTATGCTTAATGGCTGAAGGATGCACATATACCTCAGAGGTCAAATCAGCAAGCCATGCATTTTGAGTAATGGGCTATCACAAGGCTCTGAACTTTCTCAGACATTTTTCAATGTATACATGAGAGATATGCCTGAAATGATAGCACAGAAGTTAGTGTCTGCTGATGATTTGGCACTTGCAATGCAGGCTTGTAGCTTTAAAGAACTTGAAGTGACATTTACATCTGACCATAAGATCATGGAGGAGTACTTCCAAAAGCGGCATCTCAGACTGAATTCTGGCAAATCAGTAGTCTCTACTTTCCATCCTGACAATAGAATTGCACAAAATATCCTGTCAAGTTTTGTGGTAAAACTGTATGTGGCTTTGGATCATATCTTGGTGTCATTCTTCATCTCACACCGACCTTTCATAAACACCTCAAGAAAGTAGCCTTTAAAGTGAAGACTCGCGTCAACATTATTCAAAAGTTAACAGGAACAAGCTGGGGCTCAACAGTCCCTGTGTTAACCAACATCGGCCTTGGCCCTGCTGTACTCAATTGCAGAGTACTGTACACTGGTGTGGACAAGAAGCTGCCATACCCAATTTGTGGATAGGCAGCTGAATCAGACGATGGGAATCATCACAGGAATGTTAAAATCAACACCTCTACCATGGCTTTCTGTATGTGCAAATATCAAACCACCAGCTATTTGTCGAAGTATAGCCATAGCACAAGAACTTAAACGTGCTAAAGACTTTGCAGAATTTCTTATCTGGCAGGTTATGGATAACATACCCCAATGATTTTTGAAATCGCAAAAACCACTATGGACCACACATGACCATCTCATATCTCTGAATCCGGCCAGGGAATGGCAAAATATCTGGACCTCCTCTGTTGTTCCAAGCAAGCACATTTTTACTGACCCAACAAACTACCCTCCCGGTTTCAACCTGCCATGTGGACTTTGGGCCACACTGAACTGCATCTGAACAAACCAGGGAAGATGCGGTTACTCGATGAACAAGTGGAAAATCAAAGATTCCCCTCCATGTGATTGCAGTAAGACCATCCAAACCATCGAACACGTCAGAATTCAGTGCCCCAAATATGGATTCAGAGGTCAATTGACTGATATCCACAACATCAGAGTGGAGGCCTTTAAATTTGCATCTATAAAATGTTGCTCTGCAGATGCCATATAAGCACAAGAGAGAGAAACTCCCAGTCATTGGTTCTTACTCCGTTAAATTAAAGAGCCCTTTAGTACCTAGTATTTTCTTCCCATGCAAGTACTTATACACTGTAATCAAGTCACCTCTCAATCTTCTTTTGGTAAGCTAAACAGATCAAATTCTTTAGGTCTTTCACTATAAAGCATTTTCTACAGCCCTGTGTCTCTTTTCTGCACCTTCTCCAATTTTTCCACATCTTTTTAAAAAATGTGGACACCAGGACTGAATGCAGTATTCCAGCATTGGTCTCACCAATGCCATTTACAGAGGAAAAATCACCTATTCCTACTCATTACTCTCCTATTTATTTATATCCAAGGATTGCATTAGCTCCTGGCATTGCACTGGGAACTCATGTTCAGTTGCTTGTCCATTAGGTTGAATGGCATTAATTATATTCCCATCCTTACCCAGGCCATCCCACTTGAATATTCATATAACATTAGTGCTCTTCCAGTCTTCTTGAACTTCCCTGATGTTCCAAGATTTATTAACAATTAACATCAGCAAGCCAGAGATATCCTCAGCCAACTCCTTCTAAGTCTCTTGGGTGCAAGTTTAAATCTGCTGATTTAAAGCTGTTTATCCCTAGTAGATGTTGATTTGCATCCTCCTGAATTACTGATTGTCTAGAAAGTACTTCACCACCCTCATGTAATGAGTACATCATCCTTCTTATTTCCAAATATAGAACAGTTTAATAATCACTGTGGTTTTACTAAACATCGTCAGTGAAGAAGTGGAATATATATACAGTACCAAACATCAGACGACAATAATTTTAGATAGACTACATCTGTAGCCTAAACTCCAGCCCTTAAGAGTCTCCTTTTTATTTGTCTCAAAAAGACAGGTTTTGGTGCCAAATGATTTTCACACTGAGCATATCGTTTGTATACCTTTTCTGCATACTAATCAAGCAGCCACTTATTTTATCACCACGCAGGCATAAAACTCAGTGATGACCATAAAGCTGATCATTAGTTCTCCAAAATGTCAGGGAATTAATGTTTTATTTGATCTTCTCTCTGTGGAATAGCAATATCTGTAGTCTTGCTGTGATGTGTAGACCTATCTGTCATTTCTTAATGAGCAAATATGAGAGGGTCACACTGTGATGAAATCATTTATTTGTTACACTCTAAAAGGCTGGAAAGGTGACAGAGTGATAATCATCCTGGTGCACTCTCCTCAAAACTCATTATGCCACAATAGACCCATACTACACTTCTGACTAACACCTCTCATGTTGTCCCAGGTTTTCATTTTTTAGTTGTACTTAAAATACATAAAAAATGTATTTTCCTGCAGTTAAAAATTTGCCTTCACTTTAAATAATTCATCTTAAGAACATAGGAATCGGCACACCTGATCAGATTATTGGTCTGTCTAGGCTGGTAAAATGGCTCAGACACTAACTAACATGAGATTCTGCAGAGGAAGACATAATATAGCTACATTTGCAACACTAAGGTGAGTTTATTTTCCTGATCCAACCTGGCAATCAGTTTATACCCTGAAGCATAAAGATTAACAGCATTTGTAATTTTATCCTAGTTTGTATATTTGCAGTCACTTTTCTTATTCATAGATATTTCTAATCCTTTATTTGAAATACTTTATTTGAAGCCCCTATATTCCTCTCTAATATCCAGCACTAGGGAGTTCAACAGATTATATACATACTGCATTAAAAAAAATGCAAAAGTTTTACATTATAAAACGTTGCCTTTCTCCGCTAGCCCATAATGATGCACTTATTCTGAGCCTGATTGTGCCATCCTTACTTACACTGAATTTTACCTTACCAGGGCTTGGCAAAGCACATGAGCAGTGCCTAAAGTTGAGCGCATACTGAAATCCATCATTAATCAGCAAAGAAATTAAATATATGCTTAAATCACATTGACAGGCATGCGTTTAAATACTTTGCTGAGTCCGGGCCTAGGTTAATAGTCCCACTGATGTCAATCGAACCACTTGCCTAGTAAGATATTATTCAATGTAAGGGTATCAGAATCTGATCTATTGAGTGAACTTCACCTGTGCTCAGAGCCATAAGGCCTTCTTTGAAGGCCGAAGTGGTGGTTCCTAGGCCTACTAATGGCCCTTTGCACTGGGTGAGTTTCACCCAATATGAATAGCCAACAACTTGTATTTCTTCTTTCTATTACTTTCTCCTTGTAATTTTGTTTTAAAGGTTAGTGCCCTGCGCCACTTCCCGCAGCTCCCATTGGCCAGGAACAGCAAACCATGGCCACTAGGAACTGCAGGTGGCTATGCCTACTGACGGTCAATGTAAACAAACTGTCTCGCGGCCTGCTAGTGGATTACCCTGATGGGCCACATATGGCCCGTGGGCCGCAGGCCAAAGTAACCTTTTTATTTCAAAGCTGCTTCTATTGTTTTAGTTCAGTGAAAAGTCAGTAAAATAACTTTTGCAGATGATAACTTTTTGCTTTTCACAAATATGTCTCAAATCCTCATAACACTAGCATCAAGAGTAATGAGCAAATCTTCAGAAAAATGGAGCAAATTCCCTGATGATTAAACAAACAAATTCCCTAAAGATTAAGCAAAATAAGAAAGTAATATATTCAAGATCTGCAAGAAAAAGTCTGCTGTTTTGATCAGCCATAGGACTACTTCATGGCATACAAAACCTTATTTTTATTTTAGCATTTTTTAAATGTGAATTTGTTTAAATGTTCATTAAATGAGCAAAGTCAAGATAAAAAGATTATACATATACAAATTCTACAGACTTTACCTGTGTTATTAATTATACCTCAGATTAATAAAACTGTGACAGAATTATTTAAAATCTAATTTAATTTCCACTAGAGCTGCATGAATAATTTGTAGCTGCATGAGTAATTTGTCCAATGAATTTTGCCTCTTTTTCTGCTCATAAATTGTCTGCAAACAGATTCTAATTTTCTCAAATATAATTGCTGTTCAAAATTATTTGCCGGAGTCATCCTGCAAATAATTTGTGGCCTTTAACTAATTTTTGAGTATATTCACTCTCTTTGAAATTTGTGCTGTGTTGAGTTAACACATGGGTCATTTGGTGTCCCTTGCTGTCCCTTACTGGAGCTGCAATTGAGGAAATCATCTTTGTTTACTTTGTGAACATCCTGGAAAGTAAACTTCTTTGCAAAAAGACTCTGGGAAAGAAAGCAGAAGAGCAAACACAGTCAAAACAAGTTTATTTTAAAAATCAAATGAATATTTGGAGGTTTTTTTGTGATATTCACTACTTCTAATTGAAATTTAGCTGCATTTTTTCAAAGATTTCTGATCAGCTCAAGTATTTGTCCATCTGAATTCCTCAGAAAAACCTGGAAAGACAAGTCATGCTCTATTTAAATGCTATAGATTTGATACTTTCCTCTTCCTCAGACACTGCCTTTGGAAGAAGGTTCCTTTGTGCAATAGTCTTCTTTTTCCCCTGTCATCTTCCTTTCTAGGGTAAAATTTTCTTCATCTTCAGTCTTATGGGATTGCTAGTCAGATCCCACCAACTGCAAATTCTTATTCCAGGATGCAGAAAGGAAACATCGGTACCTGCTAATTTCTTTTCTGAGTCTTGGGACAGAGAATTTTGCTATTAATAATTTCCATTAGCCATGGTTAAAGCTCTTACTAATATTATTATTGCAAAGCTTTCCTAGTTTACCAGCAATCAGAGAATACATAAGACACTTCAACGGTGAAATTATTAAACTGAGATCAGTGAAACCAAGAAGCAGGAAGCCAAACAAAGGGTGCCAAAATATCTAGTTTGTGACAAACAGGCAGTTGTGCCAATTATCAGAAGGCAAAGCTCTCACCTCACTATTGTAATCCATAAAGAAGGGAAGTAAAAGGTAACAGGCAAGGATTCCCATTTGTTTACTTTTAAGATTTCAATGACGAGTCTCCTGCCATTAATATGTAACACCTGGCAGGCAGGATTGAACCTGGGACCTCTGGAGCTAAATGCATGAGCCTCTACTGCATGCACTAAAAGCCATGTGCCTCTTACTTAAGGATGTAGCAGACTCATTAAACTCTAAGTTGTCTCGGTGCCTCTAGTGGGGACAGAACACCACACTCAGGAGGTGTGTGGGTTACAAATAGACAAGGAGTAAAACTTTCAAAAATACCTAAATTACTTGAGAACCAAGGTCACCTTTCAAAAGTGACAGGCATTTAGGTCCCTGAAAGTCAATGGGCCTTAGGAGCCCAAGGGCCAGGTTTTCAAAGGTTTTTAGGCACCTACAGATGTAGATACTGGGGTTTACAGAAGGGTCTATCAGCATCTTTAGGTGCCTAAGTACCTTTTGAAAAGCTGGTCCTGTCACTTTTAAAACTCACTTAGGTGCTTTTGAAAATGTTTCTCAAGAATTAAAGAACAGTTTGGTGTTTAAGCAGATTTGTCTACAAGTGAATTTTCTTGCTCCTGGGTTTTAAATAACTTGTGAAAACGATTGGCATTTCCCTCCTGCCTCCTAAAATTGTAGCATGTTCCCAGCCCTCCTCATCTTGAAGAAAACTTTAAAAACATGAACTGAGGGTAGCTAAGGTTTTCTTTTTAACCAAGAGGGTTAGAACTCTCTCTCTCTCTCTCTCTCTCTCTCAGGTTGTCAGGCTCCTCCATGTTGTGTGCCAGACTGAGGAAGCTGGACATTGTTTAAATGTTCTTCTGCCAGGCTTCTATAGTTGTAAGTAGAAGATATCTACTGTTTTTTTTTACTGTCTCTGAAATTAATTTAAATTTTTTATTTAATTTATTTACATTATTTTACTGGCTCTGCAAGTTGCAACCCATTCCTTGGCTAGCCCTTCTCTTTTGCCCCCACATTTTGATACATTAATATAAAAAACCTAAGAAATTTCCATATAGAAACTACATTGTCACCAAATAACTCAAGAAGAACCCAATGGGAAATGCTAATAGTATTGTAGATCCTGCCACTCTCACTGAAGTGCTAGAAGGTGATAATTTATAGTGTAACTAAAAATAATTTCCCAGTTCATTACACTTCCCTGTCCTAATTTCCATCGCCTTGTTGATAATTCTTTTTCTTCTGATTCACGTTCACAGTGAAATTTTCTCCTCCTATGTCAGCCGGTCAATAATCCTCCTGCTGTGCTGTCGTGCACAGAGTAATCTTTTTACCTCTACTGTGTAGAAATGATGAACTATAAACTCACAATTAGTAATGCCCTTTTTATTGAACTACTTTGATTTTTCACTTTGTCAACATGTTAATACCATAAAGCCTGACTTAATGGGGACCTGCTCTAGGAATGAACTTACAGAAAGGTTTACATTAATATCTTCAGTATTTATAGCATGCTCAAAGCTTGCACTGCATTTTTCACAAAGATAAGGCCTAGCACCTGGGCTCCAGCAGGTCTGCGCAGGATGCAGCTCATGTCTGCTTTTCAAGATTGCTGAGTTGACCACAGGTCCAAATGAGGTCACTGGGAACTTCTAGGTTCTCAGCACTTTTGAAAATCAGGCCATTTATTTCAGTGCTTAAATATGGATTTAGGTGCTTAACTTTAGGCTCCTATTTTTAAAATTCCTGGTTTAAAATATTAGTTAACTGATCAAAGATTTATGAGGGTAGGGAGGATTTTCAAAAGAGGCTAATGGAATTTAGCACCCAAATCCCCTTGAATTTAAGTGGGACTTGAACACCTAACTCCCTGAGGTGCCTTGAAAATCCCAGCCCATATTTGTAGTGTAGGTTTCCTGTGTAGCAGACAGTCCACGCTAATGAGTTTCAGTGTCATGTCAGAAATAATGTGTGATCCTGTTCTCTTTGGCCCCCGGTTCTCAGGTGATGCTGGACACATGGGTTCCCTGTTGATTTCATGGGTCTCCTCCACATGTGTCTGAGGCAGAGCTTGGCTTTGCCTATTTCCATCCAAGGAAGTACTTCCATAGAGAAATGGACAGAAGCCAGGGCTGGCTCCAGGCACCAGGGAATGAAGAGAGGGAAGAGCATCTTCGCAAGCAGGCTGACTAAACTAGGTTCACCGGGGGAAGGAGACCAAAGCCCAGAGGTAAGTGAGGAAATGGGATACTGGGAGGAAGCACGAGCAGAAGAGTGCAAGAAGGGAGGACTTCTGCCTCAGACTGAGAAAGCAGGAGAATCAGCGAGTTCTCTTAAGTGCCTATACACAAATGCAAGAAGCCTGGGAAACAAGCAGGGAGAACTGGAAGTCCTGGCACAGTCAAGGAACTATGATGTGATTGGAATAACAGAGACTTGGTGGGATAACTCACATGACTGGAGTACTGTCATGGATGGATATAAACTGTTCAGGAAGGACAGGCAGGGCAGAAAAGGTGGGGGAGTTGCATTGTATGTAAGAGAGCAGTATGACTGCTCAGAGCTCTGGTATGAAACTGCAGAAAAACCTGAGAGTCTGGATTAAGTTTAGAAGTGTGAACAACAAGGATAATGTCGTGGTGGGAGACTGCTATAGACCACCAGACCAGGGGGATGAGGTGGACGAGGCTTTCTTCCGGCAACTAACAGGTTACTGGATCGCAGGCCCTGGTTCTCATGGGAGACTTTAGTCACCCTGATATCTGCTGGGAGAGCAATATAGTGGTGCACAGACAATCCAGCAAGTTTTTTGAAAGTGTAGGGGACAATTTCCTTGTGCAAGTGCTGGAGGAACCAACTAGGGGCAGAGCTCTTCTTGCCCTGTTGCTTACAAACTGGGAAGAATTAGTAGGGGAAGCAAAAGTGGATGGGAACCTGGGAGGCAGTGACCATGAGATGGTCGAGTTCAGGATCCTGACACAAGGGAGAAAGGAGAGCAGCAGAATACAGACTCTGGACTTCAGAAAAGCAGACTTTGACTCCCTCAGGGAACTGATGGGCAGGATCCCCTGGAAGAATAACATGAGGGGGAAAGGAGTCCAGGAGAGCTGGCTGTATTTTAAAGAATCCTTATTGAGATTGCAGGAACAAACCATCCTGATGTGTACAAAGAACAGTAAATATGGCAGGCGACTAGCTTATCTTAACAGTGAAATCCTTGTTGATATTAAATGCAAAAAAGAAGCTTACAAGAAGTGGAAGATTGGACAAATGACCAGGGAGGAGTATAAAAATATTGCTCAGGCATGCAGGAGTGAACTCAGGAAGGCAAAATCACACTTGGAGTTGCATCTAGCAAGAGATGTTAAGAGTAACAGGAAGGGTTTCTTCAGGTATGTTAGCAACAAGCAGAAAGTCAAGGAAAGTGTGGGCCCCTTACTGAATGAGGGAGGCAACCTAGTGACAGAGGATGTGGAAAAAACTAATGTATTCAATGCTTTTTTTGCCTCTGTCTTCACAAACAGGGTCAGCTCCCAGACTGCTGCACTGGGCAGCACAGCATGAGGAGGAGATGACCAGCCCTCTGTGGAGAAAGAAGTGGTTCAGGACTATTTAGAAAAGCTGGACGAGCACAAATCCATGGGGCCGGATGCGCTGTATCCGAGAGTGCTAAAGGCGTTGGCGGATGTGATTGCAGAGCCATCGGCCATTATCTTTGAAAACTCGTGGTGATCGGGGGAGGTTCCGGATGACTGGAAAAAGGCTAATCTAGTGCCCATCTTTAATAAAGGGAAGGAGGAGGATCCGGGGAACTACTGGCCAGCCAGCCTCACCTCAGTACCTGGAAAAATCATGGAGTAGGTCCTCAAGGAATCAATTCTGAAGCGCTTAGAGGAGAGGAAAGTGATCAGGAACAGTCAGCATTGATTCACCAAGGGCAAGTCATGCCTGACTAACCTAATTGTCTTCTATGAGGAGATAAGTGGGTCTGTGGATGAGGGGAAAGCAGTGGATGTGTTATTCCTTGACTTTAGCAAAGCTTTTGATACAGTCTCCCACAGTATTCATTCTGGCAAGTTAAAGAAGTATGGGTGGGATTAATGAACTATAAGGTGGATAGAAAGATGGCTAGATTATCGGGCTCAACGGGTAGTGGTCAATGGCTCCATGTGTAGTGGGCAGCCGGTATCAAGCGGAGTGCCCCAAGGGTCGGTCCTGGGGCTGGTTTTGTTCAATATCTTCATTAATGATCTGGAGGATGGCGTGGACTGCACCCTCAGCAAGTTTGCAGATGACACTAAACTGGGAGGAGAGGTAGATATGCTGGAGGGTAGGGATAGGATACGGAGGGACCTAGACAAATTAGAGGATTGGGCCAAAAGAAATTTGATGAGGTTCAACAAGGACAAGTGCAGAGTCCTGCACTTAGGGTGGAAGAATCCCATGCACTGCTACAGACTAGGGACCTGTTATACCAATATAATAAAAAGCAGCAGGATCTTATTAAGAGGGATAAGGCAAAGATGCCACAGTTATTGTAAATACCATAACAAAACAAAAGACAGCAAAAGACAAAAGCAAACAACGTTGTTTTACTACTTATTTTATCACTACTTATTCCTTACACACACACACACACACACACACACACACACACACACACACACACACACACACACACTCATTCATTCAAGTTCTGTATAGATGTTATAGTTACCAGCCTAGATGTTGCTCATGCCAAGTTACTGGCCAGGTATCTTGGTCATGAGGATGGAGCCGAGTCTGTGTCAGATGCATCTGATGCTCCTGGAGGCTGGCAGCAGAACCATAGACTCAAAGTCCTCAGTCTTTAGAGTCCAGTTTTATAGGAATTTATTCCTATGTCAGTTCATGAGAGTTGCTTCATTTTGCTGTTGCTAAATCAATCAGCAGTGGCTGGCTCCATGTTGTCAGATGCTTGTTTTTCCTTCCTTTGAGGGGGTGGGGGTCATCTGGTTGATCCCACTTGACACCTTCTTCAGCCGACACTGAATTCTTCAGGCTGGTAACTCCCTAACCATTCATTCACATACATTCTTTATCTTAATCACATTTAGTTTACTGTCTTTTTACCTTTTGGGGTGTTACCAATTTATTTGAGACTCCCTGTCTTTTAACAAGCAAAGATAAAGTGAGATGAAAACTTTCAGAGGGTGGGGGTCTCTATCTATACACTATGTGATAGATCCAGGCCAGTTGGGTACAGCAGAATAGCAGAAGGCAGATATACTGGCCACTGGATTAACAGTTTTCTGTTCCCTGACTGACCAGAGCAGGGGCTGCTCCAGGCTAATGAGAACACCTGCCTCTAATTAACCTGTAAAGAGTCAGGTGAGGCCATTCAGTTAATGTGACCACCTGACTCTAAATAAGGCCCTGCTGTTACTATAAAAAGGGCTCACTCCAGTCAGGCAGGGGAAACCAGGGAACCAGAGGAGAGGAAGTGTGGCTGAAGGGCTGGTTACTGAAGACACCCCCAAACCATCGTTAAAGGAGCCCTAAGGTAAGGGTGAAGAAGGGAAAAACAGGAGAGCTGTGGGGAAGTGGCCCAGGGAAATGTAGCAACTCTGGCAGTGAAAGGTTGGCTGCCAACAACTGCTACCATTAGGGTCCCTGGGCTGGAACCCAGAGTAGAGGGCAGGCCTGAGTTCCCCCCAACCCACCACTACAGGAACAGCTCCTGGGAGGGGAAGTCAGGCCCCTGTCAGGACAGGAGGCTGAACAGAGACTGTGGGAGTTCTCTCACCAACCTTCTTGCAGCCTATGATGAAAAGGGCTCAGTAGACTGTAACCCTGGCCCTAGAGAGAGAAGGGCTACGTGGAGGGTCACAGTGAGCCACTGAGGCTAGCATAAATCGCCTAGAAGCGCAGGACCCACAGGAGCAAGGTCAGCGCTCTGCCACAACTATAACAGCTACTGTTTTGGCTTACTTAGAGTTAATTAATGTTTAGCAAGTTTTATACAAAGTATTTCTTTGAGCTTAACAAGTTTTATACCAAGTATCTCTTTGAGCAGGCTTCACACAGACACAGCTGGTGGCTTGCAGGTTAGAGGCTAAATGTTGGACAGCTGGTGGCTTGCAGGTTAGAGGCTAAATGTTGGGAATCACAAATTTACTTCTAACATAAACCTTAAGTTATAAAGTATCAATTAGCAATAAATAAATCATTTATCATATAAACCATGTTTAATATAAACCTTCTTTAATATCCCTACATAATCCCCCTTTTGACACTACGATATACATATACTCGTTAGTGTCACTTTTTATGTAACCTGTTTAAAAGAAGGTACTGTGAGGCAACATGGGTTTGTGATTTCAATCTATTGTACATTCTTTTTATCCAAAAGCACATGCTAAACATTTTAATAATACAAATACAATTTAATACTAAGACAACTATTAAGGGATGTAGCATCACTGGTAGGATGCCAGTGGTGGTTGGGGATCATCCAGAGAATATATTATACCCGTAATAAGTTGTTATTTGTTTAGTAAAAACAGTACTGACATTGCATTTGCATTTATCTACTGGGGGCTGCTAACACTCTGCTCCTTGATCTATTATCATTACAGTAGTTGTTGTCATGGTAGGGCACAGGTGATCTGTTGTAAACAAACCAAACAATTATAACCAGGTGAATATAACTAAAACCATTACAATTGACTAAACACAAGATATAACCTAAACACAAATCCAAACAATTATAGTTATAATAATTGGGAATATAACCATTACAATAATTGGGTACATTGACACATAAGATGAGGCCCAAGTTTAATGCTGCAATAGCCATCAAACAATAAAAGTTACTGAGGTCAGGACCTCCTTAAGCACACACAACAAATAAGATTTTGTTGGAGGACCACAGTTGATATGCAAGGTTAAGCTGATTTGGACTTAAACTAACATTTATTTGCTAAAATGTTGCAGAATTCCCTATTTTTAACAGTTGTACTTAGGAGGTTTTTGGGGACCTGAAAGATGGGGCCCTGCAATTATGGGCCAAGGTCTTACAGGTTATGGGGGCCCAAGAACTACCCTTTAGGACTTGGGGAAGCAGAACCAGAGTGCATAAAGAAATGTGTGGAATTAACAATACAAGCAAATGTAACTAACAATACAAATGTATTAATAAAACCTAACAAAAAATAAACCTGATGCACTGGGGACCAAAGTCTTTTGGACACAAGTGATGATTGATAAGTTGGATGGACATGGGGGAAGTAGAGAGAGGAAAAGACATTTGCTCTGTCTAGTGTAGTATTTTTTTTTCTGGACCCAATGCTAGCACAGGACACCACTAGAGACAGACACAGAACATGCAACAGAGAACATGCAACACAGAACACTGAACACAGACTTTGTCGCGACAGTATAACCATGGTATTTTATAACTCTTCAGCTGGTACCAGCTCTCCTGATGTTTTGGTTTTAGAGCCTGAAAGATAAAAGCTTAAAAATAAATTAGCACAGTGCTTCCACATGGCAGACCCTGCTTAGTCTCTGCCACAGTGTGTTTGGTACTTGGGGCTGCACAAATGCTAATTAAGTGTTGCCAAAAAAAAATTAATTTTAAAATTTCCAGCCACTTTGCCATGGCCTGGAGGTCTGAGGCAGAAGCAGGCACTGTTGTTACTGTTGCAATGGCATTCTGGCCCTGGGAGGAAGAATTTACCCAAATATTCCCCTTTCCACTCTCCAGAGGGGTCCCAAAAACCCGCCCCTTCTGGGGTCTCAAATGTTTTTTTCTGATGTTACTGCTGCTGTATGATGTGAGAGTGCTGTTTTAACTCTCTGTACCCAACCTTAAGGGCAGCTAACTGGATTTGGGTACTACATACATTTTTATTTCTCTGCTTTTGCAGTAGAGGCTTGTAAATTTTGATGCAGTTTTTTGTTTTTACATTTAGCCAATTGAAGGAATACCTTATTACAGGTTTCCCATAGAAGCCAAACTGCAGCTGCTTCCTTTTTCATCGGAGTTGAGGGTTTATATATTAATAAGTACCTAGCCAATTTGTTGTTTTGTTTGTTTGTTTTTAAGGATCTCTTTAGACAGTGTTTTCTTAAACATTTTCCCAACAGTTGTGAACAACAACCAACCACAACAAAAAAAAAACCTGATAAATATTAAGCACTATAACCCCTAATTCCTAAAAATGGTTGTTTCACATATTTTTTCCCATGTTTCCCAGGGGTCCCAAGCCTCTTTTTCCCAATGTGCCATTACTTCCCAATTTTCTACCCCTTTTTCCAATTGGGATAGTTTTTCTTTTAGAGATATTTTCTCCTCTTTACAGGCTGCTAGGTGGAGGTAGCTGTCATTACAAGCCTTCCACAGCAGCCAGATCCCTGCAGCATCTTTTTTACTGCATTTAGGGGTTTGCATATGAGGATATATTGGGCCAATCTACCCTCTAGGTCCAAAATGGTGCAGATATCTGAAGGGCTTGTTCAGTCCAAGGACTGTGCCCATATCTTTGAAGGATTTATTTAAAGGGTGTTATTTCTTTTAAAAAAAGGTGAGATTGGAGCTCCTTCAAACTGCATTCCTCCCTCTGAGACTGTTCTGCCTTGTCTTTTCTTAAACATTTTTAATTTGTTCAGCGAGCAGCACTGTCTGGTCCCTGGGACCCTCTTGTTGCCCCTGATTTTTTTTTCTTTCTCTGCTACCTTCACGGAGGCCAGCAGGTTTTGTTAACAATTTTATGAGCTCTTTATTTTCCTGCTACCCACACAGGGGCCAGCAGGTTTTGGTTAACCAGGAATAGAACCGGGCTCTGTAGAGCCGGTTGTGTGCACACAGATTGATTTACAATAAGAGAGGCAAAAATACCAATAATCCCCCTTTTGCCCGCATTCTCCACCAAAATGTTATACCAATATAATAAAAACCAGCAGGATCTTATTAAGAGGGATAAGGCAAAGATGCCACAGTTATTGTAAATACCATAACAAAACAAAAGACAGCAAAAGACAAAAGCAAACAACGTTGTTTTACTACTTATTTTTATCACCACTTATTCCTTATACATACACACACACACACACACACACAATCATTCATTCAGGTTCTGTATAGATGTTATAGTTACCAGCCTAGATGTTGCTCATGCCAAGTTACTGGCCAGGTATCTTGGTCATGAGGATGGAGCCGAGTCTGTGTCAGATGCATCTGATGCTCCTGGAGGCTGGCAGCAGAACCATAGACTCAGTCCTCAGTCTTTAGAGTCCAGTTTTATAGGAATTTATTCCTATGTCAGTTCATGAGAGTTGCTTCATTTTGCTGTTGCTAAATCAATCAGCAGGTGGCTGGCTCCATGTTGTCAGATGCTTGTTTGTCCTTCCTTTGAAGGGGTGGGGGGTCATCTGGTTGATCCCACTTGACACCTTCTTCAGCCGACTCTGAATTCTTCAGGCTGGTAACTCCCTAACCATTCATTCACATACATTCTTTATCTTAATCACATTTAGTTTACTGTCTTTTTACCTTTTGGGGTGTTACCAATTTATGTGAGACTCCCTGTCTTTTAACAAGCAAAGATAAAGTGAGTTGAAAACTTACAGAAGGTGGGGGTCTCTATCTTTACACTATAACAGCTACTGTTTTGGCTTACTTAGAGTTAATTAATGTTTAGCAAGTTTTATACAAAGTATTTCTTTGAGCTTAACAAGTTTTATACCAAGTATCTCTTTGAGCAGGCTTCACACAGACACAGCTGGTGGCTTGCAGGTTAGAGGCTAAATGTTGCACAGCTGGTGGCTTGCAGGTTAGAGGCTAAATGTTGGGAATCACAAATTTACTTCTAACATAAACCTTAAGTTATAAAGTATCAATTAACAATAAATCAATAAATCATTTCTCATATTTCATGTTTTATATAAATCTTCTTTAATATCCCCACAGACCGAATGGCTAGGCAGCAGTTCTGCAGAAAAGGACGTAGGGGTTACAGTGGAAGAGAAGCTGGATATGAGTCGACAGTGTGCCCTTGTTGCCAAGAAGGCTAACGGCATTTTGGGCTGTATAATTAGGGGCATTGCCAGCAGATCGAGGGACGTGATCATTCCTCTCTATTTGACATTGGTGAGGCCTCATGTGGAGTACTGTGTCCAGTTTTGGGCCCCACACTACAAGAAGGATGTGGAAAAATTGGAAAGAGTCCAGCGGAGGGCAAGAAAAATGATTAGGGGGCTGGAGCACATGTCTTCTGAGGAGAGGCTGAGGGAACTGAGATTGTTTAGTCTGCAGAAGAGAAGAATGAGGGGGGATTTGATAGCTGCTTTCAACTACCTGAAAGGGGGTTCCAAAGAGGATGGATCTAGACTGTTCTCAGTGGTAGAAGATGACAGAACAAGGAGTAATGGTCTCAAGTTGCAGAGGGGGAGGTTTAGGTTGGATATTAGGAAAAACTTTTTCACTAGGAGGGTGGTGAAGCACTGGAATGCGTTACATAGGGAGGTGGTGGAATCTGCATCCTTAGAGGTTTTTAAGGTCAGGCTTGACAAAGCCCTGGCTGGGATGATTTAGTTGGGAATTGGTTCTGCTTTGAGCAGGGGGTTGGACTAGATGACCTCCTGAGGTCTCTTCCAACCCTGATATTCTATGATTCTGTGTTTATTAAATCAGCATCCCACATTTTTAAATCACAAGGGTCAGCTAGTCTAACCCCCTGCCAAGATGCAAGATTTTTCGTGTCTAAGCCATCCAAGACAGATAGCTATTCAGTATCTTTTTGAAAACCTCCAGTGAAGAAGCTTCCACGACCTCCCATAGGCAGTCTCTTCCATTGTCCTACTGGTCTTACCATTCGGAAGTTTTTCCTGAGATTTAACCTAAATCTGCTATGCTGTAGTTTGAACCCATTGCCTCTTGTCCTGCCTTTTGTGAAAAGAGAACAATTTGTCTACATCTTTTTTATGGCAGCCTTTCAAGTATTTGAAGACCGCTATCATGTCTTCCCCTTAATCTACTCTTTCCCAGACTAAACATACCCAGTTCCTTCAGCCTTTGCTCGTAGGGCTTGCATTCCATCCCTTTGATCATCTTTGTCACTTGCTTCTGGATCCTTTCCAGTTTCTCTACATCCTTTCTATACAGCAGTGACCAAAATTGGACTCCCAGTACTCCAGCTGAGGCCTAATCAGCACCGAGTACAGCAGTACTGTCAACTCCTGTGATTTTCATGCTATGCCTCTATTAATGCAACCCAAAATTGCTTTTTTTTTTCTCAGCATCACATTGTTGACTTATGTTGAGGCTGTGATGTACCACAACTCTGAGATCCTTCTCAGCAGTGCTGCTGCCAAGTCAGTTATCCCTCATTCAGTATTTGTGCATTCGGTTTTTCTTTCCTGAGTGTAGCACCTGACGTGTGTCTTTGGTGAATTTCATTTTGTTGTCTATAGCCCAGTTCTCCAATTTATCCAAATCGCTTCAAATTTTAGTTCTATCTCCAAAGTGTTTGCAATCCCCCCCCCCCCCGTCAGCTTTGTGTCATCTGCAAATTTGATCAGTATGCTCTCTATTCTTATATCCAGGTCATTAATAATGATGTTAAATAATCCTGAACCCATAACAGATCCATGTGGAATCCCACTTGAGACCTCCTTCCAATATGATGTCATTCCTTTAATAGTTTCTTTGTTCACAGCTGTTTAACCATTTATGTAACCATTTAATGGTAGCTCTACCGAGACCACATTTTTCCAGCTTACTTATGAGAATGTCATGTGAGACTGTGTCAAAAGCCTTGCTAAAGTTCAGGTATATTATGTCCACTGCATTCCCCCTATCCACCAAACCAGTTACCTTATCAAAGAAGGAAATCAAAATGGTCTGGCATGATTTCTTTTTGTTAAATCCATGCTGACTGTTAGTGATCACCGCTTCAGCCTCCGGATATTTGCAAATTGAATGTTTTATACATTTCTCTTGTAGCTTCCCAGGTATCGAGGTCAGGCTGACTGGTCTGTGGTTCCCCCGGCTCCTCCTTTTCCCCCTTTTTAGAGATGGGCACTACATTAGCCCTGTTCCAGTCTTCCAGGACCTCTCCTGACATCCATGAGTTTGAAAATATTATTGTCAGTGTCTCTGAGACTTTGTCAGCTAATTCAGCATCCTGGGTTGAACAGCATCAGGCCCCACTGACTTGAATTCATTCAAATTAGTCAGAAGATCTCTGACGTGTTCTTTACTTATCCTAATCCACATCTCTTCCCCCTTTTTGTCTATGATAACTTCGCTTGTCCGGTCACATTATTTTTTGTGAAGACTGAAGTAAAGTAGGTGTTGAGCAACTCTGCCTTCTTGTCTTCCATTACCAGCTCACCTTCTCCATTGAGCAGGAGGCCCACATCAGCCCTTCTTTCTTTTTTGTCTGATATATTTGTAGAACCCTTTTCTTGTTGTCTTGTTGCCAGGGCCAGCTCTAGGCACCAGCCTAGCAAGCGTGTGCCTGGGGCAGCAAACGGGAAAGGGTGGCTTTCCGAGCGGTCTTAGGATGGCACTGCAGTGGCTTTCGGCGGCATGCCGGCGGCAGCTTCTCCAGCGATTCCCTCGGCGGCGGCATGACGGCGGCAGCTCCTCCTCCGGTTCCCTCGGTGCCATCATGAAGGCAGCAGCTTTTTTTTTTCCTTCGCTGCTTGGGGCAGCAAAAAAGGTAGAGCCAGCCCTGCTTGTTGCCTTGGCTTTCCTGACTTCCATTTCTTCTATGTATCCCTTTTGGATTTTAGATAGCTAAAAATCAACTTGTGCAGCCACATTGGCCTACTGTGGCTCTTCCTATCTTTCCTCTGCATCAGACTAGCTTGATGATGAGCCTCTAGTATTACATCTTTTAGGAACTGCCAGCCCCTGTCAACTCTCTTTCTTCCTAATTGGTCTTTCCATGACACTCTGCCTATTATTTCCCTGAGCTGGTTGAAATCTGCCTTTTTGAAGTCATGTCCTTTTTTTCCTGTCCTCCATGTCCTCCTTTACATAGGACCTTGAATTTTATCAGATCATGATCACTTCCTCCAAGTTTCCAACCACCTTTACAATTGCAACTAATTCAAAATGGATGATCCCCTCATTGTTTCCTCAACTTTCTGAATCAGAACGTTATCCCTTATACGTGCTAAGAACTTGCAGGACATGTTTTGCTGTATTAGTCTTCCAACAGATATCAGGAAAGTTAAAATCCACCATTAATACTAGCTGAGGTGTGTTAGCTAATCTTGTTACCCACTTGTAGAATGACTCGTCTACTTCCTCTTCATCATTTGGTGTGGCCTATAACAGTCCTGCACCCTTTTTATCCTCACCCAGATTCTCTCAGTAGGTCTGCCACTCACTTCCCCTTGGACCTTGGAGCAAGTGTATACATTCTTGACATGCAGTGCAACACCGCCTTCTTTTTTCTCATACTTATCCTTCTGGAACAAGCTATATCCCTCAATCCTGGGAGTTGTCCCACCAAGTCTCTGTAATGCCAGTTAATTCAATTTTCTTCATATACCATAACTTCCAACGTATCCTGCTTGTTCCCCATACTCCTTGCACTGGTATACAGTCATCGAAGATATTTTGTAGACATGACCTCAGTATCTACTCTCTTCCTGTGGCCTTTCCCCTCTTTCCTTTTATCCCCACCTCCTCACCTCCTTTTGAGGCCTCCCCCATCTGGCTTTTCTCTCCCCTCACCCTCTGTAGAGCTATTAACTGCCCCCTAGCTTCCCATCCTCCTTTTCACTTCACTTCAATGCCTGCAGCCCTATTTCTTCCCCTGGCCACAATCCCTTGCCTTCACTCTGCTTTCCACAGCACTCATTCTGCTTCAGCTGCATCTCAGCTCCTTTGATTAACCCATCTTATTGCTCTCCAGTTTTGGAGTCTATATCTAAGTAGCTATGTGGCACCAATACTGTAATAGTTTCTGATTTCCCCCTCTCATTTCCGCCTCCATGAATGTCAGCCTTTCTGCTTTCACATCTGTCTCTAAATGACATCTCCCTTCATCAGTTTCTAATCTCTCAAACATTTCTCATCTCATCACGTCTTTTGCTCCTTGTCTGATTCCTCCTCCCCTATCTCTAGCTGATTTATTGCCCAGGCTCCTTTCCCAATGCCTCAAGCGAGTGTCCATATCCAGTCAGATATAAGCCTTTCCCAGGCCCTACCAGTCCCTCTCCCTCCTCCCTTTGTCTCCAGAATCCCAGAGTGTGCTGTTTGCTTATTCTGCCCAGGTTTCCTCTCCTCCAGCTGTCTCCTGGAGCTGCTCCAAGCTGGGTTCCATCCTCTTCACTCCACCAAACTGCCCTGACAGAAGATGCTAATGAGCTCTTCTTACCTAAGACAAAGGGACATCTTTACCTCTCTATACTCTTTTTGATCTTTCTCTCCTCCCTTGGATTCTGTGACTCTGTATTCGCTTCTCCTCCTTCCTTTTATATAGGCTCCCTCAGTCCTCTTATATATAAACTTGGCACTAGCCTGGGATTTGGGAGGTCTGGGTTCTATTCTTTACTTGTGTGACCTTGGACAAGTCACTTAGGGCTAGATCCACAAAGGGGACTAGGACAATGTCTACACTTAAAATGCTGCAGTGTTGCTCCTGTAGCGCTTCAGTGTAGACACTCATTACAGCGACAGGAGGGGTTCTCCCATTGTTGTAGGTAATCACCTCTCCAAGAGGTGATGGCCGGGTTGACAGAAGAATTCTTCCATCCAACTAGCACTGTCTAATTTAATTTAGGTATTCGGTATATAGTATATAGAGCAGTATAAACAATTCATTGTCTGTATGAAATTTTGGTTTGTACTGACTTTGCTAGTTCTTGTTATGTAGCCTGTTGTAAAACTAGGCAAATATCTAGATCAATTGATGTACCCCTGGTACACCTCTCCACACCAGCAGGGGTATGTGTACCCCCCTGGTTGAGAACCACTGGACTAGATGATCTCTTGAGGTCCCTTCCAGCCTTACATTTCTGTGATTCTCCGTAGCAAAGAATCTGGTGCCATTTCTAGTACTAAACTCATAAGATACATTTTTAATTAATTTACATTTTCTAGGAGAGAAAGTCAGACCAAGCCAAATCAGCCACTATATTTGATCTCCACCCAAAGTGTGGTGTCTAACAATGTGGTATATTATATCATCTGATGATTTCTAATTTTATTTTGTAATCTAAGGAAAGAAGCTATAAATGCACCATACTGAACTGGGAAAAACATATGTTGTATCTTTCAAAGATTCTGCTTTCCTGGTACCTGGCCAGCTTGAATCAGAAGGCACCAGAGAATCACTAAATGATACTCAAATCTTCACTGTAGTTTCATCATGCATAAGCTGAGGACTGTGTTTTACAGTCTCTCTACTTGGTGATCAGAACAGCAGATGCACCCCTGCAATTACTGGTCACATACACACTCCTCTTTTTTGTAATGTGCTCCTTTAAAGAATCAAACGCTTATATAATAATACTGTAACTGAACTGTAAGTACAATATTTCTATTCCAATTTATTTTATAATTATATGGTAAAAATGAAAAAGCAATTTTTCAATAATAGTGTGCTGTGACACTTTTGCAAATAGATTTTAAGTGAGGTGAAACTTGGAGGTACGCAAGGCAAATCAGACTCCTGAAGGGGGTACAGTAGTCTAGAAAGGTTGCGAGCCACTGATCTAGTCCATCCCTTCCATACTGAGGCAAGGATTAAGTATGCCTAGACCATCCTTGACAGATGATTGTCTAACCTGTTCTTTGAAACCTCCAGTGATGGGGACTCCCTAGGTAACCTGCTCCAGTGCTTAATTATACTTATAGTTAGAAAGCTTTCCTAAAGTGTAACCTAAATCTCCTCTGCTACAAATTAATCCCATTACTTCTTGTCCTACATTCCCTGGACATGGAGAACAATTGATCACTACCCTCTTTATAGCAGCCCTCCGCATATTTGAAGACTGCTAGCAGGTGCCCCATCAACCTTCTCTTCTTTAGAAACATGCCCAGTTCTTTCAACCTTTCCTCCTTGGTCATGTTTTCTAAACCTCTTACCATTTTTGTTCCTCTGCTCTAGAGTCTCGTATTTGTCCACATCTTTCTTAAAGTGTGGTGCCCAAACTGGATACAGTACGCCAGCTGAGGCCTAACCAGGGGTAAGTAGAGGGGAACAGTTATCTCCTGTGTCCTAGATGTGGCACTCTGTAGTGGTAGCTGGTGATGTGGAGACATATTCATTGGGAACAGAATGGAGGGTCAGATTTTTTAAGGTGTTCAGGCACCTAAAGATGCAGAGAAGGGCCTAATGGGATTTTCAAAAGCTTCAAAGCACCTAACTCCCATTGCTTTTGATAGGAGTTAGGCACTTCTGAAACTCACACCAGGTACTTATCTGCCTCCTTAGATACGTAAATACCTTTAAAAATCTGCCTCTGAAACCATCAATCTGGAGTCATTTCACACAGGTTATGAAACAGCCAACAACTGGTTAAAAACTTGCAGTCACTACTGGCCTGGGGTGGATTTCAACCAGCAATCTACAGGTGATCTGAGTGATTTGATTTTCAACCCCCAGAGCCAGACATCTGCATTCCCTACAGTCTCTTATATTTAAATTCCAGGTTGGAATTTTATTCTTCATAAGGATCGTCCCTGTTGGTAATGAGAGGGCTTATTTAAAATGCTCTCTTAGCTTTAACTTAAACATATAATCAGAAATCAGGATTTTATTCAGAGGCATTACTTTAAAAGCAAGTCCATAATAAGACAATATTTTGAATCCAGAATCCAGCAAGCTCTTGATGGCAACCAAAGGAGAATGATGCAAGGTATATATACTCTTTTTTGAGTTTGTAAAAACAGACAAGGATGAGTGCTGTTCCATTAGCTTCAGTTAAACAGAATACAGTTCAGCTGTGTACAGCTTAAGTATATGTATATGAACACTTGCCAACTTACAGATAGTACTTGAAACAAACTCTGTATCGGAGGGATTCCTCACTGTACTCTGATGTTTCTCTTTCTCTGGCTTCCCACTTACTAGTAATTACAGGCTCAACTTCCTTGCTTTCTGGCTGCAGAGAATGCAGTCTCTCCTTCCCCAGCTCCCTCTGCTGTTGGAAACAATCACCCCAGTTCAGCTGACAATCATCAGAGAACAACTAAAGCCATATAACAGAAGAAGAACGAGGAGTACTTGTGGCACCCTTAGCGACTAACACATTTATTTGGACATAAGCTTTCATGAGCTAAAACCCATTTCATGCACAGAGTGGAAAATACAGTCAGAAGATATATATACACAGAGAACATGAAAAGATGGGGGTTGCCATACGAACGCTAACGAGACCAATCAAGGTGGGCTATTATCAGCAGGAGAAAAAAAACTTTTGTAGTGATAATCAGGATGGCCCATTTCAAACAGTTGACAAGAAAGTGTGAGTAACAGTGGGGGAGAAATTAGTATAGGGAAATACTTTTTAGTTTGTGTAATGACCCATCCACTCCCAGTCTTTATTCAAGCCTAATTTAATGGTGTCCAGTTTGCAAATTAATTCCAGTTCTGTAGTTTCTTGTTGGAGTCTGTTTTTGAAGTTTTTTTGTTGAAGAATTGCGACTTTTAGGTCTGTAATTGAGTGTCCAGGGAGGTTGAAGTGTTCTCTGACTGGTTTTTGAATGTAACAATTCTCAATGTCTGATTTGTGTCCATTTATTCTTTTGCATAGAGACTGTCCGGTTTGGCCAATGTACATGGCACAGGGGGATTGCTGGCACATGATGGCATATATCACATTGGTAGATGTGCAGGTGAACGAGTCCCTGATGGCGTGGCTGATGTGATTAGGTCCTATAATGGTGTCCCCTGAATAGATATGTGGACAGAGTTGGCAACGGGCTTTGTTGCAAGGATAGGTTCCTGGGTTAGTGTTTTTCTTGTGTGGTGTGTGGTTGCTGGTGAGTATTTGCTTCAGGTTGGGGGGCTGTCTGTAAGTGAGGACTGGCCTGTCTCCCAAGGTCTGAGAGTGATGGATCGTCCTTCAGGGTAGGTTGTAGATCCTTGATGATGCACTGGAGAGGTTTTGGCTGGGGGCTGAAGGTGATGGCTAGTGGTGTTCTGTTACTTTCTTTGTTGGGCCTGTCTTGTAGTAGGTGACTTTTGGGTACTCTTCTGGCTCTGTCAATCTGTTTCTTCACTTCAGTAGGTGGGTATTGTCAACTGGTTGAAATGGGCCATCCTGATTATCACTACAAAAGTTTTTTTTCTCCTGCTGATAATAGCCCACCTTAATCGATTTGTCTCGTTAGAGTTTGTATGACAACCCCCATCTTTTCATGTTCTCTGTATATATTTATCTTCCTATTATATTTTCCACTCCATGCATCTGATGAAGTGGGTTTTAGCCCATGAAAGCTTATGCCCAAATAAGGCTAAGGTGCCACAAGTACTCCTCATTCTTTTTTGCTGATACAGACTAACACGGCTACCACTCTGAAACATGTAACACAAGAGTGGCTAGAGCCAAATGATCTTCCTGATTTGTTTTAAAGTTGTACTTTATCAAGGTGCTTTGGATATAGATTAACTCTCTTTGCTGAATGTGTATTATTGATTCACCTACCTTGATTAGAGAATTCCAGCCCCCTGTATGGACTGAGGAGCTGTCTAGCTTCTCTGATTTCTTTAAGTGCTATACTTCACATCCTCTGATGAAATATTGTTTTCTATTTTTCTACAGTAATAATCTTCTGTGCATCACAATAGATGTCCCTCAACCTAGGGAAATAGTGCACCATGGGGAACTATTTTTCCTTCAGCCATGGAAGTCAATAGACTGAGCTAAATCTTGGAACTAATTAATACTTTCTAACAAATACCAATATGTCCCGCACCTACAGTGGAGATCTGCAGTAGTAGGGACAAAATATTCAACTCAGGTTCTTATAATGTACCCATGAGCAGAGTATCTGGGCACCTTTCAGTGGTCTGCTGCTGCTTATGCAATCCTCTAAATAACATAAAATATCTCACTCAAAACTGATCCCTGGGATCATTTTACTCAGATTCCTTTTTACTGTTTTGAAAACTAAAACTGAGATCAATGGCATATGTTTGAACGTAGAAGACCATACGAGGGAAGACAGGTTTTAAATCCAGTCCCGTGGATCCCTGGGTAGTGGTCCAATCACAGTGACCACTCACCAGTTTACCTGAATGATTGTAGAAAGGAGTCAGTGAAGCTGACAATAGTGGGCCATCTCACAAAGATGGCACACTTCATCCCCTGTACTGGCCTACTCATCTCCCATGAAACCACCCAGATCTGGGTGGACCAAGTTATCTATCTCCATGGCCTCCCAAAGCGCATTGTCTCGACCGCTGTGCACAATTTATCTCCTGCTTCTGGTGAGAAACTCTCCAGATTTTGGGCATCCAGTCCTGCCTCATTTCTGCCTACCACCCTCAAAGAAATGGTCAAGCAGAGAGAACCAACCAGATGCTGGAGCAGTATATTCAATGCTACATAAACTTACACCAGAATGACTGGTCCTTGCTGGTACCTCAGGCACATTTGCATACAATAACACAGAACCTGCATCTACAGGGCAAAGCCCTTTATTTTGAACTGTGGGTTCCATCCTCAGTTCTACCTGGAGATACCCACAAACCAGCAGCCCTGGACTGGCTAAAACAGATAACATCAAACCCAAGATGACATAAAAGTTCACCTGGAGGATGCTAAGAAGAGCTACAAACAATATGCAGAAAGTTTGATGCCCAGAAGGGCATACCCTGACAGTAGGATAGAAGGTATGGCTCTCGACAAAGAACCTACACTCAAACCAGCCATCCTATAAATTGGACTACCAGTTCTTTGGTTCCTACCAAGTTCCCCGGAAAATTAACCAGTCACCTTTGAACTCAACTTGTCTAATTCTCTCTGAATACACCCAGTTTTCCATATATCACTCCTGAAGCACCACTTTCAGGATCCATTCCTTAACCACTTCCAGCCACCCCACTCCTTGCTGGTACATATTCAAGACCATGATGAGAATATCATCTGTGAGATCCATGATGCCAGAATCTGACCGGGTAGACTCTGGTATCTTGTGGATTGGGAAGGTTACAATCTTGAATGCTCTCCTGGGAACTAGCAGAGAATGTCCATGCTCCTGACCTGGTAAATACCTTCCTCTACTTCCCAGAGGGGGTGATGTGAGGGCCTGCAGGCCCCCAGGCAGTGCTCCAACTATGGCCGCCACCCAGCAGCTCACCTGAGTGACTGAAGAAGAGGATGAGTGAAGTTCTAGCTTGCAAAGGGCCCCACCCACAAAATTCCTGATTGAGGGACACATCCATTCCCACTGACTGGCTCGGAAATTCTACTTAAACCAGAAGGAGGCATATGAACTTGTCTGAGTAACTTGAGGAATTCCTGGCTGGCTGCTATTATGGATTGTGCCTACTTGCCTGATTTCTGGTTCCTGCCTCTCAGCCTATTCCTGTCCTCTTTATCACAACCCCGTATCTTTTCCCAGGTCCTGCTTTCCTACCTCACTCCAGGTGCCCACACCTATGCCATACTACTGACTCTGGCTCTGATCTTTGGCTTGGCAGCTGACTCTGACCCCAGTTCCAGGTTGTGACATTAAGCCAAAAAGGATTAAGTAACTCGCAGACTAAATGACTCAAATTCAACCTTTAGAGACATGTGAGAGAAGTATGTAAATGGTAATTAGGGCCATTTCATGTTAGGGTAGGTCTATACTCACCGTCCGGGTCGACGCGGTGAGTTCGACTTCTCGGAGTTCGAACTATCGCATCTAATCAAGACGCGATAGTTCAAACTCCCCGCGCGCTCCGGTCGACTCCGGAACTCCACCACCGCGAACGGTGGTGGCGGAGTCGACCTTGGAGCCGCGGAATTCGACCCCGCCGCGTCTGGACGGGTAAGTCAGTCGAACTAAGGTAGTTCGACTTCAGCTACGCTATTCGCGTAGCTGAAGTCACGTACCTTAGTTCGACTCCCACCCCACATAGTGTAGACCAGACCTTAGATAGATAGACTAAAGCTTTCAAATGCAAACCTGTATTGTTAGAAAATTGTATGTGTTTACTCATATCTTGTTAGATGTTAACCATGTATGCAAATGGTTCCTGTCTGTTACTATGTCTATTGATTCAGAGATCAAAAGGGAATATTATCATTTAGATGAAACGTGGGGTATAAAATAATGTCATTGTCTATATTTCTCTTTGAAATTGGTAGTAAACTGTCTATGAACTGCTTAACAGATAATTACCTTATGCTGATGAATGCAACTAGTTACCTGTATATACATAGGAAATAGGTAGTTCTACTTCAAAGCCGCTATTCTTCACCCAAGGAATACCTGCTGTCAAGAAGCTATTCTAGCCTGCCAGTGATCTGTAAAAGAAACTCTTGGGCCCTGATCCTGTTACCTCAGATCTGCTTAAGCTGCATCAGGGGAAGTTTGAGTCACAAGACTGAGGTCTCCAGTTCCATTCTGGATTGCCCTGATATTGGACATAACCTAATGAACTGATTCTGGAAAGGGCTCCTTGCAACTCTAAAGCTCACCATCTCTACTATGAAAATACCAAAGAACTCTATTCATATCTCTCTATATAGTGATCTTTTAACCAACTCTCTCTCTTTTCTTTTTTAATAAATTTCAGTTTAGTTAATAAAAATTGGCAGTAAGTGTATATTTGGGTAACATCTGAAATATTCATTGACCTGGTGGTTGATATGTCTGATCCTTTGGGAATGGTAGAACTTTTTATATGATGGACAAGAGTTTCAGTAATACTCATCATATTTGATTTGGATATCTGGATGGGAGCCCATAGGCTGGATTGTCTTAGGGGAACTGTATTTTTGGTTTCTGGATAACCAGTGAGGTATTGTAGAAGCTCTTTGTTGCTGGATTGGTGAATTTAAGTTTAAGAATAACTGCCAGTTTTGGGGATTTTCTGTCCCGTTCCTTGCAATTTGCCCTAACTGAGCAATCTCAGCTTGGTCCCCCTGGAACCCTGCTCACACAATCACCTGACTCTAACCATGAGGCATGACTGCCCATGCCCCACTCCCTACACAGGATGCCATGAAAGCTGAATATCTGATCCAAAATGATAGGGGAAAACATGACACTAAATTGTTCAGGGACTTGGTGCAGCAATAAAGAAGTCAAGTAACTGCTTAAATCCTGCCCAGATTGTCACTGACTAAAAGCTGTTTGCATCTGTTAGCTGTTCGGGGGGCCTGTGTGAAATGGGCTGGTGGTCTTAGTGCAGTTCCTTCTGGAGAGGGGTCAGCATCACAAATTTCCAAGCATAGCTGTGACTAAGTGGTGCCCTTATTGGTAGATAAAGAACAGAGGTTAAAGCTTGAATGGGCCTGGGGACTGAGCTCACATCCCTAGAGGTGGGCCCTTCAAGGTCAGAGCGGAATCTCAGTAGCAGGCAATCTGGGGAAGCCAGCGTTGCTACTGCCCTTATTATACTTGCTCTGTACATAGAGGACATTACTCCCACCCAGTCAATCCAGCATGTTCCTGTGCACTTTGTTTGCTTTAAAAAATAGAAAGAAAGAAAAACAAGCAAAGAAACAAGCCTTCTTTGACAGGGTTACTGGCCTTCTAGATGCAGGGAAGCAGTAGACATGATATTTTTTGTTTTTGTAGTGAGGCTTTTGACACACTCACATGACATCCCCATAAACAAACTAGGGAAATGTGGTCTAGATGAAACAGGTCGAAAGACTGCAGGCAAAGAATAGTTATCAAGGGTTGGCTGTCAAACTGGGAGGCAAATCTAGTGGGGTCTTGCAGGAGTCAGTCCTGGGTCTGGTATTAGTCAATATTTTCATCAGTGACTTGGATAATGGAATGGAAAGTGTGTTTATAAAATTTGTGGATAACACCAAGCTGGGAGCGGATGCAAACACTTTGGAGGGCAAGATTAGAATTAAAAATGACCTTGACAAATTAGAGAACTGGTGTGAAATCAATAAAATGAAATGCAATAGAGATATATGCAAAGTACTGCACTTAGGAAGGAAAAATCAACTGTACAACCACAAATTGGGGAATTACTGGCTAGGTGGTAGTACTGCTGAAAAGGATCCGGGGATTATAGTGGATCACAAACTGAACATGAGTTAATAGTGTGATGCAGTTGCAAAAAAAGGCTTATCTCATTCTGGGATGTATTAACAGGAGTGTCATATGTAAGATACAGGAGATCATTTTCCTGCTTTACGTGGCACTGATGAGGCCTTAGCTGGAGTATTGTGTCCAGTTCTGGGTGCCAAACTTTAGAAAACATGTGGATACATTGGAGACAGTCAGGAAGAGAACTACAAAACTCATTAAAGATTTAGAAAACCTGACAAGGTTAAAAAAACTTGGCATGTTTAGTCTTGAAAAAAGAAGATTGAGGGGGGACTTGATAAGTCTTCAAATATGTTAAGGGCTGTTATAAAGAGGGTAGGGATCAATTGTTCTCTATGTCCACTGAATGTAGGACAAGAAGTAATGGGCTTAAATCTGCAGCAAGGGAGATTTAGGTTAGATATGAGGAAAAACTTTCTAACTATAAATGTAGTTAAGTTTTGGGGTAAGCTTCCAAGGGAGGTTGCAGAATCCCCATCATTATTATTATTTTTTTTTAAAAGAACAGGTTGGACAAAAACCTGTCAGGGATGATCTAGGTTTACTCGATCCTGCCTTAGTGCAGAGAGTTGGACATGATGACTTCCTGAGGGCCTTTCCAGCTCTACATTTCTAGGATTCTATAATTCTGTGGTTGTTTAGAAATGGAGAAATTTAATCTGCCCTTTGTTGCTTAAATAATCTTAAGAATCACTGACAAATCATAAAGGTTGCTTTAACTACTGTCAATAGCTTTTTGTAGCAATGGTACAGTGTAAATGACAAGATTTTGATGAGCAGTCTCTGCAATTATTTCTTCTGGCAGTTCCCATCCCCAGTGCCATAGCTTAGTCTTTAAAGAAAAAACATGATCTACAGTGTAATACTGGCTTCATAAATTCCAGTTGTGACTCAGCTGTTTAGTAGCTGTGCTGGAATGAAGTGCAATGGGGTTGTATATATTTAATGTCTGCTATATACATCTCAGAATTGCCTTTGGAAAATGGTCCTCTGGCTTTCCTACAGGATTACAATTTACTACACAGGATGCAGTTGCTGTGGTTTAGGGCCGGGAGAGCAGTCTCTCGCAGTGGTAAAATAACAGACATCTGTAAAATATAAGAGGTTATTCAAATGACTTTCAGAAGCATAGATCATCATGATATTTCTTTCTCCATTCTGGTTTCCCCTCTTCATGCAAAAAGCACCTTTATGTAGATCACAGAAAGGAACTAACTGTGGCAGATGTTGTAGTGTTGCCATAATATCAGGTGACAGTTTCATAATTATGAGAAACACATATGCTATTTGTACCATGAAAGTTAGTGCAATCAGTGTAACTGGGTTATCCAGATTATGTCCCAAAGGCCCACATGCAGAAGTGACCCTTGGTGGGCAACTCTCACCTATCCTATGCAGAAGGGACAAAAGGTTAGCTACTGAAATGTCACCAACCGCTCTCTTTCCTGGACTCCTGCTCTCCTAGGGTATGTCTACACTGCAATTAAAAACCCACAGCTGGCCTGTGCTAGCTGACTTGGGCTCAGGGAGCTCAGGCTAAATGGCTGTTTAACTGCAGTGTAGACATTCAGGCTTATGCTACAGTTATGGCTTTAGGACCCTGCGAGGAAAGAGAGTCCCGGAGCTTGGGCTGCAGCCCAAGCCCAAATGTTTACATCACAATTAAACAGCCCCTTAGCCCAAGCCCTGTGAGCCCAAGTCAGCTGGCAGGGACCAGTCATGAGTTTTTAACTGCAGTGTAGACATACCTTAAGGGGCTGGGCTTCATACGGGGGAAAGTAGCTAATTCCAGTTGGGTGGCTCAGTATGGGACTTTCCTCCCCTCTAGCCCTTCTGTGTGTGTTAGGACAGGAGGGGTCAATCTGTCCTTGGGTGCATAATACAGAGGGGTGGGGCCAGTTAATGGCTAAGACTGGGTGTAAGGACTCCTTGATTTTATTCTTTGCTCTTTTATTAGCTTGCTTTGCCACCTTGTGTCAGTCACTAAGGCCAACACTTTCAAACCTCGCTGCCTAAAGTTAGGGTCCTAAACCCATTCCTCGGCACATAAATAAAAGCAGCCTGATTTTCAAACGTGTTGAGTAATGGAACCAATGGGGGGGCTGAGGTTGCTCAGCAGCTCTGAAAATCAGGTCACAGTTAGGTGCCTAAATATAGATCTAAATCCATATCTCTCAGAAACCCAAATTTGAAAATGTTGGCCTTAGTAGCTGCGTGCCTCAGTTTACCCATCTGTAAAATGGGGCTAACTATACCACCCTGGGGATGTTGTGCAGATTTAGGATCTCCAGACTAGACAGCGTGACCTGTACATCATGCTTTTTGAGTGGCTCACAAGCAAGAATATCAACTTCAGGGCAGACTGTTAAGAAGCAGGGCACAAGCCCCAAACTGGCTGTGAGTGTTATACCTAGATTATACCAACCAAGTAACACATGCAAACTCCTCAGGCACTATACAGCCTTAATGTGGAGTCACAGACAGTTTCCTTGGGTGCTCCAAGCTAGCTTGCCACCCAGGCAAGCTTCACTCTGTGAGAGACAAGGTGAGTATGGTAATATCTTTTATTGGACCAACTTCTGTTGGTGAGAGAGACAAACTTTCAAGTTTACACAGAGCTCTTCTTCAGGTCTGGGAAACGTACCTCTGTGCTAGATGGTCACTTTACACCAAAGAGCACAAGATATTTTGGTTACTCCCAGTCTCCAAGGACCAGACCAGTCATTTTGCACCTTAGATCTCACAACAAAGACAATGCTTGTAACCAATCCTATAGTAAACTAACTAAGGATTTATTAACCAAGCAAAAGAAATGAGAGTTATTTACAAGGTTCAAACAGGTAAATGTACATATACAAATGAATTGCAGTATTAGGATTCAGATGACGATAGGACTGCTGAAATATGCCTGTAAAACCTTTAGTGCTAACTCAAGTTAATCCTGCTTATATTTAGGAATATTTGCCCCTTAGAGTCCAAAGAGCATAAAAAAACCCTAATTCCGTGTGGTCAGGGATTTTTATCCCCATCTCTAGAGCCCAAACTGATGGGCTGAGTGTGTCTGCACATCTCCTTTTCATGGGTGTGGCAGGAGCAATCAACGAAATCCTTGTTCTTTGATGGTTTACAATGGCCCATTTGGATTCAATAGGCCTTCCTGAAGAGCTGGAGATAACTCATCCTCATGGGTGCAAGCCAGTATTTTACACTCTGTGATGTTTCATTCTTGACTGGATTGACAGTTTCAGAGCAAACGGTTTTACAGTTACAGAACAAGCACTTGAGTATTATCTTACAGCATGGGATACCAGTACCGTAAGTGAGACTAATTAATGCAGCAATTTGCAAGCATTTCAGAAAGTCTGAACACTAATACATTGCTGCAAGTCTAATACCTATTTTAGCAATACTACCACACAGGAATCAGACTTGTTTCCAGCTGTACTTTTGATAGTCTTCACTTGGGGCCTGAGGACCTTGGACTGACCTGGCATGTGGTCTGCCAGTGTCACGGTATGTGCACATTGTTCTCATACAGTTATACTAAGGCCTTTAAATAGTCATGCCTTTGAGATGTCTGAGCTCAGGGAATCTGTCCGTTCAAGTTGGAAACTGTGACTGCTTGTAAGTGTGGATTCTAAATGTTAGCCTAAATAGCTAATTGTTCATTTTAGGTGACATTTTCATAGGAGCCTAAGAGAACTGGGCACCAAACTTCCACTATCATTCAACAGGAATTATGGTGCCTAACTCAGGCTTCTGTGAAAATCCCATTTTTAACTAATTATTGTTAATTTTATTAACTTTTATGTTCCATTTTAAAGTAATCTTTGATTCAAACTGACAATAAGAGGCTTTATGAACAAAATGTCTTTGCTAATTTTGTCCCAGCCTTACTTTGAGTACTACTTCCAAGACTATGTCTACATTTGGAGCTAGGGATGGGACAGAGCTAGCAGAATTGGGACAAAATTAGCAGACACATTTGACCATAAGGCCTTCTTCAGGCTCTATATATAAAGGAAGAAACATAGGCTAGTTAGTATACCTTTCAGCATAGCTTTCAGACAAACCTTTTATTCCATTAGCTGCCTGAATGCTGTATCAGCATTCATCATTTGTTTGGTTCATAGAGTAGATTTTAATGTGTTTGCTATGGCAGGTACTTTTAAAATAGCTTCTTTCTCCCGGAGGAGGAGGGAGAAAAGATCATTTTAAGGGCAAAAGTTGACAGATGTGAATGTCAATTTTAACCCACAAAAGATCAGGGGTATTTTGAATTCAATCTGTCACAGCAGGAGCTAGTGCAGCCTAGTAATAGAATTTTAAATTGGGAACTTGGAGACCTCAGCTCATCAGGAATAATGTAGTTGTAGTTTATGAATATTGATTCTAGGTCTACCTCCTCTCAATAGGAATTGAAGGAATGTGATCTAAATTTCCAAACAAAATACTTTTAAGGTGGAACAGAATCCTTTGCGGTAAATTCGTCTGCTTAAAAATAACTTGCCTGGAAAATAACTCCATAATTTTTGCTAATAAATATGCTAAGTGGACCATGGGCAGAATTATATAAAAAGGAGAGAAAAAATTAAAGCAACCCTGACTACATATCCTCTTGAAGAGATACGTTTGAACCAAAAAATGTATGGGTAAATCATTATCATTCATTATACTTTAAACTCAGCACTTCAGAGGTTTTTATAATTAATCACATGAATAGCAGCTCTGTTGTAGAAAGATATTTTTATGTAAATCTGAATCAGATATCCTGGGGTTTGTAACACACACCAAACAACTTCATGATATGTCTATATCTTGCAACCAAAATTTCACTGATGAAAAGGTCAGATCTAATAAGCTGCTTCAGCAGAAAGTAGGAAAACAAAGATCAGATCTGTCACTGAATTAATAAATGGCAGGCATACTTTTATTAAGATCTGCTGTGACCTATGGAGGCTTTGTTAGATCAGGCGAAGAAAGAAGAGCTGTATGTATCTTACACAACCACTTTAAACATATGGGTCCAAATTCTGCTCAGACTTGCATCATGTGCAACCTTGTTGTCTCCAGTGTAAATCAGTGCAATTTGGCCCACTCTGCTCTGCTTTTGTGTGAATTCTCATTGCAAATTATTTAAGCGCTTCTGACTACAGCCAAGATTTCTAAATCTGGTGCCTAAAGTTCAGCTACTAGATCCACATTCAGCACATACATAAATGGCATGATTTTCAAAAGCATCACTGAAGTCAATGGACGCAGTGGGTGCTCAAAACCTCTGAAAATCAGGTGACTTAGGGCTGGTCCACACTAAGAATCGGGGTCGAACTAGGGTACGCAAATTCAGCTACGTGAATAGCGTAGCTGAATTCGAAGTACCCTAGTTCGAACTACTCACCCGTCCAGATGCCGCGGAATCGAAGTCCGCGGCTCCAAGGTCGACTCCGCCACTGCCTTTTGCAGTGGTGGAGTACCGGAGTTCGAACTATCGCTTCCGGAGTTCGAACTATCGCGTCCAGATTAGACGCGATAGTTCGAACTCCGAGAAGTCGAACTCACCGTGTCGACCCGGCTCGTAAGTGTAGACTAGCCCTTAGACTCCTAAATCTTTAACTACTAAATCTTAACTCTAAGAACCCATTTTTGAAAATCTTGGCCTATATATTCAGTGCTGTACAAGACACAAAAGTAAGCCCTGTCCAAAGGATTTTACAGTTTAAAAGAGAACCAGGATGTACTGCAGGAGAGATCTTATCACACTTTAAGGGTATGTTTCTTTTTCTGAAGCCACTTGGGTCCCTGTAATGGGACAGATCTTCACCTGGTATAAATCAGCGTAGCGCCAGTGGCTTCAACATAGTGATTCAGGTTTACACCAGATGAGGTTAGAAATAGTTTGTTTTGTTCAGAGGGAAAGCAGAGAATTAGGATTTAAAAATATTGCCCTAGTCAGTTTTTGAAGAGCAGATTCTTAAATGATCTGTTTTTATCTTGAGGAGAAGAGAAAGGGAATGGAGCAACCTTTCCTTTTGCACCAAGAATGTAACTCTGTCTAACTCTATCCTTTGTGCATATGTCCCAGTCTCAGGAGACTTGCAAATTAATTTGAGGTGACCACATCCTTAGGAAGGTAGATCCACCTAGTGGAAGTGATCCACCTAGTTCAGTATCCTGCCTGACAATATTGAGTGCCAGATGCTTCAGAGGAAGGTGCAAGAAATCCCCCAGTAAACAGCTACCCATAGGGGGAATTTCTTCCTGGCCCCCATCCACTGCTAGATGAATTATACAAATAGAAATATTTTGTTAGTAAGACTATCTAATATAACTGTGGATGTGCTCATTATCCATATGGATGAGATCTTGGCGCCAGTGATATCTTGTGGGGCAATGAAGTCCACAGGTTAATTATGTACTGTGCAAGAATATTTCCTTTTATATTTTCTTGGACAGTTCTTCAAATGTAAACAGCATTCATTATCCTTCAGAATACCAACTCAAGTAGAGTTTCACTGAGAAATATGTTTGGATTTTACACATCAACAGCTCTCTATGAATAAAGATCCATTGGAACTGAAATCTGTTAACAGAAGAGCTTTAACTAATGGGCTAATTCAAATACTGATTCCACCATTTAGAGCTGGGTAACTATTCTGATCACTGTCAGCTTAAAAAAAAAGTTTCATCTCAAATTAAAGCTGCAAATTGTAAAAATGTTTGGCAAATCAAACAAAATGTCTGAAGGAGGAGCCTCCCTTATAACCTTTAGCTCACTGACTGAAGCACTTCCTCAGGATGTGGGAGATCTAGGTTCACTTTTCCCCTCTGCTTGATAGAGAGCAAGGATTTGAACCTGGATTTCTCACTTTGAAGGAGAGTGCTCTAGCCACAGGGTGGTGTGGGGAAGGTCTTTTGCACTGTCTTCTGTTGAAGGTGTTCCATGGTGTATAAAATACTTGAATAGTCATTGGGTCAGAAAGAGCACGTGAGATTGACTCTATAGCTGGGTAGGTAGGGCACTCAGCTGGGAGGGGGTGATCTCTGTTCAAATCCTTGCTCCAAATCAGGCAGAGGGGGGATTTGAGTCTAAGTCTTCCACCTCCCAGGTGTGCAACCTACTCACTAGGCTAAAGGTTATAAGGGAGCCAGCTCTCCCTCACCTCCCATTTTGTGAATGATACCTAAGACCCCCCTCAAAAAAGTTCTTTGCCCAAATATAGTGGGTGAACTTGTTTCAAATTCACAAATAGTTACAGGTCAAATGAAACTGAATTTTTCAGTGAATAAACTATTTGAAAAATTTCACCTAGTGCTCCCACCTTTAGCTGCGAGTTTGAATCAGAACTGTGACGCGGAACACCCAGAAATTGGAGGAGGGACAGTTCAGAATCCAAACCCTGATTTCAATTTTGCACTCAGCTCCTATGAGCCAGATCAAAAGCACCTATCCAAACAACTCTGAACTTTGGAAGGGGATTTTCAGATTCTGGATCTGCAATTTGTGAGTGGAAAGTAAAATCATAGCCCTGAGGTGTGGTTTAAGCCTTCACCTTGTTTGCTGCTCAGAGTGGCTTCTCCGCTCTCACTTCAGGGTATGGCTCCTGAATTCTGTGCCTGGTACCTCCAATTTTTCAAAGTTGCTGAGGATCTGCAGCTCCCACTGAAGTCAGAACTGTGATTAAAATACTGGTGGGCACTGTTCACTAAAGATTTTTGCACCTTTTCTGCCACCAGTGAAGCTGCATCCTTTGCTGCAATAGTGGAAAATTTTAAGATACAATAATATAGGCAATGCCCCTGTTTCTGATCCATGACGTCACACTCTGGCAGTGAAACCAGGATATCTGTTGCTCAGATTTTTCAAAAAGAACAAGAGTACTTGTGGCATCTTAGAGACTAACAAATCTAGTCTCTAAGGTGCCACAAGTACTCCTGTTCTTTTTGTGAATACAGACTAACATGGCTGCTACTCTGAAACCTCAGATTTTTCAGGATCTTAATGAGATAACTCTGTCAAAATCCCTTTTAGCTAAACCTGTGCAGGTCACCATTAGGAGACAGAAAATATTACACACACACACACCGCCCTACAAATGTTGTTTATTCTTATACTGCTGATGGAACCAACAAAGCTAATCTTTTCCTTTCTCTCTGTGCCCTGGCACTGTGCTATCATTGATTATGTCAGCAGGAATGTGCACAAGCTGTGGAAACATAGCTGTACATTAGGAAGCTGCATGCATTGTTTCTCTTGTGTAAAAACAGAGGATGAAATTCTGCTTTGTTACACTGGTGTAAATCTGGAGTCACTCTATTGACTTCCGCTGAGTTAGAGTGGATTTACATGGCTGTCATGAGAGCAGAATTTTGCCCAGAGTGTGTGTGTTTTGACATGGCTTTCAGAGCAAAAGGACCTCAGGTAGGCACTTTGGTCTGACTGTTCCTAGCAAGCTGAGGGCAATTGTTTTGAGATTCTGGGTAAAAGTAAGACATGTTGAGGCCTCAGAAATGAACATAGCAATGTTGGGGGATGGAAGGAGGATTAGTTGTTGGATGTACAAAATATGGGTAATTAAATACAAAGCTATTTGGATTTCAGGGAATTGCTGAACTTAGAAAAGGAGTAACACACATTTGCTAAAGTAGACAAATATGGACCTGTTTTCAGGGGGAAAATGAGCCATTTTTGAGGAAAACCAGGCCTTTTTGAATACAGGAACTCCTCACTTAAAGTTGTCCCGGTTAACGTTGTTTCGATGTTAAGTTGCTGATCAATTAGGGAACATTCTTGTTTAAAGTTGTGAAATGCTCCCTTCTAAGTCATTTGGCAGCCGCTTGTTTTGTCCACTGCTTGCAGGAAGAGCAGCCCGTTGCAGCTAGCTGGTGGGTGGTTGGAACCAGGGTGGACCAACTGCCCCCCCCCATCAGCTCCCACTATCAGTTCCCCACTACCCTAAGTTCCCTGTGCAGCAGCTGTCCCTCTCCCCCACTGCCATGTGCTGCTCCTGCCCTCTGCCTTGGACCTGCTCCCAGAGACTCCTGCTTTCTGTATGGGGGGAAGCGGGCAGAGGCAAGGGCAGCTCCAGGCACCAGTGCTCCAAGTGCGTGCTTGGGGCGGCTAGCCGCGGGGAGGTGCTCTGCCAGTCGCCGCGAGGGCGGCAGGCAGGTTGCCTTCAGCAGCATGCCTGCGGAGGGTCCGCTAGTCCCGTGGCTTCGGCGGACCTCTCACAGGCTGCCGCCGAATTCGCAGGACCGGTGACTCTCCGCAGGCAAGCCACCGAAGGCAGCTTGCCTGCCGTGCTTGGGGCGGCAAAATACCTAGAGCCGCCCCTGGGCAGAGGGGGGCTAATGTCAGGGTGTCTCCCCGTTCCCCCTGCTCCTGCACCCCGCCTACCCCATCTTCCATAGAGCAGGGGGGACACACAAGTGACAGAGAGAGCTTGTAGGCAATAGCTGCGGGTCTCAGGTCTCAGCAAGCTGATTTAATTAACAAGGCAGTGTCCTTAAGCCTGGGGTCAGCTACTTAAAGGGGAAATGCGCATTTTTTCTCTCGCACACGGGGTGTGTTTCTCCGTCTGCCTTGTAGAGTGTTGTGAGAGTTGACCCTTGAGGGCTCAGTCAATTGCTAGTTCATTTAGCAGTAAGGCAGTCCCTGGGAAATATCCCACCCTTTGACTCCTCCACCTCAACCAAGCTTCACAATCATCTTCACTGTGTACCAGTATTAAATTGTTTGTTTAAAACTTATACTGTGTGTGTGTGTGCGTGTGTATAGTCTTTTGTCTGGTGAAAAAAATTTCCCTGGAACCTAAACCCCTCATTTACATTAATTCTTATGGGGAAATTGGATTCACTTAACATTGTTTCGCTTAAAGTCGCAGTTTTCGGAACCATAACTACAACGTTAAATGAGGAGTTACTGTATTGAATAAAAATGGGCCTGTTTTCATTGTGAAGGTTATCACCCAGCAGATTTGGGGAGAGGCATGCAGCAGACCGTCAAATGGAAAAGTCATAGATGTTTACAAGGAGGGGGTGCCGAAACCCTCTGTGTGGCTGTACACATGGAACTTGTCTAGGGCCAATAGAATTGGAAATGATTGTATTTGGTAACGTGGCTGTTGTGCCAGGTGCTGAAGCAAAGTTTATGTACTGAACAAGATAGCCCTGCCTCGGAGAGTTTACAATCTAGAAGACAGATATGGAAAGACCCAGCGTAAGGAATCACCACAGAGGTTTTTTTCCTCACGGTCACAGACTGACTGGCCTTTTAAGGGGAGTCAGGCTCAGTCTTGCTTGTGAGGTAGCAGCTAATCCCAGTATCCCTGATCGAGTGAATTAATTACAATTAATGATCCCAGCTCTGAAAGGGCTGGGGAGGAATACACGGAGAGAGAAGATAACTCCGTGGGAGGAGATCCACGAGAGAGGAGCAAGGGGAGCCCCTATGCTCTGGGAAAGGCCTGGTGAAGGAAGCCTGGAGAGAACCACAGGGAACAGGCCCTGAAAAAAGCAGAAAGGATCCTGGGAGAAGCTGCCTGGGAGGGGAGGCCGTGAGGAAACCTGCTAGGAAGAAGTGCCTCTAGGGGAAAAGCCCTCGGACTCAGCATGTTGCCTAAGGCGTAAAGAAGAGGTCTGTAGTCCCTGGGATTAGGGCTGAAGACCAGGGAACTTCAGCATAGCCCAAGAAGTTTGAGTGTTGATGTGGAGTTTTTAATTTCTTTAAGGGGAACAGAACTAGAAAGAGGTCACCTGTCTGGAGGGCTAGGAAGCACAAGTACTAGACAGGAACAGCCCATCACAGAGCCAATAAAGTGACCAACAGGGGGAGTTAAAGACAAAGACCCCTGCAATACCATTTTGATGCCAAGGGGTGCTATGGCAGTGATTTGAACCACTTACACTTACCTTCAGGTAATTTTTAATTTATTATATTTGTGGGCATGGTGGAGGAAGTACTTTAGGGAGGTTACAGATGAGCAGAGGTTGGAGGCCAAGTAGCTTAGCTACCATTCTACTAGACATATACCAAGAGATTTAATTTCACCCCAATGAGTAGCACATCCAGTCACATCTGAAATACCTAGGCAAGAATGCAGAAATTCATCAAATCCCAACTGGAGTAATAATGTATCTTAAGTTTCAAAGTAGCAGCCGTGTTAGTCTGTATCCACAAAAAGAACAGGAGTACTTGTGGCACCTTAGAGACTAACAAATTTATTTCAGCATAAGCTGTCGTGGGCTACAGCTCACTTCTTCAGATGCATGGAACACACAGACAGAAGATATTTATACACACAGAGAACATGAAAAGGTGGAAGTACACATACCAACTGTAAGAGTCCAATCAATTGAGACGAGCTTAACTTTGTTAATTTTCTAGAATTGTAGCATGATAAACAATTATACTGGCGGAGCTGGAATCGGAGGAGATTGCAGAGTTTATAGATTGTTTTGTTAATGGTCAAATGAACCTTTTCCAAGTCTGCAGCTATTCATATATACCAGATAAGCAGTTCTTTGTGAATTCACATCACAGACACTATCTGTTCACTCTGTGATCAAAAGAAAGGATTGAATTGGTGAGTAAGGCTATGTGCAAAAATGCTCCCAATGGATCATTTTATTTTAGAGTCATAAGATTTCCTCCACACAAGGAATAATTTTATGTGCTCTAGTGCTGCATGGGGAAAGGAATGGGGCTATGAAACACCACAGCACAGATGGAACAACGCACTGCAGTTGGCGCACAGTATCTTAATTACAGACAGACTCAGTATTTCATTGTTTATAAACATATTGTTCACCATATTTCCTACTGCAATCTCGCTCTCTCTCCAAGATACTTCTATGAACCTTGTTATTGTAATATGAATTTAGCCTTACGGTCCCCCTCCCCACCTCTTGCAGTGAGTCAGGGAAGTGTTATTATCCACATTTTACAGTTGGGGAGCTTGGGCACAGATAGATTCAGTAACTTGCCCAAGGTCACCCAGGAAGTCTGTGGCAGAGCTGGGAAATCCAGATCTTCTGAGTATTAGTCCAGAACCTTAATCACAAGCCCAGCCATCTTCTTCATAACCAGTAAAGGCCTCCAGCCTCGATGTAGGAAATGTGGTGGCAAGGATGCTAATTTGTCTTATGGCTGTGCACAGAATTACTGGAAACCATTTTCTTGGCAGTGCTTAGGTGTGGGTTCATCCTTCAACATTCTTGTTTGACTAGGCATCCAGTTAATTGAAAAAGACAAGCAGTGAACTAAAACACAACTTGAGAAGTGCAGCCCACTTATACGATTGAGTTGGCAAGAAACATACAATTACACTGAGTGGAAAAAAAAATTCTAATTTGATATATTGTTGTGCTCCTCTTATCCAATCCTTGACCTCAACAGCACTCTCTTATTACCTTAATCCATCTCCCAAAACATAAATGGGAAGATGCCTAGTCTGAATGAGGGTTAAAAAGGATTTTATGGGATAGTAACTGTCCAGATTCATGGGATGCCTGCAGTCCACATTCTTCATTTGTAATATTTAACTTTGGATCTTATTACTAAGTTCACCTTTCTTTATGAAAAAGTTAAAACTTCATGATAAAAACAAGAGAGAATGCTCTGATTTGCTGGGCGGGTTTTCATGGTCAAGCTTATGCAATGCATTGGTTTGCTAATATTTGTATCACTACAATCCTCCAAAAATGTATACGTTAGTACCAGGCAAATTAGTTGAAACAATAGTAAAGAATAAAATTGTCAGACACATAGAAAAACATAAATTGTTGGCCAAAAGTCAACATGGTTTCTGTAAAGGGAAATCATGTCTTACTAATCTATTAGAGTTCTTTGAAGGAGTCAACAAACGTTGATCCAGTGAACATAGTGTACTTAGATTTCCAGAAAGCCTTTGACAAGGTCCCTCACCAAAGGCTCTTACGTAAATTAAGTTGTCATGGGATAAGAGGGAAGATCCTTTCATGAATTGAGAACTGGTTAAAAGACAGGGAACAAAGGGTAGGAATAAATGGTAAATTTTCAGAATGGAGAAGGGTAACTAGTGGTGTTCCCCAAGAGTCAGTCCTAGGACCAATCCTATTCAACTTATTCATAAATGATCTGGAGAAAGGGGTAAACAGTGAGATAGCAAAGTTTGCAGATGATGCTAAACTGCTCAATATAGTTAAGACCAAAGCAGACTGTGAAGAACTTCAAAAAGATCTCACAAAACTAAGTGATTGGGCAACAAAATGGCAAATGAAATGTAATGTGGATAAATGTAAAGTAATGCACATTGGAAAAAATAACCCCAACTATACATACAATATGATGGGGGCTAATTTAGCTACAACGAATCAGGAAAAAGATCTTGGAGTCATCATGGATAGCTCTCTGAAGACATCCACACAGTGTGCAATGGCAATCAAAAAAGCAAACAGGATGTTAGGAATAATTAAAAAGGGATAGAGAATAAGACAGAAACTATCTTATTACCCTTATATAAATCCATGGTTAGCCCACATCTTGAATACTGCATACAGATGTGGTCTCCTCATCTCCAAAAAGATATACTGGCACTAGAAAGAGTTCAGAAAAGGGCAACTAAAATGATTAGGAGTTTGCAACGGGTCCCATATGAGGAGAGAATAAAGAGGCTAGGACTTTTCAGCTTGGAAAAGAGACTAAGGGGGGATATGATAGAGGTATATAAAATCATGAGTAGTGTGGAGAAAGTGAATAAGGTAAAGTTATTTACTTGTACCACTAATGTAAGAATTAGGGGACACCAAATGAAATTAATAGGCAGCAGGTTTTAAAAAATAAATAAAAGGAAGTTCTTCACACAGCGCAGTCAACCTGTGGAACTCCTTGCCTGAGGAGGTTGTGACGGCTAGGACTATAACAGGGTTTAAAAGAGAACTAGATAAATTCATGGAGGTTAAGTCCATTAATGGCTATTAGCCAGGATGGGTAAGGAATGATGTCCCTAGCCTCTGTTTGTCAGAGGGTGGAGATGGATGGCAGGAGAGAGATCACTTGATCATTGCCTGTTAGATTCACTTCCTCTGGGGCACCTGGCATTGGCCGCTGTCGGTAGAGAGGATACTGGGCTGGATGGACCTTTGGTCTGACCCAGTATGGCTGTTCTTATGTTCTTATCTTACCAAGATTGAGCAATACTTTGGGACACTGAGATTCTGGTTCAGAACAAACTGGAATAGCAGCTCCTGCTGTTCCTGTTCTGCTGTTCTGTGTGTGCAGTCAAGACACACACTTTGTCTAAAACCTGCTCAGTGATGCTGATCTCTATCCTCCTGTCTATCATAAACTCCAATGTAATCTCACCTGCCCTATGGAAAAAGAACACACACTCCCTGGCCATTTTGCTTGATGTAAACCTGGCAAAAATGTAGACTCTCAAGTTACGGCCTATCTTATTTATTAACTATGGGATGTAGGTAGGTAAGACAGTTCTCCTGACAATAGACATGTGGGGCATTGATTAGACAATTAATTACACATGTGCAAGCAACATCCATTGGCTCAGCTTTGAAGCTCTGTTGTGGCACTCTGACATAGCCTTATGTTGGCCTAACACTTTGCCCATGACACCTTGCAGCAGGAGTTCCCAAACTTGGTTTGTGACTTGTTCAGGGTAAGCCCCTGACGGGCTGCAAGACGTTTTGTTTACCTGAGCATCCGCAGGTTCGGCTGCTCACAGTTCCCGGTCCCCCGCTTCCCACAGCTCCCATTGGCCAGGAATGGCGAACCGCAGCAAGTGGGAGCTGCGAGTGGCTGTACCTGTGGACACTCAAGTAAATAAAGCATCTCACAGCCCACCAGGGGCTTACCCTGAACAAGCTGTGAACCAAGTCTGGGAACCCCTGCCTTGGAGGGAGCAGTGAGAGACTCACAGGTATGCAGTTGGTTGTTGCTGGGACAAGGCCATGACTTCCTTTGGAATGGCTTATGCTCCAGGGGCCAATGGAAAGGTGAGTTCAATTGTGACTGACCACTTTGAAAGGAGAGGCAAATAGGAAGCTTCTTACTCATTCCCATAGTCTGACAGTAACAGGATAGTCTGGCCCTTTAAGGGCCAGACGCCTGGGGTCAGCCAGCCCTGTTCATGAGTTGGATACAGCTGACAAGGGGACTGTCAGTAAGGAGAGGGGAACAGGAATCAGGGGCAGCTGGGAGTCCCCTGGGAGAGGAGGCTGTGGGAACCTGCTAGGAAAAGAGGCCTCTAGGGAGAAAGGCAATGTTCCGTTAAAAGAGCAGGGAAAGACTTAAAGGGAACCTGGAAGGGGCCGAGGAAAGCAGGCTAATGAGTACCCCAAGAGAGGCAGAAGATGCTTGTTTTTGGATATTTGTATGGACTTTTAGCTGGACTTTTGTTACCCTGGAAGGAGTTAAATTTGTTTAGCGACATGGCCGGAGAGCCAGACCACATCGCCAACACCGACGTGTGTAGGTAAGGCCAAGAGAACCACCTTGAAGGAGGAAATTAAGGGAAGTCACTGAAGGGACCACCAGAGGATGAGAAATGGGACAGAGCTGCTGCAGTGTCGGGTCTTGCCATGATGCGTGTTCTGGGTGGTGAGTCTTTTAACACTGATCCTTGGATCTGAAGAAAGGAGTCCTCATCAGTATCAGCATGAGCACAGGCTCTCTGTCATTCTCTTTCTGCCTTCACCTACAGTGCACTAAACGAGCTTTTCAATGATGAGTGCTCTACCATTTCCACTCAACATTGCCTGAGCTAAAACCTGGCAGAACAGTTTACATTTAATTTAACGGCATGTTGTTGCAGAAATATAGGCAGATTAAACTCTAGCACCAAGTCATGAGATGAATGCACAGCTGGCTGGCTAAGCAGAAAAGCAGTATGTTAAACCAGGCAGAGGCAGAATGCATAAATAAACTGAATCGAAAGGAGCAAGTGCCACTCAGAACAACGTCAGTGGAAACTGGGTAGAGGAAACTGGATGGAATGGAATGATCCAAACGTGGAAGAATAAAGTTTCATGGACAAGAACATCTAGCGCTGCCCAGGGCACACAGATGGCAGTGCAACAGAGCAAGGGCTGGCTTGTGTTTTATGACTAGTACAACACAAAGGGTTCTTGTGCCTTTCAGGCATAGCCCAGTAGAAGGCACTGGAGTTACCCAGGGAGTGCAACTGGTGTGTCACCCTAAAGAAGATAAAGCATATGCTCTTCTCTGCAGCCACTGCCGCAGGTGGAGGGAGTGGGGTCAGGCTCTTACCTTCACACTCCCCATCTCCAACCCCCATGTAGTAAGATGAGTCCCTGAAACACAAACTCTTGTGTCAGAGGCCTAGTCTGAGGCCTGAAGCCTGAACCAAAATACTTCCAGGCATTGCTAAGCAAAAGCTGGGCTGTGAGCCAGAGGCAGGCCTCACTCATAGAAGTTGACGAGAAGAGGGTTGTTAGAAGCAGGTGCATTCACATATAATTGCTAATAAGAGGAACTTGTGCCAAGATGGCACCTGGACAGCCCGATATAAGGACACTCCATAGACATAACAAGGAACACGCAGGTGGATCTTAAAGACAGGGTCAAAAGGACAGCATGATGGATAGATCTGTTTGTCTGGAACAACATGATCAAAGGGGGAGACAGCACCCTAATACGTCAGGAGGGATGAGTAATCTGTCCTGTAACTGTATAAAAGTAGGTCCCGGAGAGCACATCTTTGTCTGGCCTAGGGGGCAGTGGAAAGTCCCGCCACTGACTGAGCCAGTCCATTGCCAGGGGGTACAAATTCATAGTATGTCTTGTAGAGTCTATGGGAAACTATTACTGTGCTTCATTTGACAATAAACCTGGTTCGGGTTCCTTCGTACCTTACTAGAGTCTGTGGTCACTGGGGGTTCTCTCGGAGTCTGCTGTGTCAGCTATCTGCGCAGAACTGGGGCAGCACACAGAGGGAACGCGCACGCAGCCGACTGTTATCATCGAACAAGAGCAGAGCACCGCACCGGTAGCTACTGACAACACCCTAGGGATGCTTACCAGCATTAATCCCATTCACCCAAGTGAGAGCAAAGACTGTGATTAGTCTCTAAAATGTCACTATCCTAAATTTCCTCCAGAACCTTGAAGTTAGTCTTCTCTTTAGCCATGAGTACTCTGATGCAGCCAAGATGGAAGGAGACAAGAGTGGTGGCTCCTTGCATTATGAAAATAATCTATGAAACTGAACAGCCTGTTATGTAGGAATCCACATGAAAATAAACCTCTCTCATGATGAGCCAGTTCAGAGTTTGAACTCAGATTACTAGCGCTGAACGTCGTATGCAATGTTGTTGTAGCCATGTTGGTCCCAGGATATTAGAGAGACAAGGTGGGGGCGTGTAGTGGGATGGTCACCAGCTCCTGCCCTGAAAGGGCTTGAAGCCAGCCCTGGGAGAGAGCTGGGGCTGCGAGCTAAAGGCTCCCTGATTGGGGAAGCAGCTGCAGCTGGGCCATGCCCCAATCAGACTGTAGCTGGCCCTATAAAAGCCAGTGAAGCCAGGAGCTGAGATGGAGCTGGCTGCTTGGGAGCTGCGAAAGAGTACCTAAAGTGGAGCAGGGCTGGGGGAAGGCTAGAGGAGCTGGGGGAGCTCCAGCCTGGAAACCCCGCAGGCTACAGGCCTTGTTAAAGGACGGAAAGGGTACTGGGGTTGCAGAGGCAGCAGGTCCAAACCTCCATTGCCGATGATGAGTGGCATTTACACTGCAGTCTGCCCCAGTGAACAGGGGCTAGATAGAGACTGGCAGTAGCCATAGTCTGAGGCAAGGTGGGGATAGAGGGTGGGGGTTCCCCGGAGAGGGGAGACCCAGATTTGTGTGGGTACTGCCAGGGGGCAGCATCCCAGCCTGAAAGGGACACCGGGGTCCAGGAGGGACTTGGTCCCAGCGGCAAGCGGGACACCGGCCTGCAGGCGGTGCTCCGGAGGCTGGAAACACTAATTCCGGGGATGACCAGCAGGACGCGCCACAGGGGTGAGTCCTGCCGTGTGACCGGAGGTAATATCTTTTTTGGACCAACTTCTGTTGGTAAGAGAGAGAGCTCTTCTTCAACTCAAAAGCTTATGTGTAAGCTCAAAAGTTTCTCTCTCACCAACGGAAGTTGTTCTAATAAAATTGCTGAACATTGCCAGATTAGCTCAGCCAATGGACTTGCAGACTTATCAGGTAGGGGGACAGACCTGTTAACAAAATAAGCACTGCAGATAGAATAAAAGCAGTAGTATAAAGTTCCATTAGATATCAGAAAACACCACAAGTACAGAATGGGAGAACAGGACCTCGCACCTTAACAGTCTCAGAATCCCCAATTTATTTGTAAGCCAAGCAGCTCCTATCTCACAGAATGAGAACAGCATGTCTGGCAATGAAAGTGTTGTTTCAAGGAGCAGTCTCCCAGTCATAAAGCTAGACCAGAAAGTGAGTCAGTGGGTGGTTTTACTTAATCAGATCTAGTCTTTCCAGATAGCCCCTGTGACATGGTGGTAACCTGTCATATCAGTATGAAATTATTTCAACCTGGCCCTGAAAAATCGTGCCACACACAAAGCAAGAAAGTAACAGTGCAAATTTTACAAGTCGTTAAACTAAGCCCTGACAAATCCTGCCTTCTGTGGGAGAGGGACTACAGAAATGCCTCTAACGAGTCTTTGACAGCTCTAGTTACTGTGAAGCCATGATTCTTTGAAGGCTGTGACTGACAAGCTCATTATCACTGCACAGACCCAAATGCACACAGAATAACATGGCTGAACAAATTAGAGGACCAAAGGAAGCAAGACAATAAAATGTTTCTGATGTTCATTAAAGAAAGAAAAAAGTAGCTGAGTTACACAAAGAAATGGAAAGTCAGTGGTTTAAATTCTGAGGGATGCTAAGAACTGAACACTCCCACTAAAGGCTATCGCTGTTATAGGTGCTGATCACATTTCAGGATTTTTGTGCCAGTGACTTTATACATCACAATGACTGACCTTCCCTTGCATGCTTTGGAATAGGAAAGTGACAGCTGTGATGGTGTTGTGAGCATGTCTAGTGGAGATATCCCAAGCAGAATATTAGAACAGACACCTAACTGAACAAAAAAGGTGATGGTGGGGAGACAGTTTACAAAAAATAAATGACTAGGAGCAAGTCTGATCCTTCTGTGCCTATCCCCGTACCTGACAGGCAGGTTTTAATTCAGCCAGCCCAAAGGGGAAACCAAAGCAGAGAGGAGGAAAACAAGAAATCCAGTTCAAATGCAAATAAAGCTAAAGATGAAGCAGAAAGTAGTTCTGGCAGAAAAGGGCAGCAGGTGGGATGCCTTCATGAAAGGTAATTTGAATGATGTTGACAAAGGTACATCACTGCCATGCGTATCTTTACCTTACACCACCTCAGAACAATGTTCGGTGCTCAGAAGTTAACTAACGCTGTTTTCTAGCCTGTGTTTTTAGCTCACCTTCATTTTTTCCAGTTGAATGTCATCAGGAAACATCTTTCCTAACTGCACCCACAGCTTTACATTAGCTTTTTGTTCACCTGGGCAATTTATACCAGTGGTGTTATGTTGCTGAGGGATGCAGCAGATCACATCAAACCAATTGGCCTTTGCAGCATGTAGACAGCACAACACTCTCAGAAACCTTTCTAATGTGCAGACTTCAGAACTGTCCCCCTTCCTTCTCATCCTTTCCAGCATATAGAATGGAGAGTGCCCTTGCAGATCTTTCTCATGTGCAGATTGCAGGATGCCCATATGCAGACTGTGCTGGACCCCTACAATCCTTTCCTGTACCTATATCTTAGGGGTTTTGTGCCACCACAGTACCTCAGCGCCCTGCACATAAAATTGCTTGGCACTTGGAAAGTACTTTGGTTCTTCCTCCTTTTCAGCTTATGAAAAACTCTGCTTGGGTGGGATATTTGGGGGGGGGGGGGTTTAAATGAGTTAAGGGGGGGGGGAAATGTCATTCCAGTTATGATAGAAGAGTTTTATCAATAAGGAAGGTTGTGTGGTGTTTCCTAAAGATGGTCAGACTCTAGAATTTTTATTTGATCTCCTCTGGAGGCCAGATCCCTTTAGCTGAGAATGATTTGTCCCCAGCTCTCATGCTTTATTTTGTGGGCTTTGTGATCTGCATTGTCATAGAGGAGCACAGCTGTCTTGATAGTTCATAGATTGAAATGCAGCTTCCAATGTAGCTGGGACCTGTTCAATTCATTGTTTTGAAGATCCGAAGAAGGCCTTAAACTGGCAGTAGAAGCAAGCTGAGAGTCAGTGGAGGCGCTGGAGAAAAGGCCTGGTATGCTCACGGCAGCCTAAACCATGAAGGAGGTGGGCAGCTGCATTTTGTACCAGCAGGAGTTTTTTCACTTGCAGATCCATTCTTTTGTCATATGCAGAATGGTCAGTGCCCTCAGAAGGGCCAAGAAGATTCTCTTATACTGTTTTTTTTTGTTTGTTTGTTTTTTTAAGAATTCTCAATACAAGTAAGCAAAAAATGGAGTGAATAGATCACTAAAATGAGGTGGCAGGCTGACCTCCAGTAATTTCTATGGTCACAAGTAGACTCTGTGATGGAATAGACATTCCTGTCTACACTACAGCTCCCTCTGTACAGCTGAACCTATGGGAGCACTAGTGAGAATTGTTTTTATTGTAAAACTCCCTACCTGTAGACATGGCCCTAGAGATGGAGAACTGAAACTCAGAGCAGTTACCGGTAAGTTACTTGAACAGGGAGGGTCATGTACTAGTTGCCGTACTACTGTAATGCCACAGTTTGGATTAATACTGACAGCAGGAGTGGTAAAGGCAAGGAGAAGATTGGTACCATCCCAGTTTAGACTTAAAAGGGAACAGACCTACAAAAGCCAGCAACCCATAAAAGTGAGAGAGTTGCAAAAACACTGTATTATATATAAAGCTGGAGAGAGATGAAATATATGACTAGAATACAAGTGGAGTCTACAGCACCACTTACTAAGAGTATAAGTTACTTTTGGTTTTTATATTTTAAAAAATTCTCCTTTTTGACATTGAGAAACTTAATGATTTGCGCACACAGTTAAAAATTAATGCCTTGCAATTTAAAAAAAGAGTTATATGGATCTCAACACAGAGGCTTGACTGATGCCCAGAATGGCACCAATAACACGTGCAAAAGAGCCTGTGGCTAGGAAGGAAAGTGCATCCGCTCTGTTAGATTACATGGGCAATTATTGTGTGTATCTAGAAAGGTCACACAATTTCATCTCCAACATGTAACACAAGTCTAAAGTGCTTTGTCTTCCCAATCAAAAATGATTAAAGCTCTTGAGAGATGGTTGGTTCTTTCCTTGACCCAATATACAACTTGACCTTAATACAACATATGTCTCTTCTAATCTTGCATTTATACCCAGTGACTTTCCTAGAGGGGAAAAAAAAACAATAGATTTTTTGTTTGTTACAGTGTTGTTAAAGCTTTGCTTTGATGGGTTTTATGTTGTTAAGAAGTGCATGTTACATTCTAAACATTAACTGTTAACATGTACCTATTCTTATACTACTTTACATTTACCAAGAAGTAGTATTGCAACATCTGTCATAATTATTATTTCTACTGGGGTAGTGCATAAGGACCCCAAACAGGGTTTAGGACTCCATTGTCTTAGGCAACACACAAACCAATAACACAAAGACAAGGGTTGCCTTAGGGAACTCACAGTTTAGGATGTGTTTATTATTATACTTGCATGCATTTATCACTGTCATATCAGAGCACTGTTTTCATATATTTAAAGACAACAAAGTTTTCGCCAAACAGGAAATCATATATTTGGCATCAAGGCAATATACTGTCCCTTAAAGCACAGGAAATGGCAAGCCAGCTGCCAACATGATGGCAGGAAAGCCTGACAAATAAATATGATTTGCATAAAGCCATAAATGTGATAAGGCTGGTGGTCAGATGGATCTCTGGTGGGAATGAATTTCAGAGATGAGGCCCTGCCCTGAGGCATTCCTCTCTCCCCAGTCCCCATGGGTTCTTCTTTGAGTGGTTGTTCATGTCCATTCAAAGTAGGTGCACGCGTGCTGCGTGCACGCCAGCTGGAATATTTTCCCCTAGCTGCGCCCGTAGGGTTGGCCCTGGCGCCCCCTGGAGTGGTGCCACTACGGCGCCCTATAAAGGGGCCTGCCAACCCTCCATCCCCTCGGTTCCTTCTTACCGCCGGTGACGGCTAGCTGGAACTTCGCTTGCTGATAGCAAGTTTAGCAGTGTCCATAAAACCTCGTGTATATAGTTAGTTAGTCTATCTAGATTAGTTGTACATAGTTCTTGCTGTTGGGGGATCCCCCCCCCACCTACTTGTCGCCCCGCCGGGGCATGCCCGGGTCTGCCGGGTTTCAACTCTGCAAGGACTGCGGAAAGTTCATGCCAAAGAGTGACCCGCACTCTGCTTGTCTGCGGTGCCTCGGGGAGAGCCACCAAAGGGACTGGTGCACTATTTGCAGGGGCTTCTGTCCCAGAACTCTCAAAGACAGAGCACAAAGACTTAGAGTTCTTCTGATGGAGGCTGCTTTGCGGCCACCTTCGGACCCGGAGCCGGCCGACGCGGTGCCCAGCACGTCATCGTCGGTGCGGAGCGCACCGGCATCAGGACTTAGGGCCCAGCCCAAATCCTCTAAAACCCGGCACCGGAGCGAGTCGGGTCATAAGAAGTCGGCCTCAGTGTGGCACCGCTTGCCCTTCCCTGTGCCCGCTAAGAAGAAGAGGTCGGTGAGGGAGCGATCACCCCACCAGGACCTCCACAGGCCGACGCCGTCCGCTGGTACAAGTGGACAGGCTGAGCTCCAGCCCCCGGCTGCTCCGTCGACTCCCGCACCGGAGAAAGGGTGATCGAGTCCGGAGCGACCATCATCCCTGGGCCTTAGCGGAGACGTGCGTCCCCCCCTCGACGCCAGAGGCATTCGAGGCGGCCTCAGACCTGCTGAGACTCCCGGTACCGGCCTCTCCGCATCATGGCAGGGAGTTGCCGACCATAGCTCGTCCCCCAGTACAGTCCAGGGGCAAGCCGGCCATGCTGTCACCTCCCTCTCTGTCCCGCGCCACCCGAGCGGCACCGGACCAGAGAGACAGCTCCTCGCCTCCGCGCCGCTCCCCGGCGATGATGGGTGCTGCTCCCCCCAGGTCCTCTTTTTCAGAGACCTCAGACTCAGAGGCGGACTCCTATTGCTCCAGCCGGTCGCGGATCAGGAGATCGACTTCGGGGGTGAGCTACCAGTGGCACCCACCTCAATGGCAGCAGCAATGGCAACCGCCCTTTCAGTGGCTGTTTTGGACCCCCTGGGCCTACCACCAGTCGGTGGGCCAGGTGTTTGGTCCTCGCTCCAGGTCGGCCTTGGTCTCCTCTGCATCGATGGCCCCGGCGCAGTTGCCTCCTCCACCGGCACCGTCGCGCCGCATCTAAGTTCAGAACCCTCTAGCCAGGCATCGGCACCAGTGGCGACCACGGTTCGGGCTCAACAGGTGCCACAAGACACGCCAAGCCGTTCATTGGCGACACCGGTACCGGCCGCGGTGCCGCATTTGGAACTGGCACCGGCCCCGCAACCTCGGTACGTCGGACAGTTGGGTGCTTCGCACGGTAGAGAGGGGATATTCTATCCTGTTCTCCTCCCTCTCGCCCCACCAGCCCCCCTCCCCGTCCCTCTCCAGGGCCCCTCTCACGAGCAACTTCTAGTTCAGGAAGTGCGTCCCTCCTCACAGTGGGGGCAGTGGAGGAAGTTCCTCAGGAGCTCACAGGCAGAGGCTTCTACTCCCGGTATTTCTAATACCGAAGGCAAAAGGGGGCCTCAGACCCATCCTGGACTTGCGGCGGCTGAACAAGTTTGTGAAAAAGCTCAGGTTCCGCATGGTCTCCCTGTCTTCGATCATTCCCTCCTTGGATCCAGGAGATTGGTATGCCGCCCTCGACTTAAAGGATGCATATTTCCATATTGCCATAATCCCCCGATACCGTCGGTACCTCAGGTTTGTCATGGCCGACGCCCATCTGCAGTTCACAGTGCTCCCGTTTGGCCTATCGGCGGCACCAAGGGTCTTCACGAAGTGCATGGCAGTCGTGGTGGCCTTTCTACACAAGCGGGGTATCCAGGTATTCCCCTACTTGGACGATTGGCTTATAAAAGGCCACTCCAAGCAGCAGGTGGAAGCTCAGGTGCTTTTCGTCAGGCAGACCTTCCTCGAGCTCGGCCTCCTCTTAAATGAGGCCAAGTCCACCCTGTCTCCTACCCAAAGGATAGAATTTATAGGGGCAGTTCTGGACTCAACACATGCCAGAGCGTATCTTCCGGAGTCCAGGTTCCAGTCCATGTCCGAAATCATTCTCGGTCTGCACCGCGCCCCGACACCATGGCAAGAAACTGCCTCAAGCTGTTGGGCCACATGGCGGCATGCACCTATGTGGTGAGCCATGCCAGACTCCGGCTCCGCCCACTACAATGCTGGCTCGCGATGGTATACTGCCCGGCCAGGGATCCCCTGGACACAGTGGTGACTCTTCCCCAGGTGGTGCTGAGCTCTCTCCAATGGTGGCTCGACCCACAGAAGGTGTGTTTGGGTGTTCCCTTCGCCATCCCTCAACCCTCCCTCTCCCTGGTGATGGATGCCTCGGATCGGGGATGGGGAGCGCACTTGGGGGATCTCAGGACACAGGGCTTGTGGTCGCAGGAGGACCTCAAGTTACATATCAACGTCAGGGAGCTGAGAGCTGTTTGCCTGGCTTATCTTACCTTCCAATCCCACCTGGCCGGCAGATGTGTCTCAGTCCTCATGGACAACACGTCAGCGGTCTTCTATATCAACAAACAGAGGGGTGTACACTCCTCTCCCCTGTGCAGGGAAGCCCTCGCACTGTGGGACTTTTGTGTTCAGAATGCTACCCACCTGACAGCGTTCTACCTCCCGGGGGAACAGAACGGCCTGGCGGATGCTCTCAGCCGCTCTTTCCAGGGCCACGAGTGGTCCCTTCGTCGGGACGTAGTGCACTCAATCTTCTGGCTCTGGGGTCGTCCCCAGTTAGATCTGTTTGCTTCAAGGGAAAACAGGAAGTGTCGGTGGTTTTGCTCCCTCCTGGGCCACAGCCCGGGGTCTCTGTCAGACGCCTTCCTCCTGTCGTGGAAGGAAGGGCTGCTCTACGCCTTTCCTCCATTTCCCTTGATACACAGGGTAATTCTCAAGATCCACAGGGATCACGCCCATGTAATCCTGATAGCACCGGCGTGGCCACACCAACATTGGTACACGTCGCTCCTGCACATGTCCACCACAGCGCCCCTGACGCTGCCCCTGCTGCCGGACCTGATCACACAGGACCAGGGCTGCCTTCGCCACCCGAACTTGCAATCTCTCCACCTCACAGCCTGATTGCTCCCTGGTTGAACCCGGTGAAGATGCAATGCTCCCAACAGGTCAGACAAGTGCTGCTCAGTAGCAGAAAACCCTCGACCAGGGCCACCTACCTGGCCAAATGGAAACGCTTCTCCATCTGGTTCGGTCGGCAAGGGCAGGAACCATTGCGGACCCCGATTCCCGTTATCTTAGACTATCTGCTCCACCTGAGACAGTTGGGCCTTTCCCTCTCCTCGGTTCGAGTTCACTTAGCGACCATCTCGGCTTTCCACCCGGGAGAAGGGGGCACCTCGGTGTTCGCAAACCCGCTGGTTGGTTGTTTCCTTAAGGGCATGGACAGGCTATTCACGCATGTCCGTCAACCAGCTGCTACCTGGGACCTGAACCTGGTCCTCTCCGCCCTCACGGGTCCTCCCTTCGAGGCCCTGGCTTCATGTTCTCTGCTGTACCTGTCATACAAGGTCGCTTTTCTTGTAGCGATCACCTCGGCAAGGAGGGTATCAGAGCTCAGGGCATTGACATCCAAACCCCCGTACACTGTCTTCTATAAGGACAAGGTCCAACTTAGACCTCACCCGACTTTCCTTCCCAAGGTCATCTCCCAATTCTATATGGGACAAGATATCTTCCTACCGGTGTTTTATCTAAAGCCACACTCTTCTGGTAAGGAGCGGAGGCTGCATTCCCTGGATGTCCGCAGTGCCCTGGCCTTTTATGTTGAATGGACAAAGCCGTTTAGACGGTCGACCCAGCTCTTCATCGCTGTGGCAGATAGAATGAAGGGGCTCCCAGTCTCCTCTCAGAGGATCTCTTCATGGATCGCAGCCTTCATACGGGAATGCTATCGTATAGCCAAACCCCCTATTCCTCCAGTTACAGCCCACTCTACCAGGGTGCAGGCCTCCTCCGCGGCGTTCCTGGCTCAGATCCTGACTCAGGAGATTTGTAGAGCTGCCACGTGGTCCTCCATCCACACGTTCACGTCGCACTATGCCATCACGCACCAGGCTAGGGATGATGCCGCCTTCGGTCATGCAGTACTCCAGTCAGCAGTGACCTCCGACCCCACCACCTAAGGTTAGGCTTGTGAGTCACCTACTTTGAATGGACATGAACAACCACTTGAAGAAGAAAAAATGGTTACCCACCTTTTAGTAACTGTTGTTCTTCGAGATGTGTTGTTTATGTCCATTCCAATACCCACCCTCCTGCCCCTCTGTCAGAGTGCCGGCAAGAAGGAACTGAGGAGGTGGAGGGTCGGCGGGCCCTTTTATAGGGCGCCGTAGTGGCGCCACTCCAGGGGGCGCCAAGGCCGACCCTACGGGCGTTGCTAGGGGAAAATCTTCCGGCTGGCGTGCATGCGGCGCGCGCACACCTACTTTGAATGGACATTAACAACACATCTCGAAGAACAAGTTACTAAAAGGTGGGTAACCGTTTTTTCCTTCTTAGCCATTGAAAACCAGATCATCCTTGTTGATTGTAATGACTGCAGTAGAATAGAGAGTAGGGAGGGGAGATAGCTGAGTCATAGTCCATATAGGTATTAATTAACACTTTGAATGTTGCACAAATGCAAATCAGCTAACAGTGAAGAGCCTGGAAGACAGGTATCAATGCCTTTTCATTCCCTCTACCCTAGTATTCAGCTCTATTGCGCCTCAGAACATAAATAATATGCAGAAGCTTAGATATGAATCAGAAAAGTGGAGGTTTTATCAGGCCCTCTCCTGGCTTGTCTATTGCTTAAAAAATAAAAAAAGGTGATGGGGAGCCCGGTGGCATAATAATTCAGAAAGTGTCTGCATTTTTCCATGTGCAATTTATACCTATAAAATATCATGCCTTTCTTTTGTGCCCCAAGTTCAATTACAGGCACAAATCTAACTACTTACATTTGGTTGCTAGGACAAGAGAGCAGCAGCACATTTGCACCTGGAATTATGAAATCTGGCCTCAGCCCTTCTGAAAATGTATTCCAAAGTAGAGTGTACCAGGAAATAAAATCAGTGACAATATACAACCTCCAACAAAATGCGCCACAAAACCAGCAAGGTTTGCAGTGCATTCACGAGCAACAGCTTCTGCAAGTCAATGCAGCTGGCACATTGCAAATCTGTCACAATTGTTTAACAAAGCAGAAACAAGAAAAATTAGGTAAAAATCATTGAATGAACTAACACACACCAGAGTTTTCAAATGTAAACATATCATGAATATAATCAAGCCCTGGTAGCAGGGCAATGTTAAACAAGGCAATTTCTCGTTCAAAAATTCTAAGGAAGGCACATAGTGCAAACACACAAATTATTAATGTCTTAGATGTAGAGAGGGGAGCATATTCCTCACTGTGTGCTGCTCAATCCACATACTGCTACATCCATTCATATGGTTGCAGCACCATAAAGCTGCAAAATGAAAACTACAGGAACATCAGAACTCCACAGAGCTTTCTCAGGCAAAACTCTCATTTACTTCAGTGGGATGAGGATCAGGGCCAAGGTTCCAAAACATTCCACTGAAAGTTAACAAATAAAATACAATAATGAATAAAGACTAGGCAGGGCCATCCTTAGGCACATGCAGCATATGCGGCTGCGTAAGGCACCAGAAAATTTGGGGCACCAGCGGAACCTGGGACGGCCTTTTTGGGGTGGTGGCTGGAGCAGGTGCCCAGGGCAGCCTGCCAAAGAGGACACCATGCACTGGCCCAGCCTGATGCTCTGTGCACAGCCAAGCAGCTGCAGCGCTGGTTCCTCTCCATCCCAGCCCCTCCCCCAGGCTGCTCTCGGCCAGCGGGCCCAGGGCTGTCATCTGCCCCTCCCCCCTGCACACTTGCTCCTCTCGGCCAGCCAGCCACCAGCTGAGGGCTCCTGCCAGTGATGGGGTAGAGAGGAGCCTCTGCTGCTCCGCTCCAGCCCCACCTCCTCCCCCCAGAGGCTCGTACCACTTGGTGGTGCAAGGGAAGGAGGGGGAAGCTCGGCGGCAGGCCTGGGGTTGTCTGGTTGCCATGCTGCTGCCAGCTGGTCTCCCCTGTGACACAGCCCCTGCCTCCTCCCTGTACTCTCAGGCCGCTGACAGGCCTGGGGAAGCACTGGTGGGTGGGTGCTGTGCACGCAGCTCCCTCTCACCCCATGCCCTTCATGGCCCTGCCATTATTCGAATGCAGAGGCCAGGGAGCATGGGGTTCCTGGACCATGCTGGGCAGGAGATGACACCAGCACTGGCATCCAGTGGATGGATACCCTGACCAGTGGGTGCTCCTTGTTTCAGGTAAGCCCCCTCGGCCCGGGCCCCACGGAGCAACTGGAGACTCAGTTCCCCCTGCCCCATCCCCCCACCAGCAGGGCAGCTTGGTATCCTTTGCGCCTTTTCTCTCCCCTCCCCCACCCCTGTCTGCTCCATATGAAGCTTGGTGTATGTCAGCAATGGGGGTGGGGGGAGACAACATAGTCCATCAGTATTATAATGTGCTTAATTAAGTTAAACTGGTTTTAATAAAGTGCATGTGGCAAGTTTTCCAATACTGTAAGCTTATGTTTGTGTTGCTAAGAGCAAGTTGGGCATAGGGACACCCGTTTAATAATACTGCGTACAGTCCCAAAATCCTAAGGACAGCTTTGAGACTAGGGCCATGCTTTTCACAGGTGACTAGTGAATTTTGGGCACCCAACTTGAGATATCTTAAAGCGCCTAATTTTTAGAAAGTGTGGAGCACCCAAATTCTGAAAATCCACCCCCCTTTCAGGTGTACCAGGTTAGGCACCTAAAATCACCAATCACTTAAAAATCTTGGCCTAGATCTTAGGCTGCTCCTGCCTTCTGCTCAATGTACCAGAGGAGGCTTGCTGACACTTCTCCAAACCTCCTTAGATCTTGGGGGCAGTCAGGGGCTGGTCAGCAGCCTCTCAATTGCTCTCACTTGTGCCAGCTGGAAATATCCCCTAGGAGCTATTTTGCTGGTCTTGCTGGAGTGCAGTCCACTCCAACCACATACCCAGTATGTCCCAGCACACCCAGTGTGCTGGGGGCCAAAAGCAGATAGGACAGAACTAGCTAGTGCAAAGGACAGAGAGGGGTCTAAGAATCCAACCCAATGGGCTAAATCTGTCCCTCTAGCTCAGGTGTCCGCAATCTTTCAGAAGTGGTGTGCCAAGCCTTCGTTTATTCACTCTAATTTAAGGTTTCATGTGCCAGTAATACATTTAACGTTTTTAGAAGGTCTCTTTCTATAAGTCTATAATATTAAAATGCAGAGCCCCCCAGACTGGTGGCTAGGACCCGGGCAGTGAGAGTACCAGGTTAGGCACCTAAAATCACTAATCACTTAAAAATCTTGGCCTAGATCTTAGGCTGCTCCTGCCTTCTGCTCAATGTACCAGAGGAGGCTTGCTGACACTTCTCCAAACCTCCTTAGATCTTGGGGGCAGTCAGGGGCTGGTCAGCAGCCTCTCAATTGCTCTCACTTGTGCCAGCTGGAAATATCCCCTAGGAGCTATTTTGCTGGTCTTGCTGGAGTGCAGTCCACTCCAACCACATACCCAGCATGTCCCAGCACACCCAGTGTGCTGGGGGCCAAAAGCAGATAGGACAGAACTAGCTAGTGCAAAGGACAGAGAGGGGTCTAAGAATCCAACCCAATGGGCTAAATCTGTCCCTCTAGCTCAGGTGTCTTCAACCTTTCAGAAGTGGTGTGCCAAGCCTTCGTTTATTCACTCTAATTTAAGGTTTCATGTGCCAGTAATACATTTAACGTTTTTAGAAGGTCTCTTTCTATAAGTCTATAAATTAAAATGCAGAGCCCCCCAGACTGGTGGCTAGGACCCGGGCAGTGAGAGTGCCACTGAAAATCAGTTCAAGTGCCACCTTCAGCACCCGTGCCATAGGTTGCCTACCCCTGCTCTAGCTCTACTGACTTAAGTGAAGCTCTACCAGGAATTGTTTCAGCCCAATGTTCTGGTGAGCTTTCCATGCAAACCGAGGAATACAGTTCACTAAAATCAGGATAAACTAAACTCAATACAAAATACAAAACAGACACTAAACACCGATGGATATTTCAATAAAGTGTTCTTTTAAAAATTGAACCCCTGTTTTTTCAGTTTGCATGTGTCTGTTTTATATCACATGCTATCTCTACATTTTGGCTTTGCTTCCTCATTTCAGATCATTCTCTTTTTTATTCTCCTTATTTTGTCTTGCTTTTATGTTTAAGCCCCAGTCCTTTTTGCACCTCCGAAATAAGTTACACTGTAGATGTCTGAATAATATAAAAGCAGCATAAATCTCTGTTCCAATGCAGAATCATGTAAAAAGTGCATCTGCAAATAACCCTGGAACCAAACAATGAAAAATGATGCATGTATGCACTCACACTCCCTCTCCCCAACCTTCAAATATGAAGTCCCAATATAAAAAGAAAAGAAAAGCTTTGTAATGTTTCCTAGATTTTTCTCACCTGACTTTGTGGAACTAGTGCTATCCCTGGAGAAGAGCATTTCCTGAACCTTGGGAAATAGTACTGATTATTGAGTAATTCTAGAGGACTTGATTGGCCTATGAGCACATTTAAAACAACAAATAAACAGACAACCATAAGCTAGATATTTTCAAATATTTAATTAGATGAATTGTAATCATTCAAGCCCAGCTCTTCAGAGGCATTTAGGCACTTCACTTCCATTTAAATCAATGGGACTTAGACCCCTAAATTTCTTTGAGGATCTGGGCATCAGGTTTTTATTTACGCTCTTATACATTTATTCTGAACCCCTTGAAGAGTCAGGACTTCCTTTGCACAATGGGCTCCCTGTCCTGATTTTATCAAACCCAGTGGAAGCAGGATTGTTAAATGAAGACTATCCCAAAATGATCAATTTGAGTAGTAAATTGTTCAGATTTATTATCGTGTTTCTAGCCACCTTCTGCCAAATAGAAACAAAGTACATTTAAGATAAAATCAACATAGCGAAAGTCCTATAAAATTAATAGAAAATGATAAACTTTCTATAGGTTTATTTAACCATCCTAAATAATTAAATTTATCTGGTGCCTAGCACAATGAGGTCCAGTCCTAAGTACAGCCTCTATGTGCTACCACAACATAAATTGTTAATAACAACCCCTTCTGTAAACCTACAGACAGAATATGTAGGCTGTCAAATGATTCTGTGCTAAATTCTATAGCTTTTTAGGGTAATTTCTATAAAACCCATATTGGTTTCATCCCTATTAATTTCTACTAGACAGTTCCATATGGAAAGCAATACAGATACTTGAATGTTTAGGGTTCTTCAGTGACCTTGGTTTGTACATTGGCAGACGTGGGAAAGACATGAGCTCTCTGAGAAAGCATTGCAATTTTTTAAGCTGTGCTAATTTAGCTGTCTCAAAAAGACTGTCAGTTTGCCCATTGCTGGCTGACTGCTGTTTGCTGGCTGTCTACATGACATGGCAAAATGGTAGCTATCAGTATGTCACAAAGATAAATTTTTTAAAAAAGATTTCTGTTACTATACACGTGCTGTATGTAGCTGTGCCACTATTATGACTTTTTCTGTGTACTGTACCTTTAAAATTCTAAGGCTGGAACCATGTCCATTTTTGAGAGCTGTTTCAGTTCAAAATGGCTGTAGTCACACAGAAACAACAAGGAGTCTGGTGGCACCTTAAAGACTAACAGATTTATTTGGGCATAAGCTTTTGTGGGTAAAAAACCTCACTTACCCACAAAAGCTTATGCCCAAATAAATCTGTTAGTCTTTAAGGTGCCACCGGACGCCTTGTTGTTTTTGTGGATACAGACTAACACAGCTACCCCCTGATACTTGTAGTCACACAGTGAGTCACATACACGGTGCTCCCTTATGGAGACTATGACTTTAAAAGCCCGTGAAAGCCCACTTACAAAATGTTTACTGCCACATAACAGCAACTCTTATCAAGCCTGAGAAGCTCACTCCACCTAACATGTCATGGTATTTATCTATAAAGAATGTTGTGTAAGATATCAAATGCACAATTATGCTGTACGTGTTGCAGGATGCATGTACAGGTGTTACAACTTTTTAATTATGTGTACATTAAAAATATGTTTAAAACCATATAATCAAGCAGGGTTGAGAAACAAACTTTTGCCAGAAAAAGGAATGTTGATTCACCTGTCTGCCTAGGGATATGTTGTGAATCAAGTATTGTGAAATCAACATGAATGTTTCATTTGCATTTCAAGTCAACAGAGGAGCAAGTTATCAGGAAAAAGAGAAAAAGCATAGTGTCATCTACTGGAGCACAAACAGCAGGGGAGAAGAATTTTATTTGGGGATACACTTCAAAAGAATATATTTCTGAGGTTTCCTGGACTACAAGAAGGGCAGAGGATGTGATGGTGTTCTCTTGGTTATCCATCACTTAGGAGGAAAAAAAGGCCATCGCTTTTTGTATCTTTGAACAGTGGATCCCCTACCATGTGGGTGGGGGATGCTGAAAGATTGCTTTAGGTACTACACTTAGTTTAGTCAAAGGTTGTAGCCTGTTATGTAGTTTGTGGCAAGTTTTAGTCACACAGAAGCATGTTATGGTTTTGGTTTGCTCATGACTATTTCTGTCTCTGTTATTCCTGGTTAATATCACTTGAAGCTCTGTTCTTTGTTAATAAACTTATTCTTATTTTATTATAAATTCATCTCAGCCCTGTTATAGTGAAGTGAGGAAGGCATCCTCAGCTGAGCGGACTGGTGTGTATTCTGTCTCTTTGGAGGCAGTGGACTTGGTATTTCTAAGGGCATCCAGTGATAGAGGCTGGATGCTTCAGGGGAGATGCTTCTGGAGGGTTCAGGAACTGAAGTACACCAAGGGTTAACCTGCAAGACAAAGTTAGGACTGGCAGAGTCCTATGGAGTTTGTTTGGCTGGCTAACAGAATGGGGTGGCAGGGAGCTGCCAGACTGTATAGCACCAACAAATCCCTCTTTTGCCAAGGCAGAGGGGTAACAGGGTGTTATACACTCTGAGACAATGTCACAGAGACTCAACATTTGTTCTTTTTTGCTTTGCTGTTTCTCTTAATCTGAAGTCAGTCACTTAGACTGAAGGTGTACGATTGCTCTTTTTGTATTGAAAAAACACAACATAATCCTTATCAGTATTCATTTGTTGGCAATTGGTAAATGCCAGCAACTTTGGGTTCTCCCAATTTCTTACCAAATATTTACAGAGCTTTTGAATGCATTGATGTAACCTGTTCCATAGCACAAAGTCCCCTGTCATCTGTTCATGTAGCATCCTGTTGATTAAGAACTGCCTTATTAAAATAAAAATATTCATACCTTACACCCATTCCTAGCAAGAGAACTGTGCAGATATTTTATAGCCAATGGCAACATAAAGTCAAATCCAATATTATCCCAAAAAGCAAAAGAGCTAAAGTCCAATCCATTTCAGTGCAAGACTGAATCCCTCCCTGGTGTTAATAATTGTGCAGGAATAACTCCTTGGTGCTGCTTACATGGATCTTTTCAATCACTGGAAATATACATGTATGAGGGAGTGTACCAGGCTCATTGAGGCCCCCTGCTGGAGGCCTCACAGTCCTACCACTCCCTGCCCCAGAAAAAGAGCAGTGAAGGTGGGTCCTCCAGGCCTTCCTAGAAAGGCTTCAGGGAAGCAAAAGGAGCTGCAGGGCCTGAGCAGGCCAGTTCCTGGCTGGGACCAGAGAAGTAAGGAAGGTGCTCCTTGCTGGTTGCTGGAGCTCAAGTGAGGAATGCATTCCGTGAAGCAGGAGGGGAGTTGAGAACTTCAGCTCTAAGCTTCGGATGAAGAGGAAGGGACTATGTGGGAAGCATCCCAGGGAACAGCAGCAGACACGATTAAAAGAAGCAGCATGTGGCTGCTATTTGTAGGGTTCTTGGGTTGGGACCCAGAGTAATGGGTAGGCCTAATGGTGAGGTGGCCAAGGCCCCAAGAAAGGGGGACATTTTGTTTAGAAGCCCAAGCTGGAATTTAAAAGGCTCCAGGATGGGGTTGAAGACCCTGCATAGGATCAACCATTTATTGAATTTTGTTACTGTTACATTGCACTCCATATGCTTTATAAAAATATGTTTATAAGTGTGAATATGATGTAACTGTAATATGCTTTATGCAAAAGGTCTCTTACAAAGCTTATGATCTATTGAGTGTGTTCATCCCATTTGTTTGCATGTATTATTTCTATGCTTGGAGTTAGGAGAATAAGATATAAACTTGTATTACTGAAGCAAACATTAAGTGGAAGCCATTAAGGGTGCTTCAGAATCAATGACCTGTAAATGGCTCTGTTTAGTTGCAAACTTTCCTGGGTGTGTGCAGTCCAGCCCTGGAAGAATGGAGAATGAGGTCTTACAGTGACATGTGATCATATCACCTGAACTGAAATCCATCTTAAACCTGGTGCTTTTCCATTTAGAAGGAGGGGTGGGAACCCAGAGGGACAAAAGATTCCCGCCTTGTGCCAAAGATATAAAAGGGGGTGGAACAGAACAAAGGGAGCTTCCAGTCATGAGTAAACCCCTAGTTTCCACCTAAGATGCCTGCTGGAACTAACAAGGACTATACCTGGGAAAAGGATTGGGCCCAGACTAGGAAGAAGTCTAGTCTGTGAAAGAAGCTTATTGGAACATCTCTGAGGGTGAGATTTACCTGTATTCAGTTTCTTAATGTATTAGGCTTAGACTTGCGTGTTTTGTTTTATTTTGCTTGGTAACTTACTTTGTTCTGTCTGTTATTACTTGGAACCACTTGAATCCTACTTTTTATATTTAATAAAATCACTTTTGTTTATTAATTAACCCAGAGTAATACCTGGGGGAGCTAACAGCTGTGCATATCTATCTATCAGTGTTATAGAGGGCAGACAATTTATGAGTTTACCCTGTATAAGCTTTATACAGAATAAAACGGATTTATTTGGGGTTTGGATCCCCTTGGGAACTGGGCATCTGGGTGCTGGAGATAGGTGACCTGCTGAGCAGTTTTTGGTTAAAGTCTGCAGCTTTGGGGGCGTGGACCAGACCTGGGTCTGTGTTGCAGCAGACTAGAATATCTGGCTCAACAAGGCAGGGTTCTGGTGTCCCAAGCTGTCAGGGAAAACGGGCTCAGAGGTAAATTCAGCATGTCAGGTGACAGTCCCAAGGAGGTCTCTGTGACCGAATCTGTCACAGTTACCTCCCCAGAAGCAGACTGAACTTGAAGGAGTGACCTGGCTGGAGATCTGGGACAATAAGAACCGATAAGGCAAAAAGTCTCCAGGAAGGAAGCCCTGGGGGCACTGCTCTATACCAGGGCAGGCACAGTCTTAAAGCCAACCCAGAAGGGTCTGAAGACTGAGCCAGTGACAGAACTAAAGACTTTAACAAGGGCACAGGGACAAGTCCTGTTGGACCTCTTACCCTGGAAGGGGCTTGTTTGTGCATAGTGACTGTGTGTGACTTGGCCGGAGGGCTGGGCCACTGAAGACCTACCTGATGAGGTTATTAGCCAACAGGGGGCACCAGGAGCAGAAAGAGAGAGTGAAGGCAGGTTCACACCAACCAACAGGAGGTGCTCACGAGAGGTGGATGGCCCCCATCACAACATGCATCTGAGACCTTACATTTTCTTTGAAAATGGAAGGACTTATAGCTAGATGTGAGGATTTAAAGTTGAAGGAATTTAAAGTTGTCAATGTTTACTAGCTACGGGATGACCTAATTATGCAGAGAATTCCCTGAGCTAAGTTTCTGCCATGTATCCTTTATAACAATAGAGACAGTAGGGATTGATCCACCATTATACAGAGTATTTGCCTTTTCTTTAACCTCACGTGCGAGTGAATGACTGTTTCGTACATATGTGGAATCTAGGAATGGGATGGAAAATGCCAATTTGATAGTCTCTATCATGGCTTTGGAGTTCAAAAGCGCTAACTGTTTACTGACTTCATGCTATGATGCCAAGGAATGCTGGCTGAACTCCAAACATCTTTAATGAGGTTTTGATTATAACACATTTATTTCTGACAGAAACCACGGCACCCACTAAGAGCCAAAGGTCTGATCCAAAACCCACTGAAATCAGAGCAAGTCTTTCCACTGACTTCAGTAGGCTTTGGATTGAGTCCCAAATGCTTAGAAATGCTAAGCGCTTATTACCCCACTGAAGTCAATGGGAACTTTGACTGAGTAAGGAGTTTAGGATCAGGCACTATATCTGCTAAAGCTATTGTATTACAGTACATTACAAATTAGCTTAATCCCTTTTAGTAGGATATGGCTATATTTAAAGTTTGGCTCCCAGTGAATTCCCTCTAGTACATTCAGTCTTTGATCAATGACTCACCCTTGGACAGTTTGCCCTCCAATAAATATACCATGCAGAAAATTACTTATTACCAGTCTACTGTCCTGCTTGCCAACCAGAAATATAGGAAGGATATTTTTACTTTTGTGTTCCCTATAAAATTGTCTAACCTGAACATGTGAAAGGTAAATCTAGGGCCACCTTCATTCCCAGTGCAAGACTACTGACTTCATGGGATAAATCTAGTCCCTAATGGCCTGATTTTTTAAAAATGATGTGAAGAAAATCTATATGTAATGGACTCCACAAAGAGCTGTATTACATTCTGTTAATGGTACATTAGGAACTGACTGGTGTGCCATCATTTTGTGCTAGCTCAGGGCAGGTGGCGGGTCCGTGACTCTGTGGCTCCTCACAGCTGCCGGCCCGGCTCTTACCGTGGCCAGGTTGTCGCTTTGAGGCACCCTCTAGGCCAGAGCCAGGTCATGGAGAGCCGCGTGGGCAGCTGTCGGGAGCCGGCATGGAGTCGCGGATCCTTTTCCGGCCCCGGGCGGCTGGGGAGCAGTGACATGGGCTGGGGGCTGCTCTCAGCTCCCCCGCACCCCGGGCAGGTGGAGGGTCTGCTACAGCTCCTCACAGCTGCCCAGGCTCAATCCCTGGCCAGGCTCCAGGCTGGCCCGGCCGGGGCTGGGGCCTCAGGGGGAAGAGGAGGGGAAGGGGGCAGGGTCCACCCGGGCGAAAAGTGGACGGGCCAGGCGGGGCCACACAGGCAGTTTGGGTAGGCTTAGCCTTCCCATGCCTTCGATACCCGCCGCCCGTGGCTGTCGCATTTCTAGCATAGACCAGCCCTAAGTGAATAGCCTGTGTTTGAATGACATATCCTCAGGCTCTCCTGCTTGGGAAGTGAAGGTCATTATTAGTCACTGTTTAAAGCTAAGGTGGGGGCTTGACCCTCTCTGAAAGCTGCAATTTGCAGAGGGTTATATGCAGGACTGAGCTATCTTGGGCTCTCTGATTAATGCCATCCATCCGTTTTCATTGTTCCTTTAAACATTCCCATTAGATGAGGCCCTTGTGTAACACATCCATATGCTCTAGACCAGGCCTGCACAACTCGTAAAGCGGCGAGGGCCACATTCCTCCAAAGAAACCTCCCGGCCCTGCGGAAACACCCCCCCGCAGCACCTCCCGGCCCCATGGAAACACCCCGCCCCAGCGCCACCCAGCCCTGCAGAAACAAACCCTCCTTCCCCAGCGCCACCCCACCAAAACAGCTGTGGGCCAAAAAGGAAGGTTGGGGATGAGGAGGTGATACTTGATTTTAAATCAACCAGGGGCTCCCAGCTGAAGAGGTGGCTGGGAGCCCTCAGGGGCAAATTAAAGGGCCCAGGGCTCTGGCGCCTGGGGGAACCCGGCAGGGCCGGCTCTAGGTTTTTTGCTGCCCCAAGCAAAAAAATATTTGGCTGCCACCCATCCCAGCCCTGAGCTCCCCCCTGTATCCCCCTGCTGCCCCAGTCCTGGGCTCTCCCCCCACCCACACCCCCTGCCGCCCCAGCGCTGGGCTTCCCCCTTTCCTCCCAACCAGTGCCCTCCCCCCACCCTGCTGCTGCCCCAGCCCTGGGCTCCCCCCCCCACCAGTGCGGCCCCACACCTCCTGCCGCCCCAGCCCTGGGTCACTGGTAACCCAGGGTGGGTCATTCAGCAGGAATTTTGGATGTGCACAAAACACAGACAGGATTGGTTCCCATATGGTTACAGAGCTGCAGTAAAGTGGAACAATTTTCAGCTTGTGTGATTGGAGGATATCTGGATGCATATTATAAGACTGTCCTCCATAAATGAGGAAAAGTTGAGGTGCCTTTGTTATTCTTTTGTTCCACTCTTTCTTTCTATGGGGAATTTGCCAATGCAATATCACTGTCTTCTTTTTAAACAAACAAAAAGGCAATGGCTGTTGAAAATAGCAATTCCAGTCCTAATAAGCATTTCTTGCTCAATTTTATCCTACTTTTTCTATAGCAAGTTACAGTGGATCAGTATATTTGATTTGGGAGAAATGAAGTAACAGCTGCCCAAACTGAGCTTGAGCACTCCTGAATTTTGAGGTGTTCAAATCTGGAAGGCAGGTGCTGGGGGCAGGGGCCCTGTGGGCTCTGCGGGGGAGCATGACAGCAACGTGTCTGGAGCTGCATGGAGCCAGACACGCTGGTCTGTGTGGCACGGTAAGGGGGCTGGGGGTTGGAGAAGGGGTAGGGGGTTCTGGGGTGCAGTCAAGGGACAGGGAGCAGGGGGGGTTGAATGGGGCGGAGGTTCGGGGGGCAGTCAGGGGACAGGCAGCAGTTGGATAGGCATGGGAGTCTCGGGTTCATCAGGGGACAGGTAGGGGGTGAGGTCCTGAGGGGAAATTGGGGGGATCTCAGGAGGGGGCAGTTGGGGACAAGGAGAAGGGAGGCTTAGATAGGGGCTGGGGTCCCAAGGGGCAGTTAGGGGCAGGGGTCTCGGGAGGGGGCAATCGGGGGACAAGGACCAGCGGTGTTAGATAGGGGGTGGAGGTCCTAGGGGGCAGTTAGGGCAAGGGTCCGTGGAGGGGGCAATCAGCGGCCGCGGGCCAGGATTCAAAGGGCTCTGCGCTGCCCTCCGCTGCGGGCAGCCCAGAGCTCTCTGACTCCTGGCTGTGGCTGGGATTTAAAGGGCTCTGGGCTGCCCGCAGAGCGCCGTGTGCGGGGGATTCAGAATCCCCCCGCAGGCCGCACACTGAGGCTCCGCAGGCCGCATGCGGCCCGCGGGCCGTATGTTGTGCAGGCCTGCTCTAGACTGTAGAGACACAGTAGTAGGCATCCCTCAGTCTTGAGAGACCATGGATATGCGCCCCTGAGAGGTAAAAAATTTACTCAGTTAGTTTTATGGCAGCCGTGAATGTGGCTGAAGAGACCCACTCAAGAGAGACCATCTGACGCATCTGTCACATTTAAAGGTGATGTTTTGACCCTTTGGTCTTTGCTTTGTGTGAGCTCTTTTCTCCTCTGCTAAACTGCACTGTTTCCTCTCATAACTCCGGAGACCTTTGTTAAGCTCTTGTTTCCAAAGGCTGTTGTACTGAGTGGGATATTCCCATTTGTCCACATCCATGTCCATTTCTTTGAGGTCTCGCTTGCATGCATCCTTGAAATGCAATTTTGGGTGTCCTTTGGGTCTCCTTCCAGATGCCAGTTTGCCATAGATGATGTCCTTTGGGATACAGACACAAAATCAGAATAAATTACACATGCAGAACTACATCCTGGACCCTGGTCTTTCAGCTCCAGAAACACAGGGAGCTACACCGCAACCTAAAGCAGGTATCTACTTATTGATAGTAGTAGGTCCTTTCTGCTCTCTATGGGACAGCCACTCCAGGGTATAATCATGGTTAGCTAGTGTTTTCTGACTACAGTTAACATGCAGAAAATATGTCGGATTCTATTTCTTTTCATTGTGGTGGGGACTTTGAAGACAGGAAGGAGAGCTGAAATAGGTAAAACAAGATTTGAATAACACTGACTGAGTACCAGTCTCTCTCCTCCTCCATAGCTCTCTCTGTCTCTGACTTTTTTTTCCCCTTTCGGCTGCTTTGTTTTCTGTCTCCCTCATCATGAGATAATTCCTGGCTTGGGGTAAGATGTTGCACTGTAAATTGTGTTGGCTAGACACAGATTCATTTCAGTTGGCTGAATCTTTTTAAGGAGGGTCTGCTGAGCATAGGATTAGACTGTGAGAAGGGTGCAATTATTATAGCTGCTGCATGTTAATTACCTGCCCTCCTCTCACATGTACAGAATTTAAAGAGTGCATAGAGGGAGTTTCTGCTCAGCTTCTGAGAACATGTTTTTCCTAAAGTTTTTATAATTCATCAATTTTTTTCTAGAGGATCCTAGAGATCAATGATAAACAAGACTCATCAGTTCTATTTAGTCAGCTCCCTGCAAACCAGTTCAGGATTGCTCCCTCCCTCCCACAAATGAAAGTTCTCATCAGGGGCGGCTCCAGGCACCAACATGCCAAGCGCGTGCCTGGGGCAGCAAGCCATGGGGGGCACTCTGCCGGTCGCCACGAGGGCAGCAGGCAGGTTGCCTTCGGCGGCTTGCCTGCAGAGGGTCCGCTGGTCCCGTGGCTTCGGTGGACCTCCCGCAGGCGTGCCACCAAATCCACGGGACCGGGGACCTCCAGCAGGCAAGCCACTGAAGGCAGCCTGCCTGCTGTGCTTGGGGCAGCAAAATACCTAGAGCCGCCCCTGGTTCTCATATATTAACTTCCTGTCACAACAATTAAAAAGACTCATTCTGAGAGCCTTATCCTGCCAGGAGCTGAGTACAGCCTGCAAGTGACTGTCAATGGGAAGCTAAGGGCACTCATTTGGAACATTAAGACTTGTTCCAACAAGAGTTTTGCAGAGAGTTGAACTGAGCCCGTAGGTCCTGGTCATGCAATCAGTCATGCAGGGGAGGCTCTATGTATTTTGTCGCCCCAAGCACGGCAGTCAGGCTGCTTTCGGCGGCATGCCTGCGGGAGGTCCACTGGTAATGCAGATTCGGCGGCATACCTGCGGGAGGTCTGCCGCTCCCATGGATTCGGCGTCCCCGCCGCCGAATTGCCACCGAAGCTGTGGGACTGGAAGACCTCCCGCAGGCGTGCCACTGAAGGCAGCTTGAATGCCACCCTCACAGCAACCAGCAGGCCACCCCCCGCATCTTGCTGCCCTTGGCATGCACTTGGTGCGCTGGTGCCTGGAGCCACCCTTGGATACATGCTAGCACATCTTTGTGCCCAGTTATAAATTCATAGCAATATATATTAATCACACAAATCCTGCTTTGCAATTGTTCCAGATTGTTTGTGACAAAAAGTATATAAAATGGTGGTGGTATTTCCTGTGCTAAGTATTATCTTGAGATAACTTGCAAAGATAGAATTGTAACAAAGGTAATAGTGACCATGAAATACATATTAACCTGTGATTTTTATTAATAACTATAAGAATTGTAAGCATTAGTTTCCTTTCTTATTCTCTTTACCAGGTCTATGGAGGGATTTATGTTAGGTCTCACTTAACATCAGTTAAGCAACCAATATGCAGCTTGTATTATTGCATAACATTTATATTTTGTAGTACATTGCATGTACTACAAGATTAATTACGTGCAAAGGCAAAATTGTAATGTATGTTACTTCAATATAGTACTTAATATAGGGACTACCACAAATATGGTGGTAACTAATGGAATGCTAAACTGTAATATACTATTCAGCCACTAGGTGGTACTGTTGTAAAATACCTTATTTAAATGAATCTCAGCCATATCTGGCAGTGTATTAAAGGATCTTATGATAAACACAACTGGTGAGTATAAGCAAGCTCTATAGCCACTCCATGTTTGGTACAGCAACGTGACATGATGTCAGGAGTAAACTAATAAAAGAAACAGAAGGAAAACAGCAACAACGGTTGCAGGATCTCATCAACATACCACGCTTCAGTGCCCCAGAGAACTTCAGTTTTGGCAGACCTTCCCAGTGGACAGACTGGAAGTAATATTTTGCAAGATTTCAAAATGCAAACAAACTCCACAAAGAAACTGATGTTCAGGTACGTTCTTTAATTTATGCTATGGTGAAGCAAGCAGAACATATATTTAAGTCCTTTGATTTTTACTAAGGACAGTCACAAAGATGACTATGAAAGAGTTCTAGTTATATTTGATGCATACATTATACCTCAGAGAAATCTGGTTTATGAAAGACCATGTTGTCACCAGAGAATTCAAGAACCAGGGCAAAATGTTGAATGTTTTATGAGTACACCATACAATGGCTGAAAACTGATTTTGGGAATGCAAACATGAAAATATCAGAGACAGGCTGGTTATTAGGTTAATAGATAAAAACCTCTCACAGGAGCTACAATTTAAGAGAGATTTAACCCTAGCTACAGCTGTACAGGGAGCAACTCAGTCAGAACTAATCAAACAACAGCACAAAAGGCAGGAACAAATTGAAAAACCTGAAACTAACTTAGAAGCTATAAACAGACACTTGAGTGTTAAAAGTCACTATCATAAAACCTCTGAGGCAAGGAGAGACAACTCCAGACTACATGCACAATATATGGAAAAAGTCATATCCCAAGAGATGATGCCTTTCCAGGCAGAGACACATGGTGTAATAAATGCATGAAATATGGACATTTTTCAGCTGTTTGCAACACCAAAGCAGTCAGGAAGTTGACTTAGATTACAGACAATCAAGAACCATTGTTACTGGGATCTGTCTCTTGTGATGATATGCAGCCTGCCTGGAGAGTGAATTTTAATATTCATGGCAAGATTATTGATTTTAAAATTGACTCAGGAGCTGATGTCACAGTCATCTCAGAAGGGACTTACAATCACCTTGAACTCCTTCTAGAGCTGAAGTCACCTGACACAGCTCTGACTAGCGCTGGATGTATTCTGAACTGCATGGGGCCAGATCACCACAGAAACAACTTACAAAGACAAAAGCTTTGCATTCAGAGTGCATGTGATCAAAGGATCAAAGACCAACCACCTTCTCAGCCACGGTATGGCAGCCATAATGGGCCTAGTGAGAAAAGTAGAAGAACTCAATGGAGGATTTGATTATATTGGACTTTTGAAGGGAGATCCAGTACAAATCAACTTAAGACACAATGCTGAACCATACAATGCACAAACACGTTAACCAGAGAGACCTTGGAAGAGACTAGCTGCAGATTTATATGAATTCAGAGGACATCATTACCTGGTCATAGTGGACTGTTTTTCCAGGTAAATAGAAATAACGTACTTGAAAGACATAACATGTCCTAGTGTTATTGAGAAACCGAAGGGTATGTATACTCACTTTGGTATTCCAGAACAATTAGTGATGGACAATGAATCACAATACACTGTAGGGAAATTTAAGTCATTCTGAATGAAATATGACATTGATCATATTGCTAGCAGCCCACATTATCCACAAGTGAATGGAAAGGCTGAGAGAGCTGTACAGACAGCAAAGAAAAATCCTACAGCAGGAAGATCCATTCCTTGCTCTTCTGAGTTACAGATCAACATCGGTAGCAGCCACTGGATATAGTCCAGCACAACTGCTGATGGGATGACATCTCAGAACTACTATTCCAAATTTGGAAAAGAATCTATCTCCAAGGTGGCCAGACATGAAGAGCATATCCAAATCTGATTTAAAAGGCTAAAAGAGCTTATGGACACTTTTACAACAAATGGCCCTTTTGACCGGGGTCCTGGGGGGCGGGGGGCATGCTGAGGTTACTCAGTTAGGGCACTATACAGAGAATGTGGCAGGCAGACAATCCCCAAAGCTGGTGATTATTCTAATACTTAGATCCACCAAGCTAGCAACAGAACAGCTTCTACAATACCTTACTGGTTATGCAGAAGCCAAAACACAGTTCCCTTAAAGCAACCCAGCCTTAGGCTTCCTCCCAGACAGCCAAGGCAAATATGATGAGGATTATTGAAAATCTTGTCCATCATATAAAAAGTTCTACCAATCCCAAAGGATCAGACACATTACCCACCAGGTTAATGAATACCTCAGATCTTACCCAAATACATGCTTACAGCCAATTCTTATTAACTAAACTAAAAATTATTTTAAAAGAGGAGAGAGAGAGTATTGGTTAAAAGATCATTATACATACAAACATGAATAGAGTCCTTAGGTCAGTTTCATAGTAGAGATAATGCTTTAGAATTGCAAAGAATCCTTTTCAGAATCAGTTCATCAGGTTATAGTCCAATGTCCAAATGGTCAATATCAGGGTGGGCCAGATGGGACTAGAGATCTCAGTCTTACGACTCAAACTTCTCCCGGACAATGCTTAAGCAGATCTGAGATAAAAGGATCAGGTCCCAAGAGTTTTTATAGCGATTTTTACAGCCTCTTGACAGAACCAGTCCTTGGGTGAATAATAGGCTTTTGAAGTAACTTTCTAAGCATCACCAGTAATTAGCTATATGGATTAACATAAAGCAATTGCCTATCTTCCACCATTTGCAGGTGATTTGCTATATAATTTAAAGAGAAATTGAGACAGTGATATCACTATGTTTATAGTTCATTTTGTCACAGCAATCCATTAGAGAACTGCCTGGTGACTGTTCATGTCAAATTAGATGGAGAAAAAAGGACAACTCCAGCTGTTGTGAAGAAAAAGAATTCAGTGCCCAGATCATATGTGATTGAGACTGACGATGGAGAGTTCAACAGAAACTATTATCTACAGTTTGTTCCTCAGAAAAAAAAATCAACATTGAAAACTCTACAGATGGTAGCTGCAGAAGAAGACAACTCAAAGATTCCAAACTGACTCCAGATAGTCATTGCACCTAATGGACAGTCAGATGACCAAGTTGTTGTGTTCAAATCATGTAATTAGAAAACCAGTACAATTCAGAGATACTTAACAGACTGATACATACGGAACTTCAAAGACAATGTAGTGTAAATATTATAAAAGGTAGAACTTAAAGGGGAGATGTAATGGAATGCTAAACTGTTCAGCTATTAAGTGGCACTGTGTGTAAAATACCTTTTTTAAATGAATCTCAGCCATACCTGGCAGAACATTAATGGATCTTACAATGAACACATGTGGTGTATATAAGCAAGCTCTATAGCCAGTCCATGTCTGGGACAGGAACATGACAGTAACATTATATATTTACAAAGGAAAATGTAAAGCTTGTACTGGTAATCAGTGTATACTGTGTGTAGCCCTGTGCTGAACAGCAAAACTGAGGAAGGCATATTCTGATCTGTGCATTGTGTAGACATGTAGAAAAACTAATTTGGTTTGTTCTCCATGTTTTCTAGTACTTTTTCCAGTCTATTTTTGGTGTTTGTTTTTCTAATATCTAATTTCTGATTCAGTACGTGATATATAAGTGATGTGGAGCAAACTGCGATATTGTGTTCTTATACATTTAGTCCTTATGTCCCAGGATTGCACCAATACCAAATTACAGGAGTAGCAAACAAAGTGGGTACAAAACTAAATGAAACCCTCAAAAGAGGTTTTGACTAGAGATGGGAAATATGCATCCAACAATTCAGTTATAAAAATGCATATTGGGTGAAATTGATCTCAGTGCAGAGAGGCAGACAAGACCTACGTCCTACTTAATCTGACTTCAGTGGTGCATGAGCCTCTGCATAAGTGTGAATTTCACCCGTTGTGATCTGAGGCCTTGTCTACACTAATGTTGTAAGCTGATCTCAGTTACACTAGTTAAATTACATAACTAAGTCAATGTAACTTACATGGACTTATAGCATGGTGTAGACACTGCTGTGTCAACGAGAGATGCTCTCCTGTCGACATAGCTTCTGCCTCTTGTTGAGGTGGAGTACTGAAGTCGACGGGAGAGCACTCTCCCATTGACTTATCACGTCTTCACCAGATCCGCTAAATCGACACCGCTGCATTGATCGCAGCTGTGCTGATTTAGCGCCGCAGTGAAGACTAGCCCTCAGGGAAACTAATGCTTTTGATATAGGGATGTACACATATAATCAAATGACAGCTCCTCAGTTAATGTAGCTGTGCAATGTGCCTTTAATACATATAGCCCCAGGATACTTCAAAGCAATAGAAAATGTAATTAAGACTTTCAGATGATAAAGGCATTGAAGGATAAAACTGGACAAACTCTAAACTCAAGAAAACACAAGGACTGGGACCAAATTTGGAACTTTACCATGTGGCTCTTCACTTCATGGTTGAGGCTAACCCTTCAGTAAGAAGGCAGAGTGAACCTGCTGAAATGGCATCTTTTTCCATACAGACAAATGCCATTCTTGCCAATGAAGTATTTAAATACACCTATATAAAAATACAAGTGGGAAATCTGGGTAAAATCCTGTAAAATAAGGCTCCTGTTGGATATAATACAGAATTTAACATTGAATTAATATTGTTAGACTGGAAACCATGGTAAGAAGTAGAAAACAAAATATTCTGTGATTAGTATCAGGGAAATACTGGTAAATTGGTTGCACTTTCAGATACACTTGAAATTTGTTTTAGGGGAGGAACTGCACAGATATGTGCCGTTTAGGGAAAGTCTGAACCAAGAGTTTCAAATCATAATAAATTACAAATAGCATGTAAAAGGCATCATCGATGTCCCCCGCAACAGTACAGGCTTATTCTTAATCATTGAAATAATCAAACCCAGTGTCCGACCTACCATTCTGGAAGAGTAAGATGGTAGACTCAGTTAAATGCAGATTTTGATGTTCATTAATTTAACTAGCAGAATTGAGGTGGGGGCAATTAAGGTGGGGGCAATTAAGTAGAATTTAATGGTGTTCATCTATTCCATTGAGGTGGGAGGTGACAACAATGGGCCAAATTCTATTCTTTCTTACACACATGCAATAGTAACTGTGAGAAGCTGGCCCCTTAAGGCCTACCCCTGCTCTTTGCTCAGGCAAAACAACGCATTTAATAGTTAATATTTTGCACCAATTTAACATAGGTTTAAGTAGCCACCTGAGTTCAAATGCAGAAGAAATCTGTTTTCTTTTTCATTTTCTTGAACATAGAATCCAGAATCAATTCCATAATTTCATCATGTCCAAAACTGGAAACATTCTGGTCAGAGAATGTTATTATAAATAGCATTTGGGACATTTAAATAGCCATTCCTGCTGCAATTATTCCTGTTGCATGATTTTTTTTCAACTCTTCAGGGTACAACAAAATACTTCTAAGAATGAATTGTCATTGCTTTTTCGTGTGCAGAGGGATTGATTTTTGAGAAGGTGGAAAGGTGAATTTTCCAGTGGTAAAAGACAGCTATTCTGAATGGCTAAAATGGCTGTATATGAATATCTAATAGACAAAATACAAGCTGATCATGAAACCCTTCCTCCCATTTACAACAATGGGAAGTCTCACAAGTAAGGATTGCTCATATATGTAAGGGTTGCAAGATTGGGGTCTGTATGACATAGTTTAATTTGTTGTGTCTTGGATAAATCCATTCAATAAAGGAAAAGGAGAGTATATATCTTTTCTGAATTTGAATTTAAAATACAAGCGCTCAACACGCCAGCCCTTACTCACTCAGACTGTCCTTGTTCATGAGAAGTCCCATTGGCTTGATTGAACTACTCATGTATGTAAGGACTAGTTAAGGGCACACAGGAATGGAAGTGGAGGTTCTGTTCTTTATATATATATATATCTCATTAAGTAGTGTGGTGTAAGGGCTGTTGTGTTTTGTAATCTTTTCTTCTGCGCTTTAGTTCAGTATAGTAAATAATGAGTTAATAGATGAAAGCAATACGAGGTTATTATATTTCAAGAAAGCAAATTTTGCAGATTTAAAAAAAATAGCAAGGTCGATCTTGCAAACAAACAGATGAGTAACTTCATTCACATGGGAAGTTCCACTCTAGAAGGCTCTGAGGTTTTCAGAATGAGAAGCAGCCATGTGATCCAAAAGTCATTGAAATTCAGCGATAGTAGCTATTAAGAGAGATCCTATAAAAAAGATATTAAGCTATAAGAGATATCCCTTTAACTTCTCAGGCAGAGCTTCAGGTTATCCACCTCAATCTTGGACATCTCTATTTGAGTGTTTTACTACATGGCTGTATTTATTTGTGGTTATTGTGTTTTTGACATTGGAGCCAGTGGTTAATGACCCCAATCTGATAGGATATTAACTTTTTGCAAACCTGATCCATATGAAGTGACTAGAGTTATGAAATAAAATTCTTACCATCAGTCCTGTATATCCCTTTGTTGCAGAGATTCCTAATAAAGCACTGCAAGTGATCTGTGGTAGGTCTGTTCTTATTTAATATATCGGTTAACGATGTGGGGGAAAAAAAGAGTAAACAGCATCTTAATGAAAACTGTAGATAATGCTTGGAAAATACAATGTAATATATCTGAAGAAAAATAATCTGCAACTGAGATAGTCAGCGGGAGGCAGAAAACTAGAAAAGAATACTGCTGAAAAGGACCTGGGGGTGAGTGGGTAAACATAGAGCATGTTCTCAGGGGAAACATCATAGCCCAGAAATATATCCATGAGCCAAGTATAAGCAGTGCTAAGTATGGGCTTTTTCTCCCCAGCACCTTCTGTGACACCTACTTGTTACGGTGGTAGTTGCTGTGCTTTGGAGACTCTGGCACACAAATCGCTGCCACCATGTGTCATTAGCAGTAAGTGCTGCAGCAGACAGGCAGCATTATAGGGAAGAGATCTGTAGTAACCACGGTGTGTAGCCAGTGTTGCATAGAGAGGCTCTAGAGCTGAGAGCTGTCTATCTGAATGCAGCTTGCACTCCCAAGCCCCTTAGAGCCACACTGAGCTAGGTTCCTCCTGAAACCCTTACCTGACCCTTTTTCTACATTTCCACTCATACTACACCACTGATCAACTTTTCAGCTAGGAGTGGAAGTAAATTCCCTCTTCCACTTACAGTGTGAGTGCTGCTGTTAAGATCTGAACACCTTTACGTGTCAGCATTGCCTTTTCACTTTAAGATGACTCCAATTTCTACTGTCTCCCAGGGCACCTGTCAGATCTAATGCGGCCCTACTTCTACATCTTGTGCCAAGACCCGTAAATCCTGGCTGTGGCTCTGGGAATTCATTATCCGTGTGCACTGCCACTGTCCTCTAAGGTAGCGTACTCTTTCAGGAAGCACAAAGTCACAGAACGGTCACAGGCAGCTCGTCATGAGTGAACTTGTCAAAAGCTTCAGATGTCAGAGCCGGCAGTAGTCAGACCTGCAAAGAGGATTCACCCCCTCTGTATCCCTGTGCTGGAGCTTGCAATAGCAATAATACATCTGCTATGCAAGATGTGGAATAAATGATTGCTCACAGAGCAACTACTAGAGTGTCTCTCAAATTAGTTGGTGGCTCATAGCTCTAAGTCAGCCAAAATGCTGCCTAAACCTAAATGGCGGGAGGATGAAAATTCCTAGACTGAGTTTTCCATGCTTCCTAAGGTGGAGGTTGCATTATTGGTGGACAAGATCGGGGTGGGGGGCATTTATCAAAAGTCAAATCAGGCTTTAGAAAATGCAGCTCACTAGCTGGAGGAAATGAAGAAATTCTCAGTGGGGCTTTTCAACCATATTCATGTAATAAGAATGGAGGGTTCCACAGATTACCTGTGGTATTGGTGGGGGGAGGAAAATGGACATGCAGTCCAGTCTCACTCCTAGCCTGTCCCCTCCTCGTGTGTGGATCCCCAACCCCACATATGGATTTTTGTGAGGTCCAGAGCAGCAAGGAAAGTGCAACCGTGTAGGCTGATGCCTGAATCTCCATTCACAGAAAGGACCCTTCATGTCTATGATGTGGCCCTTTGTTAATGCTAGTGTGTATATTAGCTCTGAAAATGGGGACAGAGCAATGGGGGGTGGGAACGCAAGGGTAAGTATAAAGAAGGCCACATACATTATTCTTCAAGTGACCAAACATTGTATTGTCTTCACATTTGTTCTCCCAGCTCAACCTTTCCCTGCATTGTCATCTCCTGTTGGTTGTTTGATTTATACTGCAAACTCTTTAGGGGAGAGACTCCATCCTTACCCACTTTTGCAAAGATGCATGCACATCTATAGTGCTATATAAGGAATACATTCATAAACAATTAAGAAGCAGGGGAAGTCATAGGTGCTGGAACTAGGGGTGCTAGAGGTGCTGTCTTGAAGTGATTTCCATCATATCCAGGGTTTACAGTTTGGTTCAATGGCTCTGTGGTGGGGCGAAGACTCACTGGCATGGCACCTCTTGCTGGTTGTCTTGGGAATTAGCTCTCCAGCTCCAGAGTGCCCTCTGCCAGCTGATGTCTCACCTCCCGGACCCTGATGCCCTTTGCCCAGGGGTTCTGCCCACTGCAGCAACCCACAATCTGGGTCTCCCCACCCAGGGGAACACCCAAGCCCCTATCCCCACCTTGTCTCAGTGGCTACTGACAGTCTCCATTTAGCCCCTGCACACTGGGGCAGATGGCAGTCTGTTAACCACTCATCATCGGCAAGGGGGGTTGGACCAGCTGCCTCTGCCTATTCCTGGGCTGCTCCTCTGCAGCCCTAGTACCCTTTTGTGGGCCGTTAACGCAGCCTAGGGTTTAGCTAGGCTGGAGCTCCCCAGTTCCCTCTGCCCTTCCCCAGCACTGCTCCACCCTAGTTACTCTCCTCAGCTTCCCAGGCAGCCAGGTCCTTCTCTCTCAGCAGGCTAGAGAGAGAGTCTGTCTTCATCCTTCTGGCCCACCGCCCTCTTAAAAGGACCAGCTGGGCCCTGATTGCATGGGCTACCGCTGTGGCTGCTTTCCCAACAAGCCCAGCTTTTCCCCTGCCACCGCCCTCTCCCAGGGCTGTTTTAAGCCCTTCAGGGCAGGAGCAGAGTAATCATCCCCCTACAGGCTCTCAGCCCCCTTGCTATAAAAATGGTTCCAGCACCCCTAGGGAAAGCTGAAGTTTCCAAAATGACCTTTATTATTCATTCGTTTCCATCAGACTAATACTTTCTCACAGTCTCTCAGAATATTGCTAACCAGTGCTTTACATCTGCATCTAGTAAAGATACTGAATGATAACAATCTTTAGCACTTGTACTGCATATTACATTTTCAAAGAACTGTACAAACATTACATAAATTGATGAATCCTTTGATTCCTCCAGCATAAAAGGACATGATATGAATTGCAAGACATATGCCAACCTTTTTGTAACATATGCAGAATACACTTATTTTCAGACATTGCAAACAAGACAGGAATAAAATGAAGAATATCTTAGCTTACCCTTTGCTGCTTCTGTGTGCTCTGAGCAAGCTATGGCTAAAACCAACCTCATAGTAAGCATCTTCACTTCATCTATTTCTACTACAGGTAGAAATAATCTGTGTGGAATGACTGCCAGGAGCGGCTCTAGACATTTCGCTGCCCCAAGCAGAGCGGCATGCCGCGGGAGGCGCTCTGCCAGTCGCCGGTCCCGCGGCTCCGGTGAACCTCCCGCAGGCGTGCCTGCGGAGGGTCCGCTGGTCCTGCAGCTCCACCCAAGTCGCGCGGGACCAGCGGACCCTCCGCAGGCATGCCTGCGGGAGGTCCACCGGAGCCGCCTGCCGCCCTCCCGGCGACCGGCAGAGCGCCCCCCGCGGCATGCCGCCCCAAGCACGCGCTTGGCGTGCTGGGGTCTGGAGCCGCCCCTGATGACTGCGCATAGGCACTTTTTCTGGGCAGACAGTACATGTGCATAAATATATAGACTGCACCCCCTGATCCTTAAGCCATCACTCTTTATGTCCTTTCACTTTTCACGACATAGAAAGCTTGACATAGAAAGCACCCTCTCCTTATTCTTTTGGACCACCAGCTTCTATCCCAAGCTCCCATTTCTGGCTCTATTTGGTGGTTCAGGTACTATAATGAGGAGTATGATATGGGAAAGCAGGTGATAGGTAGAGTGATATTTTCCAGTATGCACATATGCAAAACACAAGCCACAAATGACTCAAAGAATGTATTAATGCTAATTAGACTGCATAGGTTGAGAGAGTAAACACATAATACTGGTACATAATTAATTACTGCATTCCCATTGTAAACTCCGGTGACTGTCTTAATAATAGTTTCAACAAAAATAGGAAACAAAAAAGAAAGCAATAATATTTCCAACACATGGTTTCCAAAAGTTCCGAATGTCCACATTTTTCTCTTTGAAAATCGACTGTTTTCATTGAAATGCATAATACCATCCATTTGAAAGAAATCAAGCCTCCTTCCTTTGATTCTTTTTGAATGGCTCGGAATTTATCCTTTCATCTTCTTGTAAATACATAGCTGAGTGCATGCCAGTAATATGACTGGTAATTTAATCATCCGCTACCGTTCCCTCCTTGCTCTCAAGAAAGAATGAGTGAGATAATTTTAGGATCAGGTTCTATATCACAGTAGTTCCAAATAGCTTCAAAATATCAGTGAGAAGCCTGAGCCACCGTAGCTTCAGTTTATTACTTTCTTATATCGTATGTCCATTTGCGCCTACTGTAGGGCATCATTAGTGAGACACACTATCATTTATTATTTAAATTGTAGTAACACCTAGGTCAGGACCATCTCTCCCAATCCCTTGCAACCTAGCAGGATTACAACATTGTCCATGCACATATCAGTAACAATAAATGCTACATTTTACTGTGGAATCTACCTCTAGTTTAAACCACACTCCACTCCTCCCCATTGCAAGGGGAGTTGCTCATGATGATTCCCAGTTTTTACTTAGTAACTTTATCGGGCTTTGTAAAAGCATAGATTGCTATATGGCAAAAAGTTTGATACAAATTGTCCAGCTGTGGTTTCCATAGTTATTAATTGTTCTATGTCTAATTAATCCTGAGTGGAGCGCAGGAGCTGGTCCAAAAGGTAACTATAGCAGGACCGCTTGGAAATAGTGACCATAATACAATAGCATTCAACGTCCCTGTGGTGGGAAGAACATCTCAACAGCCCAACACTGTGGCATTTAATTTCAAAAGGGGGAACTATACAAAAATGAGGGAGTTAGTTAAACAAAAGTTAAAAGGTACAGTGACTAAAGTGAAATCCCTGCAAGCTGCATGGCCGCTTTTTAAAGACACCATAATAGAGGCCCAACTTCAATGTATACCCCAAATTAAGAAAAACAGTAAAAGAACTAAAAAAGAGCCACCGTGGCTTAACAACCATGTAAAAGAAGCAGTGTGAGATAAAAAGACTTCCTTTAAAAAGTGGAAGTCAAATCCTAGTGAGGCAAATAGAAAGGAGCATAAACACTGCCAAATTAAGTGCAAGAGTATAATAAGAAAAGCCAAAGAGGAGTTTGAAAAACGGCTAGCCAAAAACTCCAGAGGTAATAACAAAATGTTTTTTAAGTACTTCAGAAGCAGGAAGCCTGCTAAACAACCAGTGGGGCCCCTTGACGATCGAAATACAAAAGGAGCGCTTAAAGACGATAAAGTCATTGCGGAGAAACTAAATGGATTCTTTGCTTCAGTCTTCATGACTGAGGATGTTAGGGAGATTCCCAAACATGAGCTGGCTTTTGTAGGTGACAAATCTGAAGAACTGTCACAGATTGAAGTGTCACTAGAGGAGGTTTTGGAATTAATTGATAAACTCAACATTAACAAGTCACCGGGACCCGATGGCATTCACTCAAGAGTTCTGAAAGAACTCAAATGTGAAGTTGCGGAATTATTAACTGAGGTTTGTAATCTGTCCTTTAAATTGGCATCGGTACCCAATGACTGGAAGTTAGCTAATGTAACGCCAATATTTAAAAAGGGCTCTAGAGGTGATCCCGGCAGCTACAGACCGGTAAGTCTAACATCGGTACCAGGCAAATTAGTCGAAACAATAGTTAAGAATAAAATTGTCAGACACATAGAAAAACATAAACTGTTGAGCAATAGTCAACATGGTTTCTGTAAAGGGAAATCGTGTCTTACTAATCTATTAGAGTTCTTTGAAGTGGGTCAACAAACATGTGGACAAGGGGGATCCAGTGGACACAGTGTACTTAGATTTCCAGAAAGCCTTTGACAAGGTCCCTCACCATAGGCTCTTATGTAAATTAAGCTGTCATGGGATAAAAGGGAAGGTCCTTTCATGGACTGAGAACTGGTTAAAAGACAGGGAACAAAGGGTAGGAATTAATGGTAAATTCTCAGAATGGAGAGGGGTAACTAGTGGTGTTCCCCAAGGGTCAGTCCTAGGACCAATTCTATTCAATTTATTCATAAATGATCTGGTGAAAGGGGAAAACAGTGAGGTGGCAAAGTTTGCAGATGATACTAAACTACTCAAGATAGTTAAGATCAAAGCAGATTGTGAAGAACTTCAAAAAGATCTCACAAAACTAAGTGATTGGGCAACAAAATGGCAAATGAAATGTAATGTGGATAAATGTAAAGTAATGCACATTGGAAAAAATACCGGTAACCCCAACTATACATACAATATGATGGGGGCTAATTTAGCTACGAGTCAGGAAAAAGATCTTGGAGTCATCGTGGATAGTTCTCTGAAAATGTCCACACAGTGTGCAGAGGCGGTCAAAAAAGCAAACAGGATGTTAGGAATCATTAAAAAGAGGATAGAGAATAAGACTGAGAATATATTATTGCCCTTATATAAATCCATGGTACGCCCACATCTCGAATACTTTGTACAGATGTGGTCTCCTCACCTCAAAAAAGATATTCTAGCACTAGAAAAGGTTCAGAAAAGGGCAACTAAAATGATTAGGGGTTTGGAGAGGGTCCCATATGAGGAAAGATTAAAGAGGCTAGGACTCGTCAGCTTGGAAAAGAGGAGACTAAGGGGGGATATGATAGAGGTATATAAAATCATGAGAGATGTTGAGAAAGTGGATAAGGAAAATTTATTTACCTATTCCCATAATACAAGAACTAGGGGTCACCAAATGAAATTAATAGGCAGCAGGTTTAAAACAAATAAAAGGAAGTTCTTCTTCACATAGCGCACAGTCAACTTGTGGAACTCCTTACCTGAGGAGGTTGTGAAGGCTAGGACTATAACGGTGTTTAAAAGAGAACTGGATAAATTCATGGTGGCTAAGTCCATAAATGGCTATTAGCCAGGATGGGTAAAGAATGGTGTCCCTAGCCTCTGTTCGTCAGAGGATGGAGATGGATGGCAGGAGAGAGATCACTTGATCATTGCCTGTTAGGTTCACTCCCTCTGGGGCACCTGGCATTGGCCACTGTCGGTAGACAGGATACTGGGCTAGATGGACCTTTGGTCTGACCCAGTACGGCCGGTCTTATGTTCTTATGTTCTTAGCTAAGTAACTACGTTTTTATATTTAGTAGGAGTTGTGGGCATTCAACACTGACCCTCAAAGGCAGTTTGTAGCTAACACCCATTAATTTCAGTTGGAATTAGGTGCCTAAAATACCTTTGAGCATCTGGGCCTTAGTACTAAATGACATACCTAAGATCACATGAGTCAGTTGCAGAGGTAAAACTAGAAGCCAGGTCTCTCAACTCCCAGTCTTATGCTGTAACCACAGGACACTCTACCTCCAATATTGCCTACTTGTGTATAATGCATGTACTTACTTGCACATCCATTTATTTTGTTGATGAAATTAAGGCAATTGAAAAGACCCCTTAATATCCATTAGAGTAGTTATTTATTTTCATTTTTTTTAAAGTTTATTGGACCAGATTTTGAGCTCCACTACACTGATGTAAATCCAGTGTAAATTGACTTCAACTCAGTTACTCTGGATTTACACCATTTTTACTGAGTGAGATCAGAATTTCCCTATTTTCTCTACATAACAGGGTCCAGGTGAAATCCTACCACATAAAACCAACCAATAAATCTACAAAAAAATTAAATGAAAATTTCTTTGTGAGCTTTATAAAATTCAGTTAAGGTTCCTGGGACTTTTCCTAAATCCAGCAGATTAATAAAATTGCTCACTTGAGCAATAACATAGTAAATTCAGTCATTTCAGTTACAGGCAAAATCAGATAAATCAGTCTCAAGTTCATTAGCGTCTTGACATGAAAGTGACTTGATAGCCATTGGTTTCAAATAACTTTCTAGTTAAGAGGAACAAAGCCTCATCTCAGTGAGGGAAAATGCTCTATATTACTCTGGAGCAATCTGATTAATAAAAAGGGCCATATATAGCTCTAGTAGCTCATTTCATTTCAGAAATAGCCTACCCTCCTTGTCCCACTTAAACTGCCACCGTAATAAATTGCCTGTCTGCTCCCCCATGCATAAACCTTGGATCAGTGAGATTATAGCTGCGTTTTAAACTACCTCAATCAGGAGTTTATTAAGCTCTCATGGTGAATAATATTGTATCTGTTAAGAAGACATCAGGACAATGTATTTTCCTCCAGTGAGTCTCTTCTAGTTATTTAATTATCCTACCTAGATATTCATGCTGTGCTTTTTTCCCATTAATGCTAATAAAATTAGGTTTCCTCTTATAAACATTTTCAGTGTCTCCCAGAACAAGATTAAACAAGGAACGGAGCCCTTTTAAAAATATAGCACAGCTCAGCTTGAGGAAGAGGCAACACATACACTGTCCTTCACTTTTGCATAGCTCCTAACACAGTGGGGCTCCAACTTCATTGAGGCCCCTTGGGGCAACTGCAGTATAAATACTAACAGCAATATAATGTCACCATTAAAATATATATATATTTATCACCAGTATCATCACAGTAGGATCAGACATATGGTAGACTTTACCTGTTCTAAGGAGAGAGAAATACTGCAGTATTTCAACTACCTCACCATGGTAACTGGTCATAAAGCTGACTTTTCAAATGGCTGCCATTGAGGATGGTGCGAAAAGAGAGCACACATGCACACAGCTTCTGAGTCATATCAGGCTTTTCAGAGCTTGCTGATTTTGTCATCCTTTTAAGATCAATACACCTGGACTAAAATCACTTAATACACAACCTTATTTTGAATTCCACTGCCTCTATATCAGTAGTCCTACTAAAGGCCCAGTGCTACTCTCTCATAATCTTCATCCACATTATTTTTATTATTGTTATGCTGATAGGTACTGGTGACAGCTTTCATCACAAACCTCTTTGAGACCGGATGTGAATGCAACCTTCCATTAACAAAACTGTCAGGCTAATCAGGAGCCCTCCACCCAAGACAAACCCACCCAGGAATTTGTGAACCCACCCAGGAGTTTGTTTGGAGAGGTGTGCATGTGAAGGAAGGGCAAACACACAGAAGCTAAGAATGGACAAGAACAGAAAGAGAGGCAGCAGCAAAAAAGCACAAAAGCAGAGCACCAGCGGGGGAGCACAGTGGACCCTGGAAAAAGCTAGAGAGAGCTTTCGGTCTGGTGTTGGCTAAAAAGGCTTGGGGTTATAAGATAAGAAACTGTTCTTTTTGTTCTTGCTTCCTGAGTTTGGTGAAGCAGGACTTTGTACATTCTTAGTAAATAAACAAGATTGGAAGGAAATGGTCAGGGCCCATAACAGGGTGGTCTGACTTAATGGTTAGAGCTTGGAGTTTAGTTAGGGTCAGGATCAGAAGCCACACCAAATATCCAGCCAAAGTCAGAGTTGGGAATCATGCCAAGGGTCCAAGCCAAAGTCAGAAACCACACTCAGGATTAAGCCAGAGTCAGAAGTCACATCAAGGGTCAAAGGGAGTCAGCAGCAGGATCTGGGTATGGAAGCAGGAGCAGCGATGAAGTATGGTAACAGGAACAAGGAACAAGGCAAGGTAGCAGGGGGAAGGATCAAGGAGTAGGAGCCAGGTGAGGAGGCAACGACTTGATTTCAGGTGTCTAGGCAACAACAGGCCTAGCAACTAGTTGCTCAGACAAGGGGTAGGGCAAGAACAGGAAGCTTTATACTTGATGGTGTCCAATCAGCAGTCTGCTGCTAATCACCTGACCCTGCTGAGTCAGCATGTGCAGCCTCTGGTGACGGATTATTAGACACAGTTCCCTCATCTGACCTGGTAGTACAGTGAGATAGAATGTAAGGCTCTCTGCTTGGCAAGCCCATGAGCCTGGCTTTGAGACCTGCGATGCCTGATAAATGCCTCACAAGCATTTGTCCTAACTGAAACATTCCCCAGGGTCCTGAACTTTGACTAGCTTCTCAGGTCAAAAAGGGGCAACAATATTACACTGGTGCCTAGAGGCCCCATCCAAGTTCCGAGCCCTGTTGTGCTAGGTGCTGTACAAACACATAGCAAGAAACTGATGTTGCCCTGAAGAGCTTACAGTCTAGCCAGACATGGCAAAGAAAGGAATTATTATTGCTCCAATTTTACAGATGGAGAATTGAGGCACAAAGAGATTAAATGACTTGCCCCACATCACAGGGAAATCTGTGGCAGGAAACTGAACCCAGTTCTTCTAAGTGCCAGTTTAATGCCTTACCCACAGAAGTATGGATGGCTAAGAGAGGAAAGGGTACTCATTTCCAGGAACATGTGCTTTAACAAAAATCCAGAGGGGAAAGGTGAGGAGATTGGTACTAATATTGGAGGAGCTGGATATGAGAAACTTCTTTCCTCAAACAGCTGGATGAAATGGGCCAAATAATTATCTCATTTCCACTAATGTAAAACCTGAATTAACTCCACTGAAGGTAATTACCTTACATCCAGATAATTGTGTAACTGAGATCAGAGCCTGGGCCTCTTACAGCCACTTTTCCACCTTAGGAAGCTTGAGCCAGGTTGCCACAAATTTGAGGGGGAAATAATTAAAGCCACAGGCAAGGCAGTACAGAAGCAAATGCGTCAGGCTGAGCAGCAAGAGACTAGAGCATGAGCTGTGTTTAAAAGTTCTTTAAAAATTAAAGTATTTGGCACTTTGTCACAGCCAGGAAACACAGAGGCCAAAGTTTTCAGTGACCCAAGACATGGAGGGGGCAGGGGGAGGAGACAGATGGATCATAGCCAGCCTAGAGCAGTGCTACTAAGATGGGGAGTGAGGTGACCAGACTGCAGATGGCTAGAAATGCTGCTCCTTCCATGAAGATGAAGCTTATCCATCTGCTAGCCTACCCCACAGCCAATCAAGGTGAGATAAAGCCTGACACAGCCCAAATCTGCACAGAGACAGAGACAAATCCTATCAGTGATCCATAGACAGCACAGAGGGAGGGAGAAATCCCATTCATCATCTCAGCAGTACAAGGCAGAGAGAGAGTCTGTCAGAAAGTTTGACTGCCACTGCCAATCGAGAGAGCGACAGATTGTCGTCCACAGCCAGTCAATCCACCTAGCCAAGAAGTGTCAACCAGACAGCCAAGAAGAAGCCAGTTGGCTATCTTAGAAGTGCCAGTCATGCCTGGAGGTGTTGGGTAAGAGGTGTCAAAGGGTCTTTGGGACTCTGACAATGAAGCATAATTGTAAGTAAATCTTTCTGCATGATCTTAAAGCCACAGGAGAACACAGCCAGGGAGAAATGGATCCAAGGGCTGGGCCTAGATAATTCTGCATAATGCAGGACTTGTTGAGTACTGCAAAATCAGGGTTTCGGCATGTTCATTCAAATTCACAACAGCTGTTTACTTCACCTTGTTGCTACTTGTGTGCATTCATTCAAACAGGTTTTTTTCTACACATATATGCTTTCAGAATGGCTGTTCATGCAAGTGAGGGTTACTTCAGACACAATCAAATAATTGGTTATACAGCTGGGTGAATAATGAATTTTTTGGCTGACAGTTCGGAGGAAGGCGGGAGAGAGGGAGTTCTGGGTTAATCCAAAACCAAATTTTTCAGCAAATTGAAAAGAAAAAAATTTCATTTCAGGTCACATGAAATGTTTTGTCAGTTTTAAGCATTTTTTAATTTTTGTTTTAAATTAAATGAAAAATTGTTTTGAATAAAAAAATGGAAATGTTTCATTAGAAAATGAAAAAACAAAACATTTTTTAAACATTTTGACCAACAATTCAGTGAAATGTACACAAATTCTTGAAATGTTTTAGTCAATCCAAATTTGCATCTTTTGCCAAAAAAAATGTTGGCCAAATATTTTTGCCCAGCTGTAATTTGTTATTTATTATTCACAATTATGTCATCAAACCAAAGAACAAAAACAATATCATGTGACTTAGGTGCCCAATCACACCTAACAAATAATCAACAGTGCACAGCAAATATGCAAACAGTTTGTGAAAGACAATTAGATGAACATTGTCCATCCTGACTATTTGGTGTATACCTAACAATTATGGCTGCAGAAATCAGTATTCATGGACAATACAGGAACTGAAATAAGGGATATACGTTTATCAGATAACTTAGTTGTAGTGAACAACTCAACAATCTCTAGTTCAATACATGTTTATTCAAGAGGCAAAGTAGAGACGGTCAGGGAACCAAATCTTAGATTTGGCACTGAGCATCAGGCAAATGTGCCTCCGTAAGGAAAATCAATGAAAGAAGGGGGTGGTTTCCCCCTTAAATGTGAGCATTTTTGCTAAGTTAATGTGCCCAAATATATGAAGTGCTGTGCTTTTGATGGCCATAGTCCTCATATCATTTTTATACAGCTGAGATTGGACATGAACTAAAAGCTCTTAACTGAGAGTTATTTAGCACCCACAGTAAATAAGGAGTGTAAGGACTATTTATCCTAAGGCAATGTTTGAAGTTAGTTTGAATTTTTTATGATTGTGTGCAGCTCTGTTGTACTTTCTGGTCCTGGTTCCTCTCTCACTTATCCCTATTGTAGGCCTGTGTAGCTCTATTGACTTCAGAACTGTTACTTGTGATTTACAGCCGTGCAAGTGAGAGGAGAAACAGGCCCTGTGAAAGCAACATCTGTACATCAGTGAAAATTAAAAAATGTTTTTGATAACTTCATTTGATATCAATTAATTGCACTGCTAGCTCTGATTAATTGGAAGCGGGGAGCCATCATATCATGGGCTGCATGACAATTAACAGCAATGATAGTTTGATAAGGGCTTATTTTTGGAAAATGTTTAATGGCTTTGCTTCAATTTAATTGATGACTGAATTTTGATAAACCTTGCTGTGGAATTGTGTGAGGCATGTCAGAAAGGCCAATAAGATTCTGGTGTTCTGATGTCCGTTGGGTTATTCCTAAATCAAATGAAGGTACTATACAAGGTACATTATATACATTGTTTGTATATAATGTTCTTATATCTATTTGAGAGCCTTTGAGATGGACAGTACTACATGAATCTGTTTACTAAGCATGGCTAACATATTGAGACAATCTCATTTCACATGAACCATAAAATAATGATGAAGTGGTAACTCTGCAACCTGACCTGGACTGGATATGAACCACTGACCTTGGGGCTAAGGACACTATACCCCAGTATCTATCTTATAAGTACTGAGAATCCCAAATTCTTTCTAATTACTGTAAGACCTCATAATTATATATTCAATGGCTGTACTGGGAATTCAGTGCTGATGTATAACAATAAACCATTTTCAGTGATAAGAGAATTATGCTATTAAATAGCAGTTACCTCATGTTAACAATTACAAAGATACTGGGCCAAATCTTCCCCTCAGCGAGACCTATGCAACTTCAGTCAATGGACAATATTAATTGATGTATTCCAGACTATTTGCATCACCAAAACAGGGTGAAGCAGCCCAAAGTGTATCAGTGAATCTAGCCCATTGCATTTGTAATCAGAGACAGAATTCATCCTTCATATCTTCTGTGTTGTGCTGCATACTACTATGATTAGAAACCAAGGTGGTCGGCATCTTACAAATATGACAGACACATAGACAGAGTTGCATGAGTGGAAATCAGTGGAATGTAGAACGACACAAATCCAGATCCTAAGCAGTGGTGGTGGTGTTTTAACTACAGAGACTAAAAAATCTTCACCAGCTGAGCTCTTTTAATCAATTACAAAGGACAACTTGAAATGGACAAAGAGCTATTATAAACCAAATTATAGTCTTGTTTTCAGTAGCTCCGTTAGCAGCATTAGCAAATAGCTGCCAAGTAGTAATCATTTCACAGATTTAAATATTGGAAAGGGGGCGCAAGTCGACTGCATTCCAGAGTATACAGTGGAAATTAATCTGTTAATTTGTGGATAATCAGCAGGGTATTTGAATTAGTTTCAATGGTCCAGCTTATACTGGCACTAATCATTGATGCCAATGAAGTTACAAAGGTGTAAAACTGGTATGAGAAGAAAATCAGTCCTGGTCCCATTGGCTTTGCCATTAACACATGGTCATCAGCCATGGTCCACAATACCCTGAAATTCCTCGACCAATTTTCTGTCACTGCTCGAGCCCATTTGTCCTCACTGCATTGCTGATATGTTTGATTTCTCACTATATTATTATTTAATGGTGAATTTTATGAGAATAATATATTTTGTAGCATCTTTCATTGGAAAGGATCTCAAATGCTCTAATACATTACAGATGACACTGTGGAATTCTGGAGAGAGCTCTCATTAGAGACGCTGAGACAAATCGTTCCTTCTAGGCACAGGAAGGTACAAGTTGCACCTCTCTGAACCAGCACACCCCTTAACACACATGGGGAAGTTCCCCCAAAGGGAGTGTCATGGGTCTACCCTCACTTGAAACTGGGCGGTTTCAAAGTGAGGACCCGCATGCCACCATGTCCTATGGGATCTCACCCCCACTTTGAGCTTGTGGGTTCAAAGATGGGGACCCGCAGGTATTCTGCCACCACCCTAACCCTTAGGGTGGGGTTCCTTCTCGCTGCCACCACTCAATCAAGAAATGTGGATTGAGACACAGTCCTTCCCCAAAATCCTAGGGGATTCCAAGAGCCCCAAATCCATGGAGTTCTCACACCAAGGAGAAACAAACCATTCCCCCTGCTTCCTCCCCCCTCCCTTTTCCTAGGAGAGATACCGGGATCCAACTACAGAGGGATACCTCCCCCTCCCCTTTCCCTGAGAATCCACCCAAGGAAAGACCAACAAGTCCTTAATAGAAAAGAATTTATTAAAGAATAAAAAGAAAATACAGAATCTCTATGAGCCCAGGCTGGACACTCATAGGGTATAACCTTATCAATCTCTGGAGAGAATCCCCTCTCCCCCTTTTCTCAGTAAAAGCAATATCAGCAAACAGGAATAAAGCATTTCCTTTAGCAAACACACAATTGCAAATATAGAAATCAAATCATAAGACTAATTCGCCTTTCTAATTAATACTCACTATTAATTAGTAGAAACTACTCCAGGAGAACTTGGAGACATGACTGTCCTCTGTTAGATCCAAAAACAGTTCTCACCCAGACAAAGGCTTCCCTCCACAGAGATTTGAAAAAATCTTATCTCTGATTGGTCCTCTGGTCAGGTGGTCACCAGGTACTACATGTTAACCCTTTACAGGTAAAACAGACTTTAACCCTTAACTATCTGTTTATGACAGGGAGGAAAGACAGATTTAGTTTAATCGCTGCCTTTGCAGAAGTCCCTGTAAATGAGACTGCCAATGGGATGAGCTGAATTATCCCCACCCACTGATGCCCTAGCCTCTTCCTATCAAGCACTGTTCATATTTTCGGTCATGCTGGATCCTCTTGAACTCTTCAGTGAAGGGAAGGATGTGGATGTGTTTTCATAGCATCCATATTTCCGTAATTTCAATGGAGCTGTGCTGCTTCATGCCAGCTGAGGATCTGGCCTGTGATTTTTAAATTGACAGTCTCTCTATAAAAAGAATATGCATCCTATAAGTAAATCCCTGATTTTTTGTGTGTGTGGGAATTGAAGCACACTCCTCTTCTCATCATGTGAAGGGACTCATATTCTTAGAATGGTCGTAGTCCCTCTGTTAAACTATTTATTTAATATGTACCTTATTTAAGTAACACCAAGGTTTTGCAAATTAATGGAAATTATAATTTAAAAATGGGGAGAAAATATATCCAAGATTAAAACTAGGCAGACTGCAGGCTCAAAACACAGGGAACCCACCTTGGAACTTTGTTATATGCAAGACTCTGACTTACATGTCTCCTGTCCTCATAGATGTCAATAGGTCTGCAGCAGATCTTTGTGGAAATGGCACCTCTTCCTCTCAATATTCTTCTTATTGTTTTCCAGTAGTGCCTTAAAACCCCAATCAAGCTGGGGGCCTCATTGTGTCAGGCACAGAGTTTACTTCTGGCCTGGGCAACAGCCAAATCTGAAACAATAACAGGAATCTTTGGACAAAGGCACATAAAATAGAAGGGCAAAAGTTAATACAATGAACCTCTGGACTAAGCCCCCTATTTGGCATCATGCAGAATTTAACAATTGAGAGGGCATTATCAGAAAGAACCAAAGGAGGCAGAAATAAGAGTTCTGTGAGATTTATAACAAGGATCAAGCATGGTTACATAATACAGCTTACGTCCTGGACTTGCTTTAGGGGAAGAACAATATATATAGATGCAAAGATCCACATCCTGCAGTGTGCTGTGCATGTCCTGTGAACCTGTTAATTCTAGGGCACCCTTTGCTGTAGTAAATGAGCAGCAAATGCGGAGCTGGGAGATGAGAACCTGCAGCACATGGCAGGAGGTGCTTGTTCAGCGCCTCACAGGATCAGACCCATAAGGTTTAAAGACTGTCTTAACCAAAACTCTGTAAAAGTGATCAGCCCAATTAGCACTGTTGAGTCAGCTGGTGATCCAGAGAGACAGTATTTGTTCCTCTTTCATAGGTTTTTGTATCCCAGGTCAGAGACAACATGCCAGCTAATGTCTAAAATCTATCCATTATTATTTATCCCAAGTGTTATCAACCTCCAAGGCTGGATGGGAATTCACAATTTCATCAGAGCTATGAATGAGAATAAACCACAAGGGGGGATGCTAACAGTTATTATTTCTCCACTCTTGCCTGGTGACAGAAACTGCATTATTTTAAGGGATTGAGAAGAAAAATTAGTCTCATAGGAAAACCATACTCAGCTGTTCCTTGGCTGGGGTTGAGCCAATGCACACTCAGAAGGCATAAGCTTGATATGTTATCAGAATTCTTTTAGCACCACAGCTAATGTCACAGAATTTTATGCTACTATACTTTTATATAATTTTATGCCCCTAGTCCATGACTAGGGTCCCCAGGCACTATGGTAATTCTCTGAATAACTCTCTATGGTGATAATATAGTAGGTAGATTTTCTTTTATCCTGATGAGGCCAGGGGGGTTTTGGATAAGAAAATGGCCTCTCAGGAACTGAGGGAAGAAGCAACCATTGACCTTTCAGATGATAAAATCGTCAAAACCTCTCATGTCCTTAAATTCTAATGAAGGTTGTTTTCCCCCCTTCTTTCTTTAGACTGATTTTGAAATTCCCTCAGTTCAGAACCTGTTGTTTGTAATGCTTTTTAATGCCTTTTAGAGAGATGAAGGCTCTCTGTGGAAATGTTACTTTTGACAGAGAAATATAGATGGGGTGATAGTGACTGAGCTTCAGTCACGAGGGGTAGCAGATTGCTATGCGAGACAAGACTTTTATGTTTTGTTTTTGTTTTTCCTTTTCACCATCTCCTTCCCATACCTTTTTACAGGACTGAGACAAAGGGCTGCTGATGAGAATCACATATACTTGTGTCAAATCTATTTTTTTTTTGTGAAGGAGAGATTGATCTTTTTCTGGCTCATTTATCTTTGTGATGGAGTTCCTAATTCTCATTTATACAAGGGCCACTGCACACTGCTCTAGCAGTGAAATGGGGCCTTTAAGTGGGTTTGAATTACATTTATACTCACTTTAAGGCCGCTTTACACTGCCAGAAAAGTGTAAAATACCCTTGGTATAAATTAAATAGCAAAAAAAATTGTTAACACACAATTGAGGTGGCCGGGTGATAGCTTTTCCCCTTCCAGAACATTGCATTCAACAAAACTCAAACTTGTACAAACCAGGAACTACAGAGTTAAGATGAATGCCCACATACCCTTAACTCTGCCCTCTCTGAGTTATGCTCCAAAACACCCACAACACACTCACTCACATTCTGCCCTATGCTCAAACATTGAGCCTACTTCCCTGACTGAATACTACACTTGTAAAATTTAACAACCACTTCATACCCTTTTACAACCCTGTCACACTTGCACAGAGGATACCACCTAAACCTAAATTTTCCTTTACCCATAATTAAATCCACAGACTGCTCTTAGATCCTACCTCACTACTGACAATACCCAGGGCAAAAAGACCCCATTGCCCTGCTACTGACACAACCTAAACAATTTTGTACTGTAAAGGGGTTTAATGCGGTTATTAAATTTTACAAGTGTAAAAGTTGAAAGGCAAAGTGCAAGTATATGTGTTTTGGGGCATCATTCAAAGTGGGCAAAGTTAAGGTTATGTGGGCATTTACCATAACTCTGTATTTCCTGGTTTTCAAAAGTATGAGTTTTGCTGAACATTGCTTCCCCAGCCATGCCCCAGGCCCACCCAATCTGCCTTCCTCCAAACTGGGCCCCTCCCCCACACACTCTGGCCAGTCTTCCCATCCCACACTGGGATAATATGTATCTTAACTATTCATTTTATGGATATGAGATGTTAATTTTGTGTTACCTTCAGCTAGGGTTACCACACCTCCAAGAGGAAGAGGGTCCTCCAGATCCCAGAACACACAGTGGGCAGGGAGAGGGGTTCAGACTACTCCAGAGGGGGAGGGCTCCCTCAGATCCCAGCACAAACATGGAAGGGGAAAATTCAGGGCTGACAGCCCCCCTCCAAAAAAATCCCCAACTTCCTCTGCTACTCCTCACATTCTCCAACCCCTTCCATCTTCTCCCCTCCTATTCCCCCCAATCCCTAGCCTTTACCAAAGCCCCAACCCCTCTTCCTTCTGCTACCACCCATTTCCATTTATCCCCTTCCCCATAATACCCTATCCCCCACTACAGACCCAAACCCTCTCCCTGTATTCCCACCTACTCTTTCATCCCAATCCCCCCTCCCACAATGAGTACTCGCTCATGTAATTTATTTTCTTTTAAAAAATAGCTTCAGAACCTTCTTAATTATCCGCTCTACTCAGATTATGTTTCTCAAAAAAGAAGACAACACAAAAACCCCACAACCTTGAGAGAGGCAGTTTTTTCCAAAGTGTTTGTAGTTCATTCTCAGATTTCTGCCCAGGGTAGATTTAAAACTTCGAAGTTCCTGGAATCTGTGAACTTAATGAAATGTTTTGTTTTGTTTTTCCTGCTCCTGCGCCTGCCCCTTGCTCCAGTGACCCCACATTTAAATCAGTAGCCATACCCTACGTTCCTGTGAGGCATAGCAAATTTCAAGACAATCTGTGTAATCGGGTAGATTTTAGAGCACAAGGAAGAGTGGTCTTTTTAACAGGAAGAGCTGCCCGACCTTAGCTAAAGCAGAGCTGGCACGCCACTAGAATATTGTGTGAAACTAGATGGAGGATGGAGGTGAGGGCTTTACAGGTCCATCAGCAGCACGGCAGGTTCAGAGAGGTGTGAAGTGACCCATTCATCCCAATGTGATGTTCTCAGATAAAAGGAAATACTCACTGGAGATGAAAACAGGCTGAAACCACATTATTTTACTCTATCTAAACTGAGAAAAGCTCAAATAGACTTTCAGAATTTTTTTGTGAAAGTGACTGTTGAACTGTTGGCGGCTGATTCACGGCATGATTTTACAACACCCCCAGGCCAGGACCTGTCACCATACACCTTATCACAGCAAGAGGATCTTAAAACTTTGGATACAGCAAGTACAGGTTCTCTCAGTACAGGTATGACTGAAGATGGTGTGAGAAATGTAACTGTTCCTACAGATCTCAGAGAAAAAAAGCAATGGGCCTAATCAACTACATCTGCCTGATTTTCCAAGGAGAATGTTTAGGACACACAACCATTCTTTTTCAGTTTTCCATTACAACAAAATTCCTTGGGTTGAATATTCTGTTCAACAAGATGCTGTATTCTGCTTTCCCTACCATCCCTTCCAGGCTGAAATAGGCTATGTAGATGATTCATTTATCAAAAAAGGTGTGCCAAACTGGAAGAAAATCTCTGAAAAATTGTCTAAATATGCTGTTTGCCAGGTTCACATGAAATGTATGTAAAAGTGGCAATTCTTCCAACATACTGAAGAAAATGGATCAGTAGCAGTGAAGATTTTGGCAAGTCATAAAAGTATCGTTGAGAGAAACTGGGATTACCTTAGTAAAGTTGGTGATATTGTCAAATTACTTTAGAAAACTGGTTTACCATTTCAAGGCACAATGAGGAAAAGGAATCTAAATGGAAAGGGAATTTCCATGAATGTTGTGATTTCTTTTCAAAGTATGATGAAACTTTCAAGAAAATGCAGGCAAGTTATTTTAATTACACAATCCTTGCATTTCAAAACAAAGTGCTGCAGATTTGTACAGATTTGGTTTCCAAAGAAATTGTACAGGCAGTGAATAAGACTGTTTTTTTTGGGGGGGTGGGGTGTTTTTGTTGTTGCTGTAATTGCAGATGAGGCCAGGTCATTTAAGAGATTACAGAAAGGTTTCTGTGCTTCATCAATTGCTCGTCTTCCCAAAATGCAAATGGCATTTATACTGCCATAAAGACAGCTTTGGAGAAGAGTGGATTGCAGAATGTGCCTATAGTTGCTCAATCTTATGATCGTGCTTCTGTGATGTCAGGACATATAGCTGGGGTTCAGCAATGAATGAAAAAAGACCATCCATTTGCAATGTATGTACATTGCATGGCACACAAACTCAACCTTGTCCTCTTGGAGTGCTGTAAAGTAAATTGTAATGCTGTGGGCTTTCTAAATGTACTTGAGAAATTGTATTCACTCTTGCAGAGCCAACCAATTATCAGATGTTTCTCAACATGCAGACAGCTTTGGGTCTTATGCATCAAAAGATCATGCAGCCAAGTGATATGCACTGGGCATGTAAGTGGAGAAGTGTGTTTTCAGTAAATATGCAATACATTGTCATCGTGCTGTATCTAAAAGATCTGAGTGAACAAGGCAAAAAGTGGCCTGTGGAAGCAAACAGCCTTGATCATCACATGACTGGAGTTTAATTAATTGAATGCTTGATTATCTTTCAACATATTATGCAAGTTGTTCATGTCCCTCACAAAGGACTACCAGGCATTGATACCACACTTGCAAAAGCTTCCTCTATCATAGAGAAAGTGAAAGTGCATTTTGAGAAATGAAGAAGTGAAGAAGGCTGGAATGAAATGTGGAAAGAAATTACAGAATTCTGCCAAGACCATAACATTGCAGAGCCAGATGACACACTTCACTCATCGAAGCAGCTCTTCTGGACTGAATTGTCCCAATAACTTTGGGTCAAAGAGAGCATGTAGAAGAGGCAACAAATGTTTGTGAAATGCCCAAGACTGTAACTGCACCTGAAAAAAACAGGTGGCATCAGCAGCTGTACCTTCCTATTTTGGATGCCATAATTGCAGAGTTACAGAGACGATTCTCAAAGGAATCAATGGAGATTGCTGAAGCACGTGACTCAGTGTTAAGGTGTGACAAAAACGGCATTCATCCACTCTTGCAAAAATATGCAGACCCACTCAGCATAAGTCCTCACCTTGCAGCTGGAGAAATGGACATTTTTACCAGTACAGAATCACCTGTTACCTTTCTAAGACTTCAAGAAGAAATGTCTCAGGTTATGTATCCAAACTATTATAAACTCATTCAGTTAGCTCTCAGATCGCCAGTCGGGATGGCCACAACAGAACAAAGCTTTTCTGCAATGAGATGGATTAGAAACTGGTTGTGTTCAACCATAGGAGAAAAAAGATTTTCTTCACTGGCTCTTCTCGTTGATTCTAGAGAACATTGTGAACATTTAGGCTAACTAAAGGGAAATACAATTGCTTCTACATTAAGATAAATACAGTAGTTTTATATTAAGACAATGTTTATATATCTGGAAAACCAGGGAGACATGCTTCATAGTTACATGAAAGTGCTCAGTTCTGTTTATTCAAGAATTTGGTTTTATGCTAATGTTGATTTTTCAGTGTTAGTTGATAAATATGGCAAATAAGTTAAAATAAAAAATAAGGGTTATTAAATAATGAGTGTAAACTGTATATATAATTTTAAGTACACTGTAATTTAAGTACCACTAACAATCAGTAAATCCAGATGTAAGACCTATATTTATTATTAATACTATTAAGCCCCTTCCCCAGTACTCCTGCCATTCACCCCCTCGCCAGTTTTCCTCTCCCTCACCTGAGCCCCCTAACCCCTCCAACTTCCCCTACCACCCACCCCCATTTGTCCCCCTTCCCATAATCCTCCCTCCCATTGATGCAGTCCCAAATTCTTTTCACCTTATTCCCCCACCACCTAAAATTTCCCTCTCCTTCCATCAAGATTTGCATGAATATTTTTTTTACAAAAATACTTTTATTATATTTGTGACACCCTGGCACCCCAATATTCACTTAGGATATGGTTTGTACGAAGTATGTCTTGTGAGGTATCATTCTAAAAGTCTTGATCTGCTAGACATTAATATCTTGTTGGATTGTATGTGCTATCGTCACATGTGAATTTATGAAGTTTGGCTATGTATGTGTTACTGAAACATGTTGTGAGGTTGAAAACACCCACAAGCAGCCTTTCAGCTACAACAATAATAAGGCCAAGCAATGTTAATGGCTTATTGAGGAAATACACACAAGCACAAGGATTCCTCCAGGAACTGTGTACAATAGAAACCTCTCAGAGATAGCACTACACAATGGGAACTATTTGACCCAGGTCACAGCAAAAGAGCTTTCCAGCAAGTGGGAAAAAGATATAAAAGGGGGGAAATGACACCATGGGGGGACCTTACTGTCCCTACAACAACACACCTGAAACACCTGAGGAATAAAGACTGAACAGGGGGGAAGTGATGATCCCAGGCTAAGGGGTTTCTAGTCTGTGTATGAAAACCTGGGAAAGCCAAGCTGAAAAGCCAAGACAGCTTTTGCCTTAAGAACTGTCAGCCTGTTTATCACTCTGGGTGAGAAGTGTGTTAAACTCAGTTTGCAGTTTTGTTTATTTACTGAGTAGTCTACTTTGATCTGTTTGCTATCACTTATAATCACTTAAAATCTATCCTCTTGTAGCTAATAAACTTATTTTATGTTTTAATCCAAACCAATGTTCATGGTCCTCTTCACATTGAGAGAGAGGCGGACTGGGTATTAAACCTATATACTGGCCAGATTTGACCAGGGCAGGAAGGTACTGCTCTGGGGTCCCAGGCTGGGAAGCTGGTGGTTAGAGAGCCTGCATGTAACTGCAGCTGGGTGTGTCCCTACCTGTATGAATGCTAGTGCCAGTGCAGGCTGGAAGGCTTTGCAGCTTGCCACAGCAACACAGTGTGAGAGGGAGCCCAGGCTGATGGGTCAGAGGACTCAGTGGTACCCCCGTTCCAGGTGGCACCCTGAAGGGAATCTGTCACAGTGGTATTGTTGTACAAGATTAAACGCACAGTTTGTTGTTCTGAGTGAGATTGGCTCTTCATACACTGGTGGTGATTTTAAGTGTGGTAGCTAGAGATCAGTCTAAGTGGTTACCAGTTTGTTTGGCCTTTTTACTGTTGTACTGGAAAGGCTGCTTGTGGGTGTTTTCAACCTCACAACATGTTTCAGTAACACATACATAGGCAAACTTCATAACTTCATATATGATGATAGCACATACAATCTAACGAAATAGTATCTAGCAGATAGAGACTTTTAGAATGATATCTCACAAGGCATACTTTGTACAAAACATATCATAATTATATGACCGTGGTGAATATAGGGGTGCCAGGGTCTCACAGAGCCCATGGCAGGATTGGAGCCTTAGTGACAGGACTCCTTTTAATGTTAATGGGAGTTGCATGGGAAAATCCTCGTCTGTTGATCTGAGACTACAGTGCATAATAGTTTCTAGATACCAGGGCCTAATTCTGATTTCACATACACCCATGTAAATCAGAAGTCACTTCATTAAAGTCAATGGAGTTAGGCTGGTGCGAACAGGGCCGGCTCCAGGCACCAGCATTCCAAGCTGGTGCTTGGGGCTGCAATCTTCAAGGGGCGGCAGTCCCTGTTGTTTTGCCCCCAGCAGCGCGCCGAATTGCCGCCGGGGACGTCGGGGGCAGTCCCTGTGCCCTTAGGGCAGCACGTGCGTTTCCGTGGTGGCGGCAATTCGGCAGCAGCTTCTATATTTAGCTGTCTGCGGTGGCTTCAGCTAAACATAGAAGCTGCCACCGAATTGCCGCCACCGCGGAAACGCGCCTGCCGCCCTAAGGGCACACGGACTGCCTCCGTTGTCTGAGGCAGCAATTCGGTGCGCTGCTTGGGGCGGCGAAAACTGTAGAGCCGGTCCTGGGTGCAAACCAGTACAAATTAAATGCAAATCATCAACATTGCTAGTATATATCATGAGTTCTGAACCCTATTCTGCACCCTTTAAAGTAGATGGCAAAATTGATTTAATTGTGAGCAGGATCTGGCCTTATGTTAGAGGGTTGTTTTCTGCTAACCAGTGGCCATACATCAACTTCCTAGTTCCCAGAAGTGAGAGTTGATGCAACCATTGGACATGAGAGAAAAGAATGGCTGACCTTGGGAAATTAATTGTGTTTATTTGTTCTCGAGCAAGGTATTAAACAATTAATATATAAATATGAACACTAAAAGAAATCTAAGATATATGTTAAATAATAACAGATTGAGATGATTCATTTTAGTGTTTTATATAATATATAAAAAGTGTGTGAGGGGGCTTGTCCTTTTTATTAGCATGGGAAATTTTTAATATAATACAGGTGACATTTAGGAAAATGAATTACCTGCTATCCCATAGGGCTCTCATTAAAGATGTTGCATCTCATGAGGTTACTCCGGCTGACAAAATTCTTAAATTAATTAATAAGAAGCATGGATTGACTGAATGAACTCTGTAGTTACTACTTTTAATAATGACTAGCTGAACTATAGATAATTAAAGGGGCTAAAGATATCACACCAGGAGTATTCTAGGTCTTACAATATATTAAAGACACGAAATTATAGAATAAATAGAGCTCTAAATCATTTAAGAGATTGTACATATCTGGTTTAGAGAGTAGCTTTAATGTGACTGAGGAATCAAAATTTAAACATCACCTCAATACATCTTTAAGAACTTTTTCTACTTGCATCATTTACCATTAGTTTTAAAACAGTAATATGTAAGTAGATGCTAGTGAGGAAGCTCTTTCGATGTTTGAAAGCTTTACCTTGCAAGCACATTTGGTTTTGTCCATTGCAAGCAGAGAAAGCCTAAAAATATGCTCAATATCTACTCTATTGCTGTACAATTTACAATACTGCAAGAACAGACTAAATGCAGTGGCTAAAACTGTATGGTCAAGTTCAGAATGAGATTACTACTAACGTTGAGTGAATAATTGATTTTTTTTGTTCAGTCACCAAACTAAACAATCTGAAAAAAAAATTCTGGTCCAATGAAAAATTTTGTTCAACCCAAAATGAATTTTTGAGGGTTTCTGTTTGTTTTATTTCATTATCTTTTGGGGTGTTTTTACCCTTTAATTAAAAAAAAATCTACCTAAATTTCAAAATGAACTGTAGTTCCAAAACACAAAGTTGAAACATTTTATTTTGAAAATGTTGACATGAACTATTGAGATATTTAAAAATATTTTTATTTGGCTGAAATTATTCTCCAAATTCAACTGATATTCACAAATAGTTTTGGTTACTCCCAAACTGCATTTTTCAGTGAAGAAACTAGTCAACTGAAAAATTGTGCCCAGCTCTAATCACTATCTCATAATCTTGTTCTGTGAGGTTTAGCGGGGCAAGAAAGGAGAAGACTGAGGTGTGTGAGCAAAGAACAAAACATCAAAGAAACCAAGGGACTTTTTTAACCTGGCATTGGTGGACCTGCTTTTTTTTTTTTTACCCACAACTGTTTGCAAGCACAGATCTCACTCAGATGTACAATTATCTGATCTGTGGGGAAATCGTGGACTTGGGTATATTAATGATGTAGCATTGGTGAGTGCAAAATGAGAAGGTGGTTTTTTAAAAAATCTGGCCTAGAGAGATCCACAAAGGTAAATGAAGATCTTGGATTAGATATTCAAAGTGCACTTTTAAATATTTTCTTGGTTAATAGTTTGATTCCCTAATAAAAAAATATTTTAGCCTTCCACAGTACAAAAGCTCATACAAAGTTGGGCTTCCTGGCCCTCCCAGAGAAAAAGGAGGCAGTGTTAAGACACTTAGGAGGCATGTTTAATTTTTTATATTGAGGACTCATGAAGGAGACAAGGGAAATATCTTGCCAGCCCTGTCAAATAAGAAAACAAAAACACCCTAGGCATGCAGTGAAAGTGGATGTGTCCTTGTTGCTGACAGACTTTCTGGCTGAGTCTCTTTGTGGATTCAACAAAGTTGCCTGCCTAATATATACACTCGCGCCCACTCCCCCTCACACACACACTTTGAGTATCATAATCCATTAATATAAACAACTATTATTGCAATTTTTCACATTTCTGTATTCTGGGTTAGGGGGTCCATGAAAATGACACTGAACTATGGAAAGTTCATGTATTTTAATAAGGATAAAATAAAAAATTAAAGAAAAGAATGCTGAACACTAGAGGCAGAATGGGACTAGAGTTATTAGCAAGATACTGGGCTAGAATCTGATCTCAATTACACCCATGTACATCCAGGATAAACTCTATAGATGTTACTTTGGATTTGTGAGTGAGATCAGAATTTGGTTCCTGTTTCAACTACAATTTTAGGTGTGACTCATTCTCATCACTCCAGGTGTGAGAGCCTTTTCCTTTGCACCCCCCAACATCTGGAAGAACCTGCATCATGCATGTATTTCTCTGCCTCATTTACCCATCACCTCTTTTCACACCTCATCTGCAAACATGGATTTTTTGTCTTTCTGGTACTTCTTTCCATCTCTCTCTCTCTGCCTCATCCACAACTGAATGCTGTAATTGTATTATTTAATACTGCAAAGCAGTCTGGGTTTGTATGAAAGCGTCTGACCGGAGTAAGTTTGGACCATATTGTGTTGTACTCACAACAAAATGAAAAGGAGGAAAAGCAATAAAAGAGTTAATTGCTGTAGAACTCCAGTGCGTCATACAACCACAGCCTCTGCGTGAGGTTCTGACGCATCAACTGAAGTCTCTGCAAGTGGTGGTCTTGCTGATAACTCCTCTCCTGCTGTTATATCCGGAGGAGCCCACAGCAAATGAACACCTCATGAATAACAGCATGGTATCAGTGATGTAACACGACCTGAAAAAAAGCAATGAATATCAGTGACTCCTGAGGAACAAAGGCCCACTGCTTCTTCCTTCTCTGCTGAACAAACACACCTGAATTTCAAACATGCACCCCACTGCATCTCTATCTGTATGTATCACTGACCCGCCTCGTTGCTTTATGCAGGAAAACAGAGCTAAGAAGCATGATCTCAATTCTCATTAATTTCATGAGCACTAATAAACATTTGTAGTTGTATAAGCTACGATAATAGAGTTTGGCCAGAGCTGTAATATTTGGCTCTACCACATTTCAGGGATTTTTAAATATGGGCTTTTAATCTGGCTTCTGAATTGGAATCAGAATCCAGGTTTGGCTTCTGACTCTCTCTCAACATCAAAAGTTATTAGTAAACTAGGTCTCCCTCATTTTTCAGGAGCAAACTGATCACTTGTCAGGGGGCAGAAAGGAATTCCCCCATTGTTCAATTCACTCAGGTCTCGAGGTAAATAAAGCTCATTGAAGTTGGGAAGACTTCATTATGGCCAGGAGGGAGGGAGTTAACTTCCTTTGGAAGCATTGGATTTTGGGAACTGCTAGACACAGATGCCACCTAGAAAGGCCATGATTCTGATCTGGAAAATTCCCATTGCACTTGCACATTCATTCCCATTGCACTTGCTTTTTCTCCTCTTCCTCTTCAGAGGGAGAATCTTTCTGTCCTAATTACCCCACTTTTATTTACTTAGTCAGAAAATTGACCTGTAAGTCTGGGGAATTCTTCTGCTTCTTCTTCTTCTTTTTTTGTTTTTTTTAAAGATACTATACTTTAAAGGACATTTGCTCACCAGGCAGACTTCTCCAGTCCTTTGCAGTTGAGTGCCACCAGCCATACTAGCAGAATAGAACTAGTTTTGGAGCCTGTGAAGTCATCATTTATCTATGTTTGTAACCAGTGACATGCAAATACAGAGCTTGGCATGAGGATTGCTCTGGGCACAGTATCCAAATAAGAAATAATATAGCAAATTCTCTGTATTTTTGTTTAAATGGCTTCACCGGGGTTCCTTGCCTCTACTGGGAACTGATCATTGCTAACAGTATATTTTCAACTTGATTTGTGCTTTATTTGCCACAGCAAATTTGCCATAGTAACTCCTTAGCCACATGTGTCTCTTTCAGCAGTGTTCGCAAGTTAAGCTAAGCCAACATTAAGTAATTCCATGTTTGGGATTTGATAATATGAAATAAATAGTCTACTCTGGTTCTTATACCATGCCCACCGCCATGATGTCCAAACATCTAAATAAAAAAAAAGCAGAAATTACTTTTTCCCAGGGTGAAACCTATAAGGAGATTTTGCCAATTTGGGACCAAATTCATCTCTCTTGATTCATCCATCATGACCTCCATTGATGTCAATGGGGCTCTACCAGGAATGGATTTGGTCCATTCTTTGGGAATAATTTTACCTCTAGGATTTATATTGTATTTATTTCTGCTACTCAGTCCTCCAAAGCTGGCTTTATATCATGATATACCAAGCTGCCCCTTTGCTGTTATGAAATTATGTAAACTGCATCATGAAAAGCGATATGTTGAAGAAGTACCTAATGGCACATTATGAACTGCACAGCTCCCATAGAGCAATTAAAAATGATGAACAATCTTTTCTAACATTTTCCTCAAAACTGCACATGGGCTTCAGCCAGTCACAAGACTGAGCTGCAGCGAATGCATTAAACGACCCATCTGCTCTTCACACTGTTCATCACTGATTTATAACCCATTTGGCCAACAAAAACAAAGCTGATGAGATGAGTTCTCCAGAGACCAACTACAGCTTTTCACCTACAGTATCCAGAGAAAGAAATGTGTCCCATCCAGCTAGTGTTTTCCCAGGATTTGGACCCAGCAGATATGTTATTTGCAGGTTTCATGCACATGTTATTGTCTGCATGGACTTACAGGACCTTGTTTAGGTCTCAGTTATACTCCTGGAAATAAGATAATTCAATTGCCTTTAGTGGAATTGCTCTAGATTTACTCCAGTGTAACCGAGATCAAAATGTGACCTACGGTATCCTCAAAAGGCTCTGCAGTCCTCCAGAAGACTCTGAGGTGGTATCTCATGGATTTTCCAAGGACACTTCCAACCTTTCACTTGCTACTGGGACTGATATATTTTTAACTCTTCCCAGTATGCCGCACCTAATATTTGGGTGTACAGCCAGCATAGTCAACTCTACATTACCTCCTTCCAGACTCCCAGGATAGGGGGAAGCCTGGGGATGGTAGAGACCATAAACACAGTATTCTTTCTCCAGTGATCCCTGGCTAGTTTAATCTACTCATCTGGGAATCTATATGGCCCTTCTTACAGTAGCATCTGAGTGTATCACAGTCACTAATGTCTTTTATCCCACAACACACACACACACACACACACACCCTGTGGTGAGGAGGGAACAATTAGCCCCATTTTACAGAGGAAGAACTGGGTGACAGGGTAGATTAAGTGACATGCCCAGGGTCACACAGGAAGTCTGTGTCTGAGCCAGGAATTGTATATGAGTTTCCTGACTCTCACTTCAGAGCCCTGACCATCTTCCAACCCCTTTGATGTCCCTAGCCTCTGTTTGCCAGAAGCTGGGAATGGGAAACAGGGGATGGATCACTTGATGATTATCTGTTCAGTTCTTTCCCTCTGGGGCACCTGGCAGTGGCCACTGTCGGAAGACAGGATACTGGGTTAGATTTGGCCCTGACCCAGTATGGCCATTCTTATGTTCTTATATTCCCTTTGGGTCCTTACAAGCTACTGGAACTTAAAAGTTTCTCTCAGTAGTGCTGGTACCACCTTTGCCCTCTGCCTTGGTTCCTGCACCAAACAGGGGTTGGCCAGAAACAAGGGAAAGGGAGCATAGATTTACTGTTCTTCCTTCCACACATCCTGTCTTGGAAGCCGCTCAGCCTCCTTCTGTGGGTCTTTTCATTGACTTCAGTGGGAGTAGTCACGTGCTTAAGTGCTTTACTGAACTGTGGCCAGAATGTGTAGCTCCCAAATGACCTTCAAATTGTCCGGAAATTCTGCTGATCAATAAAGAGCTGCCTGAAATTCACAAGAGCCTAACAGACATACTGAGATGCTGTGCTGAGTGGCTGCTGCTCTCACAACCCCACCTAGCACTTTGTGTGTTTAGTGAACCTCCAAAGTCTGTGGCAGAAGATAGGGGGAGAGAACAAGGACTTCCCTGTCTAGCAAGAGATCTAATTGTGTCTGCAAGGGTTCTGTGCCAACCATTCATCAAACTGCTCATCCAAAAAGTGAGCTAGAGTCCACCTGCGATGAGACAGAAGGGAGAGCTCTAATTCCTGGGTTTGCATTCAGGGTAGACAGAGTATTTAAGGACTACTTTAAAGACAGGAGCAGACCAGGGGACACAAGAACCTGTCCCTCCTCCCCAAACTGGAGATAATAACACTTGATAGAACCTTCCATTTGAGGACCAAAAATTCCATTAATCAATTGATCTTTACAATGCCACTGAAAGGCACCCTAGGTCATTATCATTATCTTTGTTTTACAGGTGAAGAAAATGATGCACTAAACAGCTTAAGTGAGAAAGTGACTCACCCACTCTCAAAGTGAATCAGTGGTGGCAGCGGGACTAGAACTAGAACTCTAGAACTCGTTGCAAGAATTAAGCTGTTTTCCCACCTTCAAACATGGAGCAGTAGCAATGGGAAGTGCTGATAGCAAGCAGGCCATAGGGGGTGTATACATATCAAACAAAGGTATGAGGGAAGGCTTAAAAAGGATACTGATAGCTCAGTGGTTTGACCATTGGCCTGCTAAAACCAGGGTTGTGAGTTCAATCCTTGAGGGGGCCATTTAGGGAACTGGGATAAAAATCTATCTGGGGATTGGTCCTGCCTTGAGCAAGGGCTTGGAGTAGATGACCTCTTGAGGTCCCTTCCAACCCTGATATTCTATTATACCTGTTTTCTGAAGGAGGGAATTCCTTCCTCCCTCCTACTAGCCATCACAATGAAGAGCTAAGCAATTCAACCTCCATGGACTAGGACCTGTGGAGAAGGAGAGAGGGTGGGAATGGGATTTGGGCTCACCCACACTGGGCTGGCAAAGGGGAAGAAAGAGTGAGCATGGGCAGAGAGATAGTCATATACACACAGAGCCAACACACACGAGAGGAGACCATGGGGAAAGAGGGATTCTCTATCAAAAACATAGAACAAAAAACCTAGCAGGAGAATGGGGAATAAAAAGATGTAGAAAGGGTGTTCAAAAACACAGGTCTTAAGGTGTGGGAGGGTTTTTTCACATGCATATACAAATGGGAGAGATTTGGTGAAGACAGATGGGAAGGAGTGTTCACACACACTTTGGAGCAGAAACACTAGGAAGGATATAAGGGGGACAAGGAATTGCATACAGAGCAGGGACAATATAGCAATGTAGAGGGCAGAGAAATGCAGTGAGAGAAAGCAGGAGTTGTGGGGGATGGAGAGAGTGTAAGTACAGAGGGATACTCTTATGCACAAAGGACAGTGAGGATGGAGGGATGGGGGAAGGATTCACACACAGAATGGGGTGGTGGGGATGGCGGATGGGTGGAAGGATTCACACACACAGAGGGGCGGTGGAGTGGGAGGCGTGGGTGGAAGGATTCACACACAGAGTGGGGCAGGAGGGATGGAGGAATGGGGGGAAGGATTCACACACACAGAAGGGTGGTGGGGCTGGAGGGGTGGGTGGCAGGATTAAGAACATAAAAACAACCATCCTGGGTCAGACCAAAGGTCCATCCAGCCCAGTATACTGTCTTCTGACTGTGGCCAATGCCAGGTGCCCCAGAGGGAATGAACAGAACAGGTAATCATCAAGTGATCCATCCCCTGTTGCCTATTCCCAGCTTCTGGCAGACAGAGGCTAGGGACACCATCCCTGCCTATCCATTGATGCACCTATCCTCCATGAACTTATCTAGTTCTTTTTTGAATCCTGATATAGTCTTGGCCTTCACAACATCCTCTGGCAAAGAGTTCCACAGGCTGACTGTGTGTTGTGTGAAGAAATACTTCCTTTTGTTTGTTTTAAACCTGCTGCCTATTAATTTCATCCAGTGACCCCTAGTTCTTGTGTTATGAGAAAGAGTAAATAACACTTCCTTGTTTACTTTCTCCATACCAGTCATGATCCCCCTTATTCATCTCTCCTTTTGTGGGTTCCAGAACTATCGCCTACAAGATGCAGCAACACACACAGAGTGGGTGGTGGGGATAGGGTTGGGAGTAGTGGTGGGTGGATTCACACACACAGAGGGGGGTGGGAAGGGAGGCCTGGGTGGAAGGATTCACAGGGAATAGGGGAAGTGGGAGTAGAGGGTGAGGGATTCACATTGAACGGGGTGGTGGGGCTGGAGGGTGAGGGATTCACACGGAACAGGAGCAGTGGGGGTGGAAGGTGAGGGATTCACACACAGAACAGGAGTGGTGGGGATGTTGGGTGAGGGATTTAGGGGGAACAGGGGTAGTGGGGATGCTGGGTGAGGGATTTAGGGGGAGCAGAGGCAGTGGGGATGTTGGGTGAGGGATTTAGGGGGAGCAGAGGCAGTGGGGATGTTGGGTGAGGGATTTAGGGGGAGCAGAGGCGGTGGGGGTGGAGGGTGAGGGATTCAGGGGGAACAGGGGCAGTGGGACTGAGGGGTGAGGGATTCACACGGAACAGGGGAGGTGTGGATGGAGGGGAGGGTGGAAGGATTCAGGGGGAACAGGAGTCGGGGGTGGAGGGTGAGAGATTCACACACAAAACGGGCGGTGGGGCTGGAAGGTGTAGGATGCACAGGGAACAGGGGCAGTGGGGTGAAGGGTAGGGGATGCACAGGGAACAGGGGCGGTGGGTGAGGAATTCAGGGGGAACAGGCGGTGGAGTGGAGGGTGAGGGATACATAGGGAATGGGGTACTGGGGTGGAGGGTGAGGGATTCAGGGGGAACAGGGGCAGTGGGATGGAGGGTGAGGGATTCAGGGGCAACAGGGGCACTGGGATGAAGGGCGAGGGATTCGGGGGGAACAGGGACACTGGGGTGGAGGGTGAGGGATGCACACAGAATGGGGCGGTGGGGTGGAGGGTGAGGGATTCACGTGGAACAGGAGCGGTGGGGTGGAGGGTGAGGGCTGCACAGGGCAGGGCCGCTGGGGGGTGGCTAGTGGGGCAATTTGCCCCGGGCCCCGCAGGGGCCCCCACGAGAATATAGTATTCTATAATGCAACTTTTTTTTATGGAAGGTGCCCCAGAAATTGCTTTGCCCCAGGCCCCTTGAATCCTCTGGGCAGCCCTGGCACACAGAACAAGGGCGCTGGGGTGAAGGGTGACGGATTCAGGGGGAACAGGGGCACTGGGGTGTAGGGTGAGGGATGCACATGGAACAGGGGCAGTGGGATGGAGGGTGAGGGATGCACACAGAACAGGGGCGGTGGTGGAGGGTGAGGGATGCACACAGAACAAGGGCGGTGGGGTGGAGGGTGAGGGATGCACACGGAACAGGGGTGGTGGTGGAGGGTGAGGGATGCACACGGAACAGGGGCGGTGGGGTGGAGGGTGAGGGATGCACACGGAACAGGGGCGGTGGGGTGGAGGGTGAGGGATGCACACGGAACAGGGGCGGTGGTGGAGGGTGAGGGATGCACACGGAACGGGCGGTGGTGGAGGGTGAGGGATGCACACAGAACAGGGGCGGTGGTGGAGGGTGAGGGATGCACACGGAACGGGCGGTGGTGGAGGGTGAGGGATGCACACAGAACAGGGGCGGTGGGGTGGAGGGTGAGGGATTCAGGGGGAACAGGGGCGCTGGGATGGGGGTGAGGGATGAACAGGGGCAGTGGGATGGAGGGTGAGGGATTCGGGGGGAACAGGGGCGCTGGGATGGGTGGTGAGGGATGAACAAGGGCGCTGGGATGGGGGTGAGGGATGAACAGGGAACAGGGGCGCTGGGATGGGGGGTGAGGGATGAACAGGGGCAGTGGGATGGAGGGTGAGGGATTCGGGGGGAACAGGGGCGCTGGGATGGGTGGTGAGGGATGAACAGGGAACAGGGGCGCTGGGGTGAGGGATCCACACACACCCAGTCCCTAGGCACCGTGCAGCAGCCTGGCTATGGAGAGCCGCTGTCATTACAGCTGCAGCAGGAAGGTGGCGGGCGCGCTGATTGGCTGCCTGGCGCCCGGCCCCGCCCAGGGCAGGGGAGCCGCGCTCCCCCCGGCTGGCGCGCGGCTCTGTGGAGCAGGACGGCCGGGGGCAGCCGCGCGCTCGCTCTGGTCCGACGCGCTGAAGCCAGACTGGGGGGGCTCGGGCCATTTCCCAGAGCAGGTCAGTGAGCCGCCCCGCCCCGCCCCGGGCTGGGCTCTCCCCCGGGCCCGCCTGGCGATCCGCGGGAGTAACGGGGGTTGCATGGGGGGACGCGGGGCTCTCCGGAGTGACCCCTGTGGTGCGGCTGGGCAGCGGGAGCGGCGCGGCGCTGCAATGGTTGCGCTCTCCCAGGGCTGCCCGTGTCTCATGTCAGCCCCGGCCTCCAGCCATGGAGCCGATTCGCGGGACTTTAGAACCGGATCATCGGGAGCTGCTGAGTCTCCTTCAGTTGGTGAGCGCTGGGGAGAGGGGGGAGCTGGCACTGCCCTGGGGGTTGATTTCCAGGCAGACTCGCTCTTCTGATGAAGAAGGAGTTTGCTCTGTGCAGTGTCAGCGAGGCATGCCCCCCCTCAGCCCCCCATCCCACTTAAAACCTCATTTATTCAAATGGTCCTAGTTTATACTAGCCTTGGAAACATCCCCCCGTGCGCCTGCCTGAGCCGCACCGCTCTGGGCTTGCTCTGCTCGGGGCATGGGGCTAGGAGGCGTTTTCCTCCCAATGTTGTGCAGAGATTCGCCAGCTGGGCAGCCTCTGAGGCTGCTCCAGAGCTGAACCTTTCACTTTCCCAAGGGACAGGAGAGAATCTGCTTTGGTTCATTGCTTGACTTGCCCTCCCACCATGGTCACTTCCCAGAGAGGCAGCTTGGTCCATTCATCGTGCGCGGCAAGGCAAGGATCGGTCAGTTGCAAAAGAAGAGTGGTAGGTTCAGATGTTTACAGCACTGGGTGTGGGCATGCTGCTATGTTGAGGGGTTGGGAGAAGGGCTGGGAGTCCGTCCCTTTGGGATTTGTTTGCTGCACAACTTTCTCTGCACCTTCTGAAAAAATTAGTTGCATAAAAATTGGGTTCATTGTGGATCAATTTCAGGCGTATGATAATTATAATATAACCCCCTTAAGGGTGTATGCAGCTTACCTCTGGAGAGTGGTGTATAGTGGACAGTTCTCAGTTCAGTAAAAGCAAGTAGTGTGGATCGGGCTAATGGCAATGCTGTGTAATTTCTGAAGCGATCATTCTCACTTTTTCATTACTGATTTATGCATCATTAGTTTTCTCGCAGTACCCTACTGAAACTGATAGTTGCATGTGTTGGTGGTTGGGTGGGTGGGGAATTAACATACTTTTTGCTGTTTCAGATTATAATTTTTCTTAAGTCGTTTGCTGTACATTTTCCCTGCTTGGGCTTTTAATGCAATGTGATACCCACAGCGCTGCATAAAAGTCACTAAACGAAAATGATTCATGCTTTTTCAGCAAGAGAAGAAAACAGTTGCAGAGTTTGAATCTGCTTCCCCTGATGTCAGTGGAAACGTTGCCTTTGACTCCGCTGAGATCAGGATCTGGTCCTTAATTAAGAAGGAAAAAAAATCTTTGCAGTTGATTGGAGTTCTAGCTTGCTGCACAGGAGTTGGGGAATTTTTCTGCATTCTACTGAGCCAGTGTGATGTGCGTTCTTCATGATCTGAGTTGTCTGATTTCAGTCCTGGATCAACATATCGCACTCAGTCAAAGGTGCCTATACAGATAGATATGTACTATTTATCTCAGAATCTATCCATTTATCTCAGGCCTCCCATCACCATATATTGCACCTGTTACTGACTGGTGAGATCAATGATGAACAACATATTAGTAATGTTAACAGAGCTTTCAAAACAGGATTTGAAAGCCTGACTTAATTGTAGGAAAACCCCTTCTGTCCCCTCTGCATCAGGACGAGTTACTGTAGTTAGAAAGAGAATACTGGATATTTTGTCTTTTTTGTGCCATAAAAGAAAGGGTAGTAATCAATGACATCTAATTTGTGGATTGTTTTGTCTGTTTTCCTTCGTGGCTTCATTGTTTTCAAACATGATGTGATGGAGTAGCGTACTATTTTTGTCCTTACTGGCTTTTTCTTGACTCATTCAAGTACTTAAATAAAAACATACTTTTTTCATTTCAGATAAATTGTTTTGTTTTCAGGCACAGGGATGGACTCTTTCACTGAGCCCAGGTGATGGACTGTGTCCATGAACTGGCTCTTTTCGGAATGGAAAAGATGCAGAGTCAGAATAGGCACATGTTGGTTTCTATTCTTTAACTATCCTGCCAAATGAAAGTTGTATAGTGCAGAGCTAGATTTGTTACTGTACTATATATTCTGGAGCTCTGGACATCGTTAAGGTTGCCATTGGCATTACATCCCACATTATTTGTGGGTGGATATGACAGGAGTTGTTTTCATTGAAAATGCATGGCAAAATTCCCACTGAGTTTACATCAGGATCAGGCTTAGACAGTACAATATAGAAAAAATATAAGTTGATGCATCTGCAGAAAAGTACATGCTCCCAAATCAATTTCTTCTCAAGTAAAGGCCAGGAGGTGTTGCAATATCATCGATATAGCATGTTTAATGTGAGGTGATGAAGCCTGGGACAGAAAGCAGGGAAAGTGAATTCTCACTATCCTTGCATTGCTAAACAATAGGCAGGAGAGAGAGAGAGAGAGATGGGAGGAGTTGGTTAAAGAGCTAAACATTTTCAAGAGAACTTAACAGTTATAAAAGCATATAAAAGATATCATGCATAATAAATCAGATTAAACAGAATTCAGAGGAAATCATAGTAACATGGTAGAATGTACTACTAGTAGAGCCACATTTTGACGACTGCAGAGTTCTAGCATACTGTACATAGTACTGGTCATTTTATTGTGAAAAAGGATATGACTGAAATGTAGGGATGTATGGGGGTAATCTTCCCAGTTCAGAGACTCAAGAACCAAAAATTATGGAGTCATGGATCAATGCAGGACTGGAGCTGTTTCATACTAATCCCTTATGACTTCACTTTTTAAATTCAAATTGGCCATGGTCTTAGATCTCCAGGCTGTAATGGACTGAAATGAATCATGGCTTGGAACCACCCATACTTCCTCCTCTTTGATATTTTTACTCTAAGGGCTTGTCCACATGAAGGATTTTTGCACTGGTGTCACTGCCTATTGCCTGTCTTGCTAACCCATACCTTCCCTTGGGCAGGGTCACATCATATGATCTGAAGGGTCAAGAAACAAGCATATCCCTCCATCCTCTGACAGCCTTTTAGATGGTATGAAAAGGTGTTGTTAAAGATGGTAATAACTGTCCTCTTTGGGGAGAAGAGAGGAAATTAATTGAGATAACAGCTGCTCCAGCCTGTTGATTAAGTCAGTTCTCGTTTCCTAGAAGACAAAACAAGACAAACACACACAAGAGAGGAGAGGAGAGAACAGCAAAGATAGAAAATGCAGCTCTCTGTCTCTGGTGTGGACTCTCACTTGAAACCTCACTGCTGGAAGAACACAGGTACAGCACAGAGTCTCATCAGCCACTCCGAGACCTGGCAAACTTGTACCAGCATCGGGCTTTCTAGAGCATTGCATTGACTGCCATTCTGGTGACAGGCTTACTGCAGTGTTGCAAAATAAGCAGTCCTGGTTGGCTAAGACAGTCTCTTATTGGACAGTCACATAGGGAAAAAGGAGAGGAATAAGAAAGAGAATAATTCAGGTAGGGGGAAGGAAAAGGACACGTCGGGGGAGGAGGAAGGGGGAGAGACGGAAGTCTCACATGCCAGGTGGTGTTTGGTATTCACCTGGAGCCAATGGAGGTGATGATGTCATCTGAGTCCCTCCCTCTGTCCTGCTCTGGTCAGGACGGATTAGGACGAAGGAAGTCTAGGGACCCGGGAAATGGTGGGAGTGACAGCCATGATGCTGAAATTCAGCCTTTTCTCTTCTTTCAGCTAGCAACTGTCATGTTCATTTCCACTCTGCTAATTTTCACCCCAAAGTCTCTGTTTAAAGACCCCAAAAGGGAGCGATGAGTGGAATAGCCCATCCCCTCATTATTTTGGCCACCAATTAGGCCTAATTTATGACACACCAATTTTGGTCCATTGATTTTCAGTCCCACGCTTTTCTTGTTTTCAGGCATGATCTTATCACAACCCGTAAATTATATCAGTAGGCCTTTTTGTTTAGACTAGTTTTTTTGTCTCCCTTTTGCATCTTTTCCCATCAGTATTTATTGTTATTGGTTATTGTGACATTTGATGAACTTTCACTCACTTTTTACAGTTGAATTCACAATTAGGGTAAATATGTAGGCTCAATTACCACAACACTTCTCAAGTATCAGAGGGGTAGCTGTGTTAGTCTGGTTCTGTAGAAGCAGCAAAGAATCTTGTGGTACCTTATAGACTAACAGACGTTTTGCAAAACGTCTGTTAGTCTATAAGGTGCCACAAGATTCTTTGCTGCTTCTACAACACTTCTCATTAGTTAAGGGGAAACTGACACCATGAGAGTCCTTATTCGGTATTCTTTGGAAACAAGGATAGTGGGGTCCAATGTTGAATTTTCTGACTGATGTTATTTTGAGTGGTATCAAACCATAGGGGCCCAATCCTGCAAACCCTTAGTCTCACAAGTGAATGTGTGACTAAAGATTGCATTACTTGTGCAATGTGAATGAGGGGTGCTAATAAGGACAACATGCATAGGGTTAATTGTGTCTTGTAGGTGTAGCCTATAGTAAATGATGCTGCAGAGCTACACTGCCCCAAATACCAGAAAGCAATTCTGCCTCAGGGTCACAGAATACCTGCCAGAGCTCCTAGCTGGGCAGAGACTGTATGCCTGCTACCAAACCCCTTAAGGAGGTGCAGCTTAATTCCCCTTGTGTCGCCAGCTAGCATTGTGAGCCAGTGCATAGTTGCAGTGGGAGGGAGTGGAGCATGGCACAGTGCATTCCTGGGGATTCAGGATGGAGTAGCCCCCTTTGCTCCCTGAAGTGCAGGCACTGGAATTCTCTCTGATCCTTACAGGGGACACACACTCCCCATTCCTCTACTGCTTTCCTGCATAAGGGCCAGGCAGGATTTGCTCCAAAGAGAGCTCCTCACTGACCAGAAGACACTTTGATGGGAACAGAAAGGCATGTCACTATTTGAGGAGATGGGCACGAACGCGTGCTAACAGCAAATCACACTAACATAATTCAGCTGCCATTTGTTTACTCTGAGGACACAGGTGGTGCCACCATTACACATGTTGACCAGCACCTTAGTCCATGAACCCTGCTCATTTCCATTGGACTTTTCACAGCCTAAGGTCCTACTCTCTGTGCCTGAGGCTGGCAGAACCTGACCCAGCCTGAATGACAAAGGGAGGCCATCAGACAGAGCTAGTTGAATTTTTTCAACTACTTATTTTCATTCAAACTTAATTGAGAATGTAATGTTTCGTGAAAAGTGGGGTTTGAATTAAATCTTGCAGGTTTTCATGGAAAAAACAACAGTCCCCTCCACAAAATTTGCAGTTTTAACAGAAAACTTGTCAGTTTGGGATGCCAACAAACAAACAAAAAAATCAGATTTTTGAGGGTTTGTTGGGATTTTGGTTGTGTGTGTGAGAGAGAGTGAGTGGGGGGGGGACTGGTTTCAGCAATAACAAAACCAAACCATACCTGACAATCTGAAACAAACAATGAAAAAAATAATTCACTTTTTTGTAGGGGAGAAAAAAAAACATTTCCCCAGCAGATCTGTTAGACCCCTTCCTTTGGGGAGTCAATGTTGGGGAGGTAATATCTTTTTATTGGACCAACTTCTTTTGGCAAGAGAGACAAGCTTTTGAGCTTATGTAACAGCGACAGACCCCAGTCGTCGGCGGGTGGGATCAAACCTGGGACCTCTGGAGCTAAATGCGTAATCCAAAAGCCATATGGCTGGTAGCTAAGGCTGTACAGCAAGCTCATCAATCTCTTTCTCTCTCCCTAGGTGGTCTCAGTGCCACTAGATGGGACAGAACACCACACCCCGAAGGTGTGTGGGTTACACTTACACAGAGCTCTTCAGATCTGGGAAAGAAGAGCACTATGTAAGTTTGAAAGTTTGTCTCTCTCACCAGCAGAAGTTGGTCCAAAAAAAGGTAATATCCTAGGACCAACATAATTTCAGCTCCTGCCTCCCTCCAGTCGCTTTTAAGTATTGAAGGTACTTTGTGTAATTTCAGTGGAACGGGATTAAAATTAAAAATTTTACAGATCAGAACTTGCTTTTTTCCAAACAACAAAATACTTAATATATTACCACCCACTCCTGTGTATAGATCACGTACCTGTGCTGTACCCATAACCCTCTCATGCTCTATGGTCATTTTTATACTATGTACATGTTATATGTTATACTCAGGTTAATAAAGAAACTCAGATATTTAAAAAGCAAACAAACAAACAAAAACCCACTACATACAACAGTTCCTTTGAGTTGGATTCAGCCTCCTCCTTTCTTGGGAGGGCACCGGGCTTTCCCTCCTTGTGTGGTCAGGCACAATTGCAGTCCTTGCTGAGGAGTGCAGAGATTGCTCCCTATTTACTCCCACAGAGGTGCAGGGAGGAGGCAGGATCTTGGCCCCATCCTCCTCCCCCAAACTCACTGGTCCATAGAGCAAGTGTGGATATATGCTCTCAAGGCATAATTCCTCTCCGAGTTATAACCGGGGCAGTACCATGATGCACTCCCCCTTAATAATAGGCTCTGCGTAAATGGCACAACCGAGCCTTTGGGAATAGCTTTTAAAGGCATTAAACAGATATTAGAAGGAATAAAAAGTGTATGATACAACTGCTTATCCAAAGGACCTATTGTAGATTAGCTTCCTGATCTCCGAGACTAACTAGTCCTTCTCAAATGGTACTCCTCATATAATTCAAAACTCAGCCCTATCTGTCTCAATGGGTACAGCTGCCATTTGAATATGAATGAACACATTCCAATAGACTTGAGGATGAATTAGTTTTTGCATTGCAGCTCCAGCATATATAATCATTTTTGGCTTGTGTAGGCACTGTTTTCTTTGCTATGTATGGGAGCCACTGCACTGTATGTAACAGTAGAATAAATAAGCAAGTGCAGTGTTCAGTGTGAAAGGAATTTGTTCATGAAAGTCCTCTATAGACAAAAGAGACATGGAACACAAGTGCAATCATTTGTATTTGTCTTGTTTGAGGACAATGTGCATTTTGAAGAGACTTATGCTTCTTCCCTCCAGAGAGTCTTTCTGAAAGAAATGAGTAGATGGAGGTTCTATCCTGGGAGGGGCTGGGTATTGAGGATGCTCACCACCTTTCAGGATTTAGTTTTTGAGTTGTCTACTTAGGAGGGTTATTATGTGATGATGACCAATTTCCTTAAGGGGCATCGACACTTAGTTCCAGAATGGGGAGAGGTTTCCAGGATAATGTCTTGATGCTTTTGGTCAGAACAGTGTAATAAATGTAATAAAAACATTTGAATGTCAACAATGTACTTAGTAGTCCTGGTAGCACTAGGTAATTTTCTTTATTGAATTTGGACCGGCTTAAGCCATAAGTAAAACAGTGATAGAAGGGATAAAAGCAACATACCGATGTGTTAACATTTATCCCTAGAAAGCTATTTCTCGAGAGTAGTTCACACCAAATGAGCTGAAAGGGTAGAGATTTTAAATATAAAGATTATGTGGGTCTCTTTTTCCTTTCAGGGAGGATCTTTTTGAAAGTGGCACTATTTGTTTTAATCTGCGTGGTCTGGACTGTTCCCTCATGTGCAGTCAATTTAATCTGCATTGCTGAAGACAGCACATGGGCCAGATTCTAATCTTAGATATGTGATGCGTAGTGCTACACAAAATCTGTTGCTGCCCTTGTGCAGACCTTGTGCTTACTGATGGGTCTTTCACGGTAAGAAAGCAAACTGTAAGCTCTTTGGGACAGGGGCTGTCTTTTTGTTATGTGTTTGTACAGTGTCTAGTGTAGCAGAGGGGCCTTTAGGTGCTACCACAATATAAATAATACCTATGAATTATTCGTAGTAGTGTTTATTTTATTAAGATCAGAGCTAATGCAAGCCCACCTGAGATTAGAATCTAGCTCTATGACTCCAAAGCTGAAAGCAGTGCCACAGGAAAGCAAGCTGTCAATGCTCCTCATTCACTCCCTGGGGAGGGATGACGAGAAGGGTAGTAGGATGACATGGTGGTAAAACACAGACTAAAAAGGATTTTTTTTATAGGGCTGTCAATTAATCACAGTTAACACAAGCGATTAATTCAAGACAAATTAACTAGATTAATAATAATCGTGATTAATCACAGTTTTAATCACACTGTTAATAATAGAATACCAATGTACATTTATTTTGGATGTTTTTCTACAGTTTCAAATATACACAGAATTTTTTTATTACAAATATTTGAATTGTAAAAAAGGTAAATAAAATAATAGTATTTTTCAGTTCACCTCATACAAGTACTGTAGTGCAATCTCTATCGTGAAAGTGAAATTTACAAATGTAGAATTGTTTAGGGCTGTCAGTTAATCACAGTTAACGCATGCGATTAACTTAAAATAAACCAATCCATTATTTTTTTTAACGAGTGTTAATCGCACATCTCTGGAGATGGGACTTGGCAGCGGCCAGGTGGGGAGGGAGGCACCGGCCGTGGTAATGAGCAGTAGGCGGCCAGGGAAAAGAGACTCCATAATATCCAGGCCAGATGCACAGATTACTGAAGTGCTTCATGCCCCCTACTACCCATGAAAATCTATTGATTTCCTTGACGTGAGGAGAAGGATAAGAGTAATTGCGAGCAACCACAAGGACATGAAGGGACAGGGAGCTTTGGAGCCGCTGCCACAGGACCCCACCCCCTGGGTGACTCCAGCAGCAGCCCCCCGCTACACTAATCGATTGTGACCCTGTCCTGTCGTCTGTGGGCGATTTGAGGCAGTCAGTTAAACACCTTTCAGGGGGAAGAGAGGAGCCCCCCCGCCTACGCCATCCCCTCCCTGCTTGACAGGACTGACTTTGAAGGTGGGCCACTACCCAGGGCACCATGCTCAGGGGGATGCTGCTGCATGCCTTGGGGTGGGGGTGCCCCTCCTCCCACTGCCCTGCTCCTCTGCTGCTCCCCCCCTGCCCTCCCACCCCATAGAGCCGCCTCTGGCCAAGCTGGTGTGGGCCGGGAGTCTGCCTTCTGTCTGCTGTGCAGAGCAGGGGCAAAAGAACTGATGTCAGGGTGTCCCCCTTCTCTGCCCATGTACCCAGTCACCACTGAGCTGTGGTCGGGGAACAGGGAGAGCCTCTCTGCAGCTGCTGCTGGCTCAGGAGTGACTGCTGCCGACAGCAGCTGCTGCTCGAAGAAAAAGTGTTCAGGCTCCTGAGCGCTCTGCTTAGAAAGACAGCGCTCCCCCCGAAAACACACACTCCCCACCCCCCCTCCCCCAGACACACACACACTCTCATACTAAACCAATATCTGAAATGGCATCCGTGGTGAGCCATGAGTGGCCAGAGGGCTGCAGGAGGGACATTGGATCCTGCGAGATACAGCCCCGTGTGACAGCATGGAGCCCGCCTTGAGCCGCTGACCAAGTGCCCGGCACCACGAGCCACAGCAACAGCACAGAAGTAGGGGTGATAATACACCATGTACCATGCCATCCTTATTTCTGATTGACTGAACAAGAAGTCAAAAACAAGAATAACATTGTCAGACACATAGATGAACATGATTTGTTGGGGAAAGAGTCAACATGGTTTTTATAAAGGAAAATCATCCCGCACCAATCTACAAGAATTCTTTGAGGGGGTCAACAAGCATGTGGACAAAGGAGATCCAGTGCATATAGTGTATTAAGATTTTCAGAAAGCCTTTGACAAGGTCTCTCACCAAAGGCTCTTAAGCAAAGTAAGCAGTCATGGGATAAGAGGGAATGTTCTCTCATGGATTGGTAACTGGTTAAAAGATAGGAAACAAAGGGTAGGAATAAATGGTCAGTTTTCAGAATGGAGAGAGGTAAATAGTGGTGTCTCCCAAGCAGGGCCGTCCTTAGGATTTATGGGGCCCTACGCAGTATTATTAAACTGGTGCCCCTATGACTCACCCCAGCTTGCAGCCCGGCGGGGGGGGAGCCAGTGGCGTGATGAGGCAGCAAAGGATAACGAGATGCCCATCCCACCTCACGGTGGCAGAGAGTCACAGTCCTCCACAGTCAGAGACCCCCATACCTTTTCCCTCATGCAAAATGGATATGCAGAAGGTACCGAATTAAAAGCACTAAGCTTGGGAATAAAAAATGGCAGTCACAGGTTTTTTGATATGCCCTGAAGTTTGTCAGACATTTATTTGCAAAAACTTTGTAGTAAGGGTGAGTCAGCTGTCTTGCTGAATACAACATTAAATATTATGGAATATCTGATGCAGCTCTTCTCTGTTTCACATTTTCTTAATCAGTATTTCTAAGATGATTTTATATTTTAAATGTACTCTTAAGCGTCATAAAGTAATCATTCCAGATTACTACATATTTAACTCACTGAAACAAAGACATTATTTTAAATTAATCAGTTACAGAGGTTTAGTATGTTCATAACAATGTTAATTGCTTTTAGAAAAAGGGAACACATTTACTTTGTGTGATCTCCATAACAATAGACATGTTTATGAAATTTCACCAACTTTAAAAAAATGTTTCCAAAGATTTTAGGTATAACAAAGGATTTTATATCTTACTAAAGTATTGATTTTGCTGGAGGATTCTCTTAAAACTAGTTCATCAGATAGTCAGAAGTAAAGAAAGGGAAACTCTTTGTCCAGCTATCTGGAAGCAAAGGAGTCTTGTCCCTTTAAGGGCTCTCTTCAGTGGGGGTGTGAGGGTAGGGGGAGAGGGGGTGAAGGGAAAAAGGGGTGGACGGAAAGGACAGGAAGACTTTGGAAGCGAGTTTTTTTTATTATAGTAATTAAAATGTGTATTTTATATAAGGGTGGTCTTTTGAAGGATTTATTTTAAAAACTATATGTCTGAAGATCCAAGCATTTAAGGCTAAAGATGATTGTGCATCTAAAAATCTATGCAAGGATTTTTTAGAGATGTGATTTTATAATCTTCACCAACTCACTAATGAAATATTTTTAAAGCAAATTTTAAACTAAGGTCCTGTAGACTGACATATTCTGAGAAATATTACAGCAGGGGTCGGCAACCTTTCAGCAGTGCTGTGCCAAGTCTTCATTTATTTACTCTAATTTAAGGTTTCGCGTGCCAGTAATACATTTTAACGTTTTTAGAAGGTCTCTTTCTATGAGTCTATAATATATAACTACACTATTGTTGTATGTAAAGTAAATAAGGTTTTTAAAATGTATAAGAAGCTTAATTTAAAATTAAATTAAAATGCAGAGCCCCCTGGACCGGTGGCCAGGAGCCGGGCAGTGTGAGTGCCACTGAAAATCAGCTCCCGTGCCGCCTTCGGCACGCATGCCATAGGTTGCTTACCCCTGTATTACAGTAATGCACAGCTGTTTTTGTCAGCAAATTCAGAAACTGACAGTATATACCTGGGGTTTGGCAAATGCCTGTTAAATGGATTCATTACCCCTTGAATAGCTCTTTAACAGTTTCAATGTTGTGCTCATAGGTCTGGCAGGCTGGAAGACTTTCACTTTTAACTCATAGATGAGGAAGACTCACCAGGCTGCAGCAGCTGGCTGTGGGAGCCTGCTGCAAGGGTCAGAACAGGGATAGGAAAGCCAGGAGGGTGGACACTAAGACCCAGTGGTGCCACAAATTTTCAGATGCCATACGCTGCGTATGTTGCGTATGCCTAAGTATGGCCCTGCCCCCAGGGGTCTGAACTGGGCCCAGTGCTATTTAACATATTCATAAATGATTTGGAATAAGGGTAAACAGTGAGGTGGCAAAATTTGCAGATGATACAAAACTACTCAAGATAGTTAAGTCCCAGGCAGACTGCAAAGAGCTACAAAAGGATCTCTCAAAACTGGGTGACTGGGCAACAAAATGGCAGATGAAATTCAGTATTGATAAATTAACAGGAGTACTAGAGACTAACAAATTTATTTGAGCGTAAGCTTTCGTGGGCTACAGCCCACTTCATCGGACGCTTAGAATGGAACATATAGTAAGGAGAGATATATATATACACACACATACAGAGAACATGAAAAGGTGGGAGTTTCCCTACCAACTCTAAGAGGCTAATTAATTAAGATGAGCAATTATCAGCAGGAGAAAAAAAAACTTTTGTAGTAATAATCAAGATGGCCCATTTGATAAATGCAAAGTAATGCACATTGGAAAACATAATCCCAACTATACATATAAAATGATGGGGTCTAAATTAGCTGTTACCACTCAAGAAAGAGATCTTGGAGTCGTGGATAGTTCTCTGAGAACATTCATTCAATGTGCAGCAACAGTCAAAAAATCTGAGAATGTTGGGTATCATTAAGAAAGGGATAGATAATAAGACAGAAAATATCGTATTGCTTCTATATAAATCCATCATACACCCACATCTTGAATACTGCATGCAGGTGTGGTTGCCCCATCTCAAAAAAGATATATTGAACTTGGAAAAGGTTCAGAAAAGGGCAACAAAAATGAATAGGGGTTTGGAACGGCTGCCGTATGAGGAGAGATTTATAAGACTGGGACTTTTCAGCTTGGAAAAGAGACAACTAAGGGGGGGATATGATAGAGGTCTATAAAATCATGACTAGTGTGAAGAAAGTAAACACAAGAATTTCATTTGGTGACCCCTAGTTAATAGACAGCAGGTTTAAAACAAACAAAAGGAAGTATTTCTTCACACAACGCACAGTCAACCTGTGGAACTCCTTGTCAGAGGATGTTGTGAAGGCCAAGACTATAACAGAGTTCAAAAAAGAACTAGATAAGTGTATGGAGGATAGGTCCATCAATGGCTATTAGCCAGGATGGGCAGGGATGGTGTCCCTAGCCTCTGTTTGCCAGAAGCTGGGAATGGGCGACAGGGGATGGATCACTTGATGATTATCTGTTCTATTCATTCCCTCTGGGGCACCTGGCATTTGCCACTGTTGGAAGACAGGACACTGGGCTGGATAGATCTTTGGTCTGACCCAGTATGACGGTTCTTATGTTCTTAAGCAGGACTGAGTGGGCTTGTAGGCTCTGAAGTTTGACATTGTTTTATTTTTGAATGCAGTTATGTAATAAAAGAGAATTCTACACTTGTAAGTTGCACTTTCATGATAAAGAGATTGCACTACAGTACTTGATGAGGTGAATTGAAAAATACTATTTCTTTTGTTTATCTTTTCTACAGTGCAAATATTTGGAATAAAAATAATATAAAGTGATCACTGTACACTTTGTATTTTGTGTTATAACTGAAATCAATATATTTGAAAATGTAGAAAACATCCAAAAATATTTAAATAAATTATATTCTGTTATTGCTTAACAGTGTGATTAAAACAGCAATTAATTGCTACTGTTTTTTATCTCACAATTAATTGCAATTAATTTATTGCTTGATAGCCCTATTTTTTTTACTATATAAACATAATTTTTTAGCTAAACTATAGGAGGACATACCAATCAGAGACACACAAAATACCAGGCACCCACTCAGTTTGTCTTTCATACAGATGCTTGACCCTTAGAAATTCAGTCACTTTCCCCCATAGTTACCTTTGCCATGACAGTCTGGTCATCGCTAAACTCTTAAGTTTGAGTTTACTCTTTTATAGGAGTTTTTCTCAGCATGCCCTTCTCCTGCTAGCTGTCCCTTTAAATCTGGCTGAGATAACCAGCTACAGCTCTAATTTAAATGGCCATTTGGCATCTGACTTCTAGGGTTTGCACCTCCCTGCTAGTAAGTATTTTGTTCCTTTGCTTTACTTCCTCTTTCTCACCTTCCTAAGAAAACAGCTAAATGTTACACAGGTTGGGCCCGATCCCAAGTTGCCCTGCGCCTTGTGTAGCCATGGTACAAAGTGCAAGTAAAGTGCAATTGAGTCAGAATGGTAACAATTTACACCCTCTCTGCATTGGTTTAACTGACTATACCACATACAGAGCAATGGAAAATCTGACCCGTTAAATGTATTCTAGATGGTAAAAACACAGACCCCACACATCAGCCTATTTAATCAAGGGCAGGGTAAGTATCCCTAAGATTTTGAAGCAGGTTAAGTGTCCTTTTTCGAAGCCGCGGAGAAAAAACAAACATTTTCTCTTGCACAAATACCACCTGATTTAACTGGTAGCCAAATCACCTGGGATTCCTATCTTGTTAGTTCATAAGCTAAAAAGTGATGGGCCTAGTTAGGACTTTAATAGGAAACTGCTGAGGAAATAACTAGTTGTGGCAGGCAGTAGTTTTGGTGATTCACTAGGTGGCACTCTTCCCACTGAGGCATTACTTAGCTGATCCCATGCCCCAGCATAGTATCATAGGACTCTGTGCTGTGGGAGGGTCCATCTTTCAGATGAATGTAAAAACAAGATTCTTATTATTTTGACTTTTAATTGCTAATGGCAATATTTACAGCAATAGGGAGTACTAATCATGTAATTCTGGCCAAATTCTCACTGGGGAATTATGTTCTGTCTCCCCAACTAATCACCCTGTAGCTTCAATTGGAAAAAGTGATCTTACATCTCTCTTCTGAGCTACTGCATAGTTTGGTTGTATGCAACTTAAAGGCTACATCCTCCCACACCAGTGTTGGTTGCACTTCAGTGCTGAAGGGATCCCTGCATATCAAGTTTGTTGAACGCTTTGTTAGCTGAAAGGAGTCTTATATGCATAAAGCTCTATGCAAAAAGGAAAACAAATGTAGGAAAACAATACATTCTCCAACCAGTACTGGCAATAAATAATACTTAGTCCTGCCATGAGTGCAGGGGACTGGACTAAATGACCTCTCTGGGTCCCTTCCAGTCCTGCGGATTCTATGAATAGTGAGATCAGTAAAGCAGACCAACTGCTGCCATTTTAACCACTTGTCATCCAGTGACATGGTGGTTAAAATGCTACAGGCTGGTCTAGATTGGTGCTCCAATGAGTGAAGCTGTACTGACAGTAGAGCGGAGTGGTTAGTATTCTAAATTAGAACGTCAGGAGCCAGGTTTAATTCCCTGTTCCACCACAGCCTTCCTGTGACCTTGGATAAGTCATTTAATCTTTGTGTACCTCAGTTCACCTTCTGTAAAATGGGTGATGATTGCACTTCCCTGCCTCATGGGGTTGTGAAAATAAATACATTTTATGATTGTGAAGTGCTCATTTAGGATTTATTTAGGATACCAGAGAAAAGGAAAGAGATGGTGGGAGATTCTAACAAAAATAGTGTCTAAAACATTTCAGTTTTCAGTGATCTCAAACTGGCACTCTTCATGAGCACTTACAAACCTCTGTGATAGCTAAAATATCTCTCAACTCATAGTCCCAACAGATCAGAAAGAAACAAGAAATCAAGGTGCCATCCCTGAAAAAACTTGTAAGGTCTGTGACCAATACGCTCAGAAGAAAATGAATATCCCAGGCTTATTTTGGTTCCCCACTCCTCAGCCTTCCCAACTATTTGTAAAGCCTCAGCAATTGTGAAGAAGATCCATTAAATTCCATTTTTGCTGAGGCCAGGCGATGAAAGAAAGTGGTTAAATCAAGATATGGAGAGAGACGCAACTGCATTGTAACAGATTTATAACACTGTGTAACCAAGGTTGTCTATAAAAGTACCCTATTTACTGTATGTCATGTTGAGATTGCAGCAGTCATTTGTAACCCAGTTTAGTCTGCAGTTGGGGACCACTACTGACTCACATACTGCTCAACATTTAATGAAAACATTAAACATATTCGGGTGTCAGGATGTTGTATTAATTGATGTTGTCTGTGCTGTTGACAACAGCTCATTGTAATTTTCTCAAGAAATAGCCTTTCAGAGGGGTGCCATTCAGAGAAAGATGTAAACAGGCAATAAATTAGAATAAGATTAATCAGGTTTAGTCTGCGAATTACACTTAGAGATGAATGGAAGAATAATAGCTGACAGGAAAATATGTAAAGAGCAATTCTACTCTGAAAAGTGACCATATAAGAATGGCACAATCATATTCAATAGACTGTCTCCTGGTATGTAGTCGGTCATATCTGGTGTCTTAAGTGACAAAAATCATTTATTATTTTTTATGCCTATTAGGGCTGAATAGCCAAAACAAAGAGCGGAGCTAGATTCTTTTCCTTTTTAGCAAGATCAGCAGATTTGTTTACTAAGCTCCAATCAGTTCAGGCTATGCCAACGTATTGAAAGGTCATGGGATTGCACAGTGAAGGCCTAATCTGAAGGCAGGAAGGTTACGCAAATGTAAATGAGAGCTCAATTTGGCTTGCATAGTCTTCACTATTGGGACTGATGTGGGATGGAGTTATGCAGGAATAAACTATTCAGGAATAACTCCATGTGTGGACACTCTTATTCTGGAATAAGTGTCCACCCTGACACCCGAATATGTTTAATGTTTTCAATAAGTGTCCACCCATGGAGTTATCCCATTTTAAATTTTTCTATTCTAGCTGCTGAACTTTAAATTCACCCCTAGCTTAATCCACAACAACTTTCAAGTGTAGACAAAAGAATGCCTTTTTTGTTTCGGTTTTCACCAAAAAAGTTGGCAGTGATTGGACAATTAACATACTGAACATCAGTGTAAATAGGATAGGCTAAAATTATGTCAAACCAACCTAATATCCTTCTTTGACAGGATAACAAGCCTTGTGATAGGAGGGAAGCAGTAGATGTCTTATATCTTGACTTTAGTAAGGTTTTTGATAGTGTCTCACATGACCTTCTCATAAACAAATTAGAGAAATATAGGCTAGATGAACCCACTGTAAGGTGGGTGCATAACTGGCTGGAAAACCATATTCAGAGAGTAGTTTTCAATTATTCAAAATTGATCTGGAAGGGCATATTGTGGGGTCCCATAGAGATCTGTCCTGGGTTCAGTTCTATTCAATATCTTCATACATAATTTGGATAATGGCAGAGAGAATACACATATAAAGTGTGCAGATGATACCAAACCAGGAGGGATTGCAGCGTGTTGGAGGACAGGATTAGAATTCAAAATAATCTTGACAAACTGGAGAAATGGTCTGAATTAAAGGACAAATGCAAAGTACTACAATTAGGAAGGAATAATCAATTGCACAAATACAAAATGGAAGATGACTGCCTAGGAGGAGTACTACAGAAAAGGATCTGGGGGCTCTTGTGGATCATAAACGAAATATGAGTCAACAGTGTAACACTGTGGCAAACAAAACAAAACAAAACAACCACCATTTTCTGGGATGTAGTAGCAGGAGTGTTGTAAGCAAGACACGAGAAGTAATTCTTCCACTCTATTCAGCACAGTGTCCAGTTCTTGGTGCCACATTTCAGGAAAGATATGGACAAATTGGAGAAAATCCAGAGGAGAGCAACAAAAATTATTAAATATCTAGAAAACATGACCTACAAGGGAAGATTTTAAAAAATGTGTTGGTGTGGTCTGGAGAAGAGAAGACTGAATGGGGACATGATAACAATCTTCAAGTATGTAAAAGGTTGTTATAAAGGGAAGAGTGATAAATTGTACTCCTTAACCACTGAAAAGACAAGAAGTAATGGGTTTAAAAATTGCAGCAAGAGAGATTTAGGTTGAACATTAGGAAAAACTTCCTGTCAGGGTGGTTAAGCACTGGAAAAAATTACCACAACTGGAGGTTGTGGAATCTCCATCATTGGAGGTTTTTAAGAACAGATTAGACAAACACCTGACAACGATGGTCTAGACACCTGCAGGGAACTGGACTAGATGACCTATTGAGCATATCTATGATTTCTAGGATTCCAGGAAGGAATTTGGCCAGGATGTTTAGGCAAGATTTTTCCCTCCAATTATTTGCACACTTGTACCAAAGAAAGCAAGGCTTTAATCCTATACTGTGCTAATTGTTCATTGGGCCTGGAGATACTGTTTGTGGCTCCCCAAGCTTGGGGCTGGTAGGGGAACCAGTTTGACCAAGCAGAGTTTAAGGCAGTCCAGAACCCCTTAGCCACACTCCTTCATCCAGGAACATCTCAGTCACAGCCTGTGATGAGACCACTCACCTCAAGTGAGCGCCCCTACTGGACAGGTGTGTCTGCACCTGCACTCTCTCAGCTTTGCTCTGCTTGTGGTGGCCCCTGTTGTGTTGATAGTTAAACTTCTCAAGCAGGTTTTCAGTGACTTGGCCCTCTGGCTGAGTCACACACCATCGGTAAAACAAAACAGACCCTTTCCAGGCTACAAATCCAATAGGGGCTGTCATGGTGCCCTCTGTAACATCGTGGTCTGTAGCCCTGTCTCCAGGCTCAGTTCTCAGTCCATCTAACAGGGCCACAGTACCCTGATTAGCCTTGGCCCCTTCTGAGCTAGCTTCCAATGGTACCGGCTCTATTATGGAGCCGGGCCACTCCCTGGTGACTCTTCGCTCTGTAGCGAGCCTTCCAGACCCCAGCTCTCCAGCTGAGTCACTAGTTCAGTTTGATCCCCTTTTGGGTTAACATGGTTCAATTAAATGCTGACCCTCTTCAGGGTCTTCTGGCCCCTTCTCTGGGCTTGCTTAAGCTCCCTTCTCTGGGCTCAGGCCACTCTGCCTGTGGGGGAGGTGATCCAGGCCCGCCCACTACTCCAGGTCACAACCCAGGGGCCCTATAAGTAGCAGCCACCAGCTGCTTCTCTTTAACTACTTGCTGCTGCATTTCCCTGGGCCACTTCCTTTAGCCCCAGAACTTTCAGCTTCACCCTTACTTCAGAGCACTGAAGTCTTGCTTAAGTCCCAGTCATCAGCAGAAGCACCTTCTCTGACTCCAGCCAGGAACTGCTCTGTCCAGATATTGTAACTCCTGCATCTAGCCAGGAGCACCTGATCGGCTGTCAGCAGCTCCTTTTATATGAGCCTGCTGGGCTCTGATTGGCTGCTCCCTGCAGCCTCTCTCTGGTTGGCTGCTTCCCCTCAGCCTCTCTGTGCAGCTTGGAGGGCCCACCACTACTGCTGTTTCCTGGAGCGGGGTGTGGTAGGACCAAGAGGCCTCCAGCAGGGGGCCTCAAAGGGCCTGCTACAGCCCATTACACAGCCCTTACATCAGTGCTAGCCACCTATGCTAGCAGGGCCTAGATGGAGAGATCTGGCTGTTTTCCAGCTTCTTCATGATGCAGAAACTGCCCAAGGGAACATAGCAGGATAGAGCCTACCTGTCTATTTCATTTTCTTTTCTCATAACAGGTTGTGTGCCTTTCTATGAATAACATCAGAACTGCAGGGCCTATCCTGTTCCCATTGAAGTCAATAGGACTTTGCCATTAATGTCAACGGGATAATGAAAATTTGTCAAATGCACCTGAGATACATTTGATTCTAACATTTCTATGTGAAGTTCCTTCCTCTTAAATATGTATTTTAAATAAAATACCTTTTTTTCTGGGTTTCCCCAAAATGTTTCCAGAGAGTCCCTGTCATCTTGTGGTAGGCATATTCACATCACTTCATGCTTACGTTGGGCCAGATACTCAGCTACTACTCATTGTGAGTAAGGGAACTGGAGTCTAGCCCACTGGAGTATAAGATTTTATACTGTCTATGATATTGATACATAGTATTCAGTTTTTTAAAAAACAACAATCTAATTGATATTGTAATGATCTACACTGAGCATAAAGGCCCCCAGTACAGCAAGTCATATCGATCTATCGATATGCATGCTTAACTTTAAGCCTGTGATTAGTTCCCTTGAAGTAACTGAAACAACTTGTGTGCTTAAAGCTAAGCATGGGCCTAAAATGCTTTGTTAAATTGGTCCATAATTCTTAACTGCAAAAGTAAGACATACTAGATTTAAAGTTTTATAAATAATTTTGAATAAATCTCCCACATTTTACCAAATTAAAACAAGCGTGAATTAATTTCTTAGATTATTATAGAGAAATGCAATTAACAACTGATCAGCTGTTCACTGTGATGATTAATCAAGGACAAAATCTTTTATATCAAAGCGTATCTTTTTAACCATAATCTAGCCATAAGACATTTAAGTAATTACAGACTAAGAAATCATTACATTTTATCCCATTACTTCACTTTGTGCCTCTAAAGTAAAGGAGAATCTCTCCCTGTTGAGTCTAATATAACTGATTTCACAGAGTACTTTAAATATTATTCCTTGGTGTAAATAATATTGGGGTTAAAACAATTGTTTGTTTCAACATATTTTATGAATCAGTATAAAGATATATACCAAAAAGGTCAGATTTTCAAAACCTTCTTTTTTGTGTATGAAATTTGCAGGTGCATTTTTGCACCTCTGATTATTTTGTGGATACAATTTAGGCCATTTGGATGCCTAATTAAGAATGACAAAAGAGTGTGCAATAAAACCAAGACAGATTTCATACCACAGTGTAATTATTTATTTATCTATGGAGACACTTAGATTGCATTCACTCACACTGGAGTCTAGGTATGGAAAACAAATTAAGGTTTACAGAAAATAATTGTAATATTAAAAGTCTCTTTACTGTTTAGTTTAGTCATTATTACTTGAATACTTAGGGCTATTTATGGCATATAGTGTTTCTCCTAAATTTAATTTACAGTGCAAAGCATGATGGGTAACTCTATGCTAATTATTATAGAAACTGCAAGTCAGATTTTTTAGCACTCTCAGTAGGTGTCTCCTTAGGCTTTTATTAGTCTGCCAGGGAAGAAAGAGCACCAGCAGAAACTTATCTCATCCTTCTTGAGGATCATTAGTACAATTTCTTGCTTTTCTCACAGGCAGTTAAAGTGTCAGCCTTGTGAAGAAAGAGATTCTTAATTAAGTTAGGCGAATTGACAGGAAATATAAATTTCAAAGGTAAAATTATAAGGTGGAGCATTATGGGCAAGAGTGTTGGAACATTTTCATGGAAACATAGCAAGATGCTTTAGTGTGACATCCAAAAAAGACCACAAAGTGATAACATGATTATTTTAAGGGCCTGATTCTGCCACTGCTATTTACACAGCATAGAACCTATGCTGCAGGAAGCTTTAGTCAAGTCACAGAGGATTATCTATGAAGTAAGATGCTACTCAATGGCAGTAACAATGGCAGAACTGGGCCTTAATAACGATAACAATGTTTGAAAATGTGAGGCCTCTCAAGATGGCCAATGTAGTCTGTAATAAAAACCACTTATTTTAGGAACAGGTAATTCAGTTTTTTTAAGGGTTTTATTTGTGTGGTTTTGTTTTGTTTTACTATTGGGTAATCTCTTTGCCCTTTAAGAGGATGTCAGATGAAGGCTGAAGAGTTCCTTGCATCAAAAGTTCAACTTCCTGTTTCACTCATGGCTGATTCTGAACTGGACATGTGCAAAGAGGCTTAGGGTTAGATAGGGTACAGTGCCTCCTGGAGGTGAGGGGAAAATGACTGCCGTGTTAGTTTTGAACAGCATGCAACCTGGGCTCCTTGGCCCAGGCTCCTCCCTGGTCCCTCTGGATAGTCTAGAGCTGTTAGTGACACTAATCTTTCACAGTCTTTTCCATCCCTAGACTACAATGTTGCCTGCCCTTTCTCAGGGACACAACAATGAAAGAGTCACTTGTGTTCTTCCTCCTCTCTTATGCACCTGTGCAGGGTTGGATACATCAGAGCTTTAAGGCACCTGTAAAATCAACTTTGCTTACTTTCCCCGGCTGGAGAGTATAGAATGCTCACTGATATAGTAGAAAGGTGCAGATACAAACCTAATAAATGTAGGTTTAGAAGAAAAATCTTGGCAAGGGAAAATCCTTCTCTTCTCTACAAAGCATTAAAAAGAGTAGATAAAAATGTTCCTCAAAGCCTGGAAATGGAGGTTAAAAATACTTAAACTGAATTGAAACTAAAGTTTAAGGTTCAAAGCAAGTTCATCATAGGTGGGACCCATGTCTTCTTCATCTTCATGCTGGGGACTTGGGTTCTCTGTAGATGTTCTCTTCTTGTAGAGGAAGAAAAGGTCACTACCTTTCCCCAACAATATAAGAGGATTCAGCAGGTGCATTCAAGGGATGGATGTACATGTAGATAGATAGATAGGTAGTTGGTGTGATTCTCCAATGCCTTATAATTTGAGTAGCTATTGACATGAGTACAAAGTTAATGGACAGTGGCGTACAGAGCTACCAAAACAGAATATTAGTATTTTACACCTATTTTCTACTCACTAAACCCATTCTAACTCTGGTGAAGCATATCTACACTGGGGATTAGCTACATGGTGCAAAAGCCACTAGTATAGACCTCCTCTTGCCTCAGTTTTACCCTGACTGTTGGGATCATCTGAGGCACCTGAGCCTCCAGATTTAAACATGAGGGGGTCTGGAAGCAAAGTATTTTCAGTTGAAGGGCCTTCGTCATCTATGGAATCCACTCTCTTAGGGCTTGTCTATACAAACCTTAAGTCTTAGTTCATGGCAGGCTGGGGTATAAATCTACCCTGCACTAGCCTGCCCCACTTTAAGTGTCAATGCAGACCCTTCTGCCAGCCTACCACCCATGGAAAGTTTTGTGGTGTGCTTTGATTGACCTCACTTTGAAACAGGAGTAAGTTAAAGTGCACTAGGGAGCTTGTAGTGTGCAGCAGCAGGGTCCACACAGGCACCTTACTGTGTGGCATGTTAGTACAGGGTAGATTTGCACCCCAGAGTGCAGTGAACTAAGTGTTTGTCTAGATGAGCCCTTAGATCAGGGGTGGGTGAACTACGGCCCATGGGCTGGATCTGCCCCACCAGCCATTTTAGTCCAGCCCTCGAGCTCCTGCTGGGGAGCAGGGTCTGGGGCTTGACCCTCTCCAGCTGAGGAGCAGGGTCAGGGGCCGCTCTGTGCAGCTCCTGGAAGCAGCAGCATGTCCTCCTCCGGCTCCTATGTGTAGGGGCAGCCAGGGGGCTCCACTCTGCACTCTTCCCCTGCCCAAAGCACCACCCCCACAGCTCCCATTGCTCGGGAACTGCGGCCAATGGGAGCTGCAGGGACGGTTCCTGCAGATGGGGCAGCATGCAGCAGAGCCTCCTGACCGCGCCTCCACGTTGGATCCAGAGGGGGGACATGCCGCTGCTTATGGGAGCTGCTTGAGGTAAGTGCTTCCCGGAGCTGCACCCCTGAGCCACCCCCCCATATCCCAACCCCCTGCCCCAGCCCTGATGCCCCTCCCACCCTCCAAACCCCTTGGTCCCAGCCCGGAGCACCCTCGTACACCCCAAACCTCTCATGCCCAGCCCCACCCCAGACCCCACACCTCCAGCTGGAGCCCTCACCCCCCCCCCTTCACTCCAACCCCTTCCCGCATCCTGAACTCCTCGTTTCTGGCCCGCACCCCCCAGCCAGAGCCCTCACCTCGTCCCGCACCCCAACCCCAATTTTGTGAGCATTCATGGCCCGCTATACAATTTCTATACCCAGATGTGGCCCTCGGGCCAAAAAGTTTGCCCACCCCTGCCTCAGATTGAGGCCAAGTTTGCTGAATTGTGGGTGTGGGAAGAAAAAGGGGCAGTTTTTGGCTGAGAAGTGTGTTTTATTGAAGCCACCTTATCAATAGCAGATCAGCCTGGTATTGACTTGATTCTTGCATTTTAATCTTTGTATATGCAGTTTGTGAAATTAGATCAGCACATTTTATAAATGTAAAATAAATAAGCCACAGCAAATTCTCTGGTTCTGGTTACCTCAGACAAGACATCACAGAGACATAGGTTTAATAGTGGTAGTGGGTTTACCATCTCTCACCTTGCTTAAAAACCTGATTCTAGGATTACAAGTTTAATTCTTTACAAGGATTTTTTATTTTTTTTCTGGTGTGGAAACAGAAAGTCGATGGCCAATTCCTGAATTCCTGCATTTTGTAAAGATTCCCCATAGCAAAGAATTCATACGATAGCACAAACCTTCACCATAGATTATGAAACAGCATTTATTTGGCCAGCACCATGCTCCAACAAGGTTTGGGAGTAGCTGGGATATCACCAGTTTAGTTCATATTGAGGCATCACATGACACATGAACTGGCAAACATGACTGCAGGCATGCAGGTGTGAAATCAGGCATGCAGGTGTGAAATCAGGAAGGCCAAATCACACTTGGACTTGCAGCTAGCCGGAGATGTTAGGAGTAACAAGAAGGGTTTCTTTAGGTATGTTAGCAACAGGAAGAAAGTCAAGGAAAGTGTGGGCCCCTTGCTGAATGAGGGAGGGAACCTAGTGACAGAGGATGTGGAGAAAGCTAGTGTACTCAATGCTTTTTTTGCCTCTGTCTTCACAGACAAGGTCAGCTCCCAGACAGCTGCACTCTGCAGCACGGTATGGGGAGGAGGTGACCAGCTCTCTGTGGAGAAAGAAGTAGTTCGGGGCTATTTAGGAAAGCTGGACGAGCACAAGTCCATGGGGCCGGATGCGCTGCATCCGAGGGTGCTAAAGGAGTTGGCCGATGAGATTGCAGAGCCATTGGCCATTATCTTTGAAAAATCATGACGATCGGGGGAGGTCCCGGATGACTGGAAAAAAGCTAATGTAGTGCCCATCTTTAAAAAAGGGAAGAAGGAAGATCCAGGGAACTACAGGCCAGTCAGTCTCACCTCAGTCCCTGGAAAAATCATGGAACAGGTCCTCAAGGAATCAATCCTGAACCACTTAAAGGAGGGGAAAGTGATCAGGAACAGTCAGCATGGATTCACCAAGGGCAAGTCATGCCTGACTAACCTAATTGCCTTCTATGACGAGATAACCGGCTCTGTGGATGAGGGGAAAGCAGTGGATGTACTATTTCTGGGTTTTAGCAAAGCTTTTGATACAGTCTCCCACAGTATTCTTGCCAGCAAGTTAAAGAAGTCTGGGCTGGATGAATGGACGGTAAGGTGGATAGAAAACTGGCTAGATGGTCGGGCTCAACGGGTAGTGATCAATGGTTCCATGTCTAGATGGCAGCCGGTATCAAGTGGAGTGCCCCAAGGGTCGGTGCTGGGGCCGGTTTTGTTCAATATCTTCATTAACGATCTGGAGGATGGTGTGGACTGCACCCTTAGCAAGTTTGCAGATGACACTAAACTGGGAGGAGTGGTTGATACACTGGAGGGTAGGGATAGGATACAGAGGGACCTAGACAAATTAGAGGATTGGGCCAAAAGAAATATGATGAGGTTCAACAAGGACAAGTGCAGAGTCCTGCACTTAGGACGGAAGAATCCCATGCACTGCTACAGACTAGGGACCGAATGGCTGGGTAGCAGTTCTGCAGAAAAGGACCTAGGGGTTACGGTGGACGAAAAGCTGAATATGAGTCAACAGTGTGCCCTTGTTGCCAAGAAGGCTAATGGCATTTTGGGTTGTATAAGTAGGGGCATTTCCAGCAGATCAAGGGATGTGATCATCCCCCTCTACTCAGCACTGGTGAGGCCTCATTTGGAGTACTGTGTCCAGTTTTGGGCCCCACACTACAAGAAGGATGTGGATAAATTGGAGAGAGTCCAGCGGAGGGCAACAAAAATGATTAGGGGGCTGGAGCACATGACTTATGAGGAGAGGCTGAGGGAACTGGGATTGTTTAGTCTGCAGAAGAGAAGAATGAGGGGGGATTTGATAGCTGCTTTCAACTACCTGAAAGGGGGTTCCAAAGAGGATGGATCTAGACTGTTCTCAGTGGTAGAAGATGACAGAACAAGGAGTAATGGTCTCAAGTTGCAGAGGGGGAGGTTTAGGTTGGATATTAGGAAAAACTTTTTCACTAGTAGGGTGGTGAAGAACTGGAATGGGTTACCTAGGGAGGTAGTGGAATCTCCTTCCTTAGAGGTTTTTAAGGTCAGGCTTGACAAAGCCCTGGCTGGGATGATTTAGTTGGGTTTGGTCCTGCTTTGAGCAGGGGGTTGGACTAGATGACCTCCTGAGGTCCCTTCCAACCCTGAGATTCTATGATTCTATGATTCTATGACTGTAGATGACATCAGTAGAGATGGCCTGAGGCACTAAATTCAGATCTGGATCTTCATTATGAAACATCTCCTTCCGCTACAAAATTCAAGGGTGCTTGGATTCTGGGGTTCATTTGGCTCCATGTGGATATAGTCAGCGAGAAATTTGGATCTGGGTTTGCAGTCCAAGACTTTCTCCCACACCAAGTTCAGAGCTGTTTGGATCTGGAGTTTTGGATCTGGCTAATCTCTAGTAAAAGCTGTAGAATTTTCCTTCTACCCCTGCTTTTTGGGGAAAACAGACCATAAAGCAACAGATACTGATTTGTTTTTTCTTTTCTTTTTTAAGTTCTTGAGGTCAACTTTATGGGGAAATAATTTACTGTTTTTAAAATTATATTGCCTCAGGTGAACAATTAAAGCACATGGTCTAATAGTAAATTAATTCTGTTTTTCTTTTCTTTCAGGACTGAAGGATACAGCATCTTATATGACCTGTGGGTTTGAGAAGTGAAGAACAACTCTGATCACAGGGTGACTTGTTATGTCTATGTTGTGATGGAAAAATGAAAGCATCTAGAATACAGCATTTTTTATACTTCTAAAACTGCCTTTGAGTACAACACCTATTCCCTTCAAAACATACACACAAAATGTCAGAACTTGACCCTTCATCTGGATTAGTAGGAAACATGGAAAATGGGACTTTTCTGGAGCTATATCCAACATCCCTGTCAACTTCAGTGGATTCCTCATCTGGCCGCTTATCAAATGTCTATGTCTATGTTTCTATATTTCTCAGTCTCTTAGCATTTCTTCTTTTGCTATTAATCATTGCACTTCAGAGGCTGAAAAACATCATCTCTTCCAGTGCCTCCTACCCAGAATACACTAGTGATGCTGGAAGTTCTTTCACTAATTTAGAAGTTTGTAGTATTTCTTCCCAGCGATCTGCTTTCTCAAACCTTTCTTCATGAAAAGGAATGACGGAAATACATTGGGAAAGGAACAACTTTGTCCAGCTTTTGAGGGAAATAGTGCATGTAGCGTTTACCATTGAGGACTATTAATCATGAAAGAGGTGACTTTTAAAGTTCTCTTTGATTTTCTTCCTCTTTTTAGTTTCCATTTCCCCTTCTATTAACGATGCTTTTCATCTTGGAGCATGGAAAATGGCATCTGGTCATAGCTTCATGTATGTACTGGCAATGCTGCCTTTCTCTCATACGTATACACATCCATGCATACACACTGACTTCCTGCCAAATTTAAATATGGTTCTAGGTGGTTGTTCTAATTCTTGTCTGCAGTTGTATACCTCTTACCTGGATTTCCCTTTGTTAGTGTGTCATTGACTTTTCACTGGATAGCGCCTTCTGGACAAGATCGCTTTCACAAAAATGCTACCATACTGATTTAATAGACAAATTGGCCCCTTGACCAATTTTAAAGTTTTGGGTGGGGTTTTTTTGTTTTTAATTGTGATGTCATTTCAGTATTTAAATTATGTTATTAAAACAAAACTAAAATAATTCTTTTGTTAATAAGCATTAATTTTGTCTATGTATACCTGTCCATTGAATCTTTCTGTATAAAGCCTCTACAAGTCAACTTTCACATACACTTTGACATATTTGCTTAATTTTATTTAGCAAAAGCAGCTAGAATAAATATGCACAGTTGTAAACTCAAGTTGTACTGTATGTTGTAAAGATATTTTTAGAACCTACTTGCATGCAGTTGACAGGACTACCTGCTTCTCAGGGGGATGGTTTCTGCCTCTGCATCACAAATACAGCACACCTCCTTTCCACACTTCAGTGCTACTCTAGCTTATTGTTAATGTAGTCAAACACAATCTGAGCAGCCTTTTCTCTCCTGCATAACGCCCATTACTGTTGCTGGCAGCTGATTGCCTGTATTAAGAGCCCTTATAGGCATGAGGAGTTCTTACCTCAGTGGAGCTACTTATATCGGTCAGAACTAGTGAAGGGCCAGATTCTGCCTTCTCCTTACATGGATGTCCTTCTTGGCATGGCCTGTGTAAGGGCCAGGCAATGTCGCAGTTTCTTCACAGAGCCTGCTCTCTCCCTACTCCTCCAGTGATGCACAGTGCCTCAGTGAGGATAAGAATAGCTGGGGGGAGGTGAGGCCATGGCCCAGCCCCTCCTCCACGCTACAGAATGGGCCCAGTACGCATGGTGGGAGAATAAGCTGTACCCCATTAAGAGGTGTAGTAGTGGGCATGTCTTCGTCCTGCTCTAGGGAGTTCAGGGTCACGTATGTTGAGCCTAGATGCCTCCCAATGCTCCACACACCCCCATAGTTTGGGCTGTGCTGAAATGGCATAACCTAGCCCCAGGGAAATAAGGGTTTGCAGGACTGATCCCAGCATAGAGAACAGACCCATACACACTTACGTAATTGGTATGACATACTCTCAGTAACTGTCCATTGTGGCCAAATGTAATACAGTAGCTTCCTTGATTAAAACAGAGTCCTGTATTCGGTTACTGTCATAAAGCAATTATTATTATTGCAAAGCACAATTCTGTGAGGTCTCCAGCACACCTGACGTGGGTTTAGTCCCATTAAATTGGCAGTGATACGATATGGAATGCAAAGATTGGTTTGTTATTGCAGCCTCCAAATTGTTCCAGGTTATTACATTATAGCATCATTACAGAACGTGATCCAATGGGAATAGTTGTACGTTGGGCTCAATCCTGCTTCACCTAAAGTCAATGAGTGCTTTGCCCTTGAGCAAGATCCAACTCAGTTAAAGGACCATGAGAAGAACAGAGATGAATCATCGCTGGTTTTAACTAGCAGAGCTGCACTAGTCGCTCTAACTGACCAGTGTTACAGTTCCCCTTACAAACAGTGGGCCCGATCCTGCAGAGGTCTGTGCGCCTCCTGCAAAGTACCAGCACCCTTCACACCCATCACCCAGCATCTCTCAAGAGATAATTGGATCCTTGGAGGATCAAGTCGTGTATTATTTGGCCAGCAAGTTGTTAAAGTTAAGGAGTTGTTGGTATATTACAGCCTATGAGGCCACAGCTGTACATGGAACACTCCACAACTTTTTAAAACGTTTTTATCCTCCAGGCTCTCAGTTTGCTACAGGCAGGACACATATCCCAAAATCTAGCATTAATTGGGTGCTCTATGAAAATGCAGGGTTTTTACCATCAAATGTAAATGTAGTAATTAGAAATATCATTATTCAGTGCCAAACAAAGGCAGATTAAATTGGAGTTGGTGTTTTCAACTTTTAAAAATTAATGTATTATACAATAAGTTTTGGTGTTGATTAGATTCTTATAAGAGCCAAGGCATTTTGTTGCAAAATAAAGAAATTAAGTCACTGGGATTGCTGATTCACTCTGCTTTTGTAAAGATATATAGTCTCTCAATTACTCTATTCATCCAGACATAGTTTTCCTGAAACAGCTTCACTCCATTTTCACTAGAAACTGGTGAAAGGACATGGGGAACTACTAAGTTATTTATTTAAAGTTGAACAAGAAGTAACATTTCCTTTATGAAAGCTGTTTAAGATCCCAAAAGCTGTAACCCAATGTGTTTGTGTGTAGACTTCCAAATACAAATAAATTAACTTTAAAACAAGATAGCTGAAAACCAGCTCCATTCAGGCCTGCCAAGGCCTGAATTCAGTCGCCTGTGTCTCCTTTGCAGCAAATGAGGTTAATACCCATATAAAAAATGGAGGTGGGAGCCGCAGCGTGAAAATGGGTAATATTATCTAAGGGTATGTCTACACTACAAAATTAGGTTGATTTTATTTAAGTCGACACTGAGCCTCCAATTTAAGCCAGTCGATTCTACATGTCCCCACTATGCACATTGTGTCGGCGGAGCACATCCTCACTAGCAGGGCTTGCATCGACGCATGGAGCACTGCCACTGTGGGTAGTTATCCCACAGTGCATGGAGCCGAGTGGAATGTTGGGTTGGGCTTGCAATGCCTCCTGGGACCAAAACCTTTGAGCAGGTGGTTATGGGAACATGGTATTAGCCTCCCATGATGCACTTACCTCCCTCCTTGAAATCAACAGCAAACAAACCAAGCCTTTTTAGTGCCTTTTTTCCTAACCCTGGGTTACCTGCGCAGACGCCATAGCACAGCAAGCATGGACCCCACTCAGCTGTACACTGTTGTTGTGAGCATTACAAACACCTCATGCCTTATCCTGCAGTATTTGCTCAGCTGATACAGGAGCCACCACGCAGAACAATGTGATGCCACGCAAGCAGCCCTGCTAGAAGCCCTGGAGTGGAGCAATTTACAGATACTGGCAACAGTGGTGCATCACCTTTACACAGTGGAGCACTGCTTCTGGGCCCAGGAAACAAGCACTGACTGGTGGGACCGCATAGTTATGCAGCTGTGGGATGATGAGCAGTGGCTGCAGAACTTTTGAATGTGCAAGGCCACTTTCATGGAACTGTGCGAAGAGTTTTCCCCTGTACTGAAGCGCAGCAATAATAAAATGAGAGCTGCTTTGACAGTTGAGAAGCGAGTGGTGATAGCTCTGTGGAAACTTGCAATGCCAGACTGCCTACTGGTCAGTGGGGTATCAATTTGGAATGGGTAAATCTACTATGGGGTCTGCTGTGATCCAACTTTCCAGGGCAATCCACAGACTTCTGATAAGAATGGTAGTGACTCTGGACAACATGCAGGACATAGTGGATGGTTTTGCCGTGATGGGATTCCCTAACTGTGGTGGGGCGATAGATGGAACGCATATCCCTATCTTGGCACCTGACCACCTTGCCAAAGAGTACATAAAAGAGTACTTCTCAATGGTGTTGCAAGCCCTGGTGGATCACAGGGGCTGTTTCACCATCAACATGGGATGGTCGGGAAAGGTGCATGACACACGCATCTTTAGGAACTCCGGGCTGTTCAGAAAGCTGCAAGCAGGAACTTTCTTTCCAGACTGCAAAACAACCATTGGCGATGTTGAAATGCCAATTATGATCCTGGAAGACCCAGCCTATCCCTTGCTCCCATGGCTCATGAAGCTGTACACAGGCAGCCTCAGCAGCAGTAAGGACCGGCTCAACCATAGGCTGAGCAAGTGCAGAATGGTGGTGGAATGTGCTTTTGGGTGTTTAAAAGACCCCTGGTGTAGTCTGATTATTAGGTTAGACCTCAGTGAAAGCAATATCCCCATTGTTATTGCTGCCTGCTGTGTGTACCATAATATCTGTGAAACAAAGGGAGAAAAGTTTCTGGTGGGATGGGGGGTGGAGGCAGATCACCTGGCAGCCAATTTTGAGCAGCCAGCCACTATGGCAATAAGAAGAGCACATCGGGGCATGCTGCATCTCCGTGAGGCTTTGAAAACTAGTTTAATCAATGACCAACAGTAATGTGACACTTATGTGTGTTGTTCCTTACCTAGCTGTCCCCTTCATTGCATGTACTCCCCTGTAAACTGCATCCCTGCTAACCACTGTGTGCTGAACGAATAAAGAGCCTTTTCTTCTCAATCCATTAAGTTTTATTATGCTCACAAACACTGAGAGGCTGCAAAGAAAAGTAAGATAACCTGGGGCAAAACAGCTGATAACACTGAGGGAGCAGGGGAAACAAGGACAGCTTGCTTACAATTGCACTGCAACAACAATCAAAGGCATGGGAATGGGCGCCTTCTGGTCCTTGTACCCTCCCTGGAGTTGAGTGCAATGGATACCAAACTCTCCGCCTCATAGGACATCTGGGAGAGGCGGATGTGGAACTTGGCAATGATAGCAGCAGGTTCAGCATAGGCTGCAGTGGGACTCTAGCATCCAGCTGCCTTTCTTGAACCTCAACCAGATGCCCCAACATGTCTGTTTGCACCATCTCGTCCTGTGTGTCACACTTGTGTTCCCTGTCCTCGTGGTCATTGTGCAGGCTCTCCGACAGTACAATCCTCCATGCGCTGAGCTCCGTCTCGTCATTCTCAGAGGCACGCATTAACTCATTGAACATGTCCTCCCAAGTCGTCTTTTTCCGCCTTCTAATCTGGGAAGGTCTGTGACCCGGCGTTTCCTCTAGCAGCCTGGATGGTGCTTGAGGACAGGCACCAGCGTAAAGCCCCCCCAAATAGTTTGATTGTTACAAAAGCGGCACCGGGTTGAGGGAGAAGGGATACAAACAGGAAGCCCCCTCCCCCTTTTAAAATGCTGGCTGCAATATGCGGTGATCCCTTCCAACCACAACCACGGCATGCTTGGGAAAGTGTCATTATGTGACCCAGAATTCACCAGATAGGGGCAGATTACTTATCGAATTGCTTACGGTTTAAGGGCTAGCATTTAAAACTTCCCCCATTTCCCCTAGGTGAGCCTATGTGATATCACTCTCCTGAGAGTAACAGAGGTGGAACAGGAGCAGATGCTGCAAGCATGTGGATACAGACCTGGTCCTTATGTTGCAGTTCTGTGTGCTGCAATTATGCCAGAAGAGTTAATACTGGAGTGGCGTGGGAAAGTGTCTTACCATGGTGGATGAAATAAGACAGCCCTTCCCAGAAACCTTCTGCAAAGGATTGCAGAGTACCTCCATGAAAGCTTCCTAGAGATCACAAGGGAGGATTCCTGAGCCATCCCTGGACACATAAGCAGTCTTTTTCAGAGAGCACCCTCTGGGTAGCTGGAGTGGCCGCCAATAACTTCTATCCCAATTTTTTAATTCAGATTCAACATTAAAAATAACAGCATGTAACCACTACAGTTTGATTGAAAATGTGCACTCACCAGACGTGCCTTTCCTAGCATCACATTCCGCTGACAATTGGTCCTGTGAGTGGATGGATGTGACGGGTTGGATCACAGAAACCCCCTTGGGACTGCCAACTGATGTGCCAAGACTACTTCTGCCCCTGCTTTCCTGCCCTGGCAGCTTAGGACTTCAGTGTCCTGCCTGGTTTGAGCCAGACCCGCTAGCCTGCTGCAAACCCAGAGTCTGAACCACATGTGCTAAAGCTGCAGACTTAACTGAAAGCAGCTTACAGAAGTGTTCGTGTCTTTAACACTCAGATGCCCAACTCCCAATGGGGTCTAAACCCCAAATAAATCCGTTTTACCCTGTACAAAGCTTATACAGAGTAAACTTATAAATTGTTCACCGTCTATAACACTGATAGAGAGATATGCATGGCTGTTTGCCACCCCCCCCAAGGTATTAATACACACTCTGGGTTAATTAATAAGTAAAAAGTTATTTTATTAAATACAGAAAGTAGAATTTAAGTGGTTCCAAGTAGTAACAGACAGAACAAAGTGAATTACCGAGTAAAATAAAATAGAACACTCAAGTCTATGTCTAAGAAAACTGAATACAGATAAAACCTCACCAGTTCCACTAAGCTTCCTTTTACAGACTAGTCTCCTGCTAGTCTGGGTCCAGCAATCACTCACAGCCCTTGTAGTTACTGCCCTTTGTTCCAGTTCCTTTCAGGTATCTTTGGGGGTGGAGAGGCTCTCTCTTTAGCCAGCTGAAGACAAAATGGAGGGGTCTCCCAGGGGTTTAAATAGACTTTCTCTTGTCCTCACTCCTATGCAAAGTCCAGCTCCAAGATGGAGTTTAAGAGTCACCTGGGCAAGTCATATCCATGTATGACTCCATTTTTACTGGCTAAGTCACATTCCTGGGAAGGCTCAGATATGGATTGGCATCTTCAAGTTCATTGTTAGCTTAAGTGGTTTTTGATTGGGCACTTAATTTGCACTTTTCTCAAGAAGCTGACCAAATGCTTTACTAGGCTAGTTAAAATCAAGCCAGCACACAGCCAATATTCATAACTTTGAATACACAAATGATACATGCATACAAATAGGATGAATACATTCAGTAGATCATAACCTTTACATAGATATGTTACATGGCATAAGTAGCCTAAAACATAGTCCAGTTATGTCACATATGCAATCATAAGCATATTCCATAAAGCCTTATGGGAGGCGCCATCATATGACAATTGGTCCTGTGAGCGGATGGGCTCCAGAGTTAAAAAAAGTTCTTGGCTGTCAGGGAGAATGGATCCTCCGCTTGCCTGCTGCGCATTCTCCTCCTCCTCCTCTTCCTCGTCAACAATGTCCTTCTTGTTGTTGCCCAAGGTTGCCCGGGGCTCCTGAGAGGTATCCACGGAGCATTTTGGGATAGCGGTGGCTTCGCCACCTAGAATCGCATGCAGCTCCTCATAGAAGTGGCATGTTTGTGGCTCAGAACCAGAGCGACTGTTCACCTCCCTTGTCTTCTGGTAAGCTTGCTGAAGCTTCTTTATTTTCATGCGGCACTGCTGTAGCCCTTCTCCCCCAAGCCCTGCGCGATTTTGGCATAGATGTCAGCGTTTCTTCTGCTGATTCAGAGCGCTGCCTGCACAAACTTTTCTCCCCACACAGCAGTAAGATCCACCACCTCCTGTGTGCGCCATGCTGGAGTGTGTTTGCAGCCTTGAGTATCCGTTGTCAGCTGTGCTGACAAGCTCTCCACACCTATCAAACAGGAAATGAAAATTCAAAAGTTCCTGGGGCTTTAACAGGGGGGTTGTGCTTGACTTGACCAGCTATGTAAATGTGTATGTGTGTGTGTATATTTAAAAAATATTTTTTTATTCACAATGATGCAGTGTTCACCATTACTATTATGTTCTTATAAGATGTTAAAGATCTTCAGTTTCCTACAAAAACTGTAGGAAGTTGACTTTGCTGGAAATTTTTACCTGTTTTTATAAAATTATTATTACTTTCATCCTTCAGTGACATGTGGGACTGTATTCAGCCATCAGGGTTGCAGAGGAGTGGTACCAGACTGAATCTGGCTGCCTTTTTAGCTATATTTCAGCAGTGCTATATGTAACTACAGAATTATATGAAGTGCTCTGGGAACATTCAGACCAAAAGTCACCCTATAAATGTAAGATATTCTCAGAAAAGTTTAGCAAGACACCAATAGAGCAGTAGTGGGGGAAGGAATATGAAGATTTGCTGGAGCAGAAAAAGACACTTTTTTTTGTTTAACAAACACTCCTTCTGATATCTTACTTTTCTCATTAATTTCTGCTATAGTCTGCATTCCATTCTCATCTAATACTAGGTCAAAACAACCTCTCTTACAGTTCTTTCCCACTCACTTTCTACTTGCCTAGGGCTTCAAGTCTCGCGTTATTAGAGTCAGTGTCAGCCTGACTTTGTTAGCCTGACTCTTGCTCTATTCCTAGAGACTAAGATGTCTGCGCTTTTCCCAACTTCCACAAACACATCCTGCTCTAGGCAGCTCTTTTAATACTGATGCAGCATTAGGCAACTGTACATTTGTTTTCAAGGTTAGGCAAGCACAATAAGTCCTGGACATGCTCCACAGCATCAGCATCAATGTTCATCATCTCAGACAAGAAAGAGAAGTAACGGTTTTAAGGAGTCAGCAAGAGAGGAACCATTTTCACTTCTATGTATTTTTACTGCTCGTGATTAATGCTGTTGCCCAAAGGGCCAACGTGCAGTGTTGTAGCAATGTTGACCCCAGGATATTTAGAGAGACAATGGGGGTGGAGTAATATCTTTTATTGACCAACTTCTGTTGGTGAGAGAGACAAGCTTTCGAACCACAGAGAGCTCTTAAAGGACCAATAAGTTTTCTTGCATCCATGTTTTTTTTCTCTTCATTCATAGGTCAAAGCGAATGTTTGTGGAAAACCAGGCCCAGAACTGAACAATAAAGACTGAAAAGGCTGCGATCATACAGAAACCTACATTTTGGGTGGAGAGTCTCCAAATGGAACATGCTAAGAAATGCCATCAGGACACAATGACTAAAATACTCCCATCCCAACCCTGGGTCTTATTCAGGCACTTAGTTTTAAAAAGGTCTCAACCTTCAATACTGTGCGCACAAGTTTTCACTCAGTAGCCTTATTGATGGATTGATTAATCTCTTAGATGGCAATGGTCAATAAGGGTTCTGTCTCCTGTGGGCAACAGCATCAGGAATATTATTACCAATAGCATTAAAATGGAAGACCCAAGGAGCACATGAGAAACAACTGCAGTTTATTACATGTCCCTTTATTAACAAATCCACTACGCAGATAAACAATTTCATGAACAATGAAATACAACAGTGGCTAGGGAGTGCAAAGTGGTTAGCCCTATGACTGGCATCACTCATATCACCTGCTGGGGAACCTTGGAGTGTTAGTCATTTTCTTCCTCATCATCATCTTCATTGTCATAAGAACATAAGAACATAAGAAAGGCCGTAGCAGGTCAGACCAAAGGTCCATCTAGCCCAGTATCTGTCTACCGACAGTGGCCAATGCCAGGTGCCCCTGAGGGAGTGAACCTAACAGGCAATGATCAAGTGATCTCTCTCCTGCCATCCATCTCCATCCTCTGACGAACAGAGGCTAGGGACACCATTCTTACCCATCCTGGCTAATAGCCATTTATGGACTTAGCCACCATGAATTTATCCAGTCCCCTTTTAAACATTGTTATAGTCCTAGCCTTCACAACCTCCTCAGGTAAGGAGTTCCACAAGTTGACTGTGCGCTGCGTGAAGAAGAACTTTATTTTATTTGTTTTAAACCTGCTGCCTATTAATTTCATTTGGTGACCCCTAGTTCTCGTATTATGGGAATAGGTAAATAACTTCTCCTTATCCACTTTCTCCACATCACTCATGATTTTATATACCTCTATCATATCCCCCCTTAGTCTCCTCTTTTCCAAGCTGAAGAGTCCTAGCCTCTTTAATCTTTCCTCGTATGGGACCCTCTCCAAACCCCTAATCATTTTAGTTGCCCTTTTCTGAACCTTTTCTAGTGCCAGAATATCTTTTTTGAGGTGAGGAGACCACATCTGTACACAGTATTCGAGATGTGGGCGTACCATGGATTTATATAAGGGCAATAATATATTCTCAGTCTTATTCTCTATCCCCTTTTTAATGATTCCTAACATCCTGTTTGCTTTTTTGACGGCCTCTGCACACTGCGTGGACATCTTTAGAGAACTATCCACGATCACCACCAGTGGTTGTCATCTTAGCATATCCCCATGTGTTTCCCTCTGCGCACAGGCTGGGCAACACCTTTGACCCCAATTACACTTAAACCCACTCGGACTCATGCATATGCATAAGGGTTCCAACCCCTTTTTCCTTATCCAGTCTTCCACACCCAGTAATTTAGGGATACCCCATTTTCCATAGACTACCTCATTCGGCCAATTTTTCCTTATTAACATTTATGTCAGATAGTTACCATAGCAACTCGTGGTTAATTTAGAATTCCCCAAGATGTTACTATGGCTATTTTGCGGTATTAACTGATACACTGCAGCATATTTTCTGAAACATCAGCAATTGACACATCTTTTACAAGGTTATTCATTGGTCAACTAGTCAACAACCTATTCCTCAGCCTGAGGCCTTGTTTGGCCAAGCTAAATATCTTACAGGCCTGAAGTCAGTTACAGCATTGTCTTCTCGGGGGCTACAATTCATAATTACATATAGACACTAGAAAAGAGGAAGGCTGGTCCAGTGATTAGGGCCCTCGCCTAGGAATTGGTTCCCTGCTCTGTCACAAGTGTCCGGTGTGACTTTGCACACGTCACTTAGGGTACATCTGCAAAGCCAGTGGCAGCTCATGGCAGCAAGCCTCCGTGCACAAGTCGACAGATTCAGGTTCTTGGGTCTCACGCTAACAAGCTAAAAATAACTGTGTAGATAGCACTTTTAAGTTGTGCTTGGGCGCTGAAGCCCACCACCCACCGTAGGCCTCAGAGCGCAAGCTCCAGCCCAACCCTCAATGTCTATATGGCCATTTTTAGCATAGTAGTGTGAGCCCCACAAGTCTGAGTTTGTCGATCTGGGCTGGGAGGCTCACTGCCTTGGGCTACATAGCTATACCCTTAGGTCAGATCCTCAAAGGTATTCAGCCTCCTAACTTCCATTGAAATCAGCAAAGGTCTCGAGAGTAGAATTTGCTAGGCTTAGGTTTGAGTCTAGCCTCAACAATTGCTGAAGGGTGCAGAATAAGTGCCTATGAAAAAAGGTATCTTTGCAGTCTTCAGGGCTGCAACATTATGTTCAGAAATATCCGTTTTGTGCCATGCTTAGGTTGAAGTGGATTAAATCGTTATTCAGGCCTCACAAGGCGAGCAAAATCCCTGGAGTTTTTTATTATGATGAACTAAAGGAAAAAGTATGTATATCATCCTTGGCAACTTCTATGTATTTAATGGCTTTAGAGTGAATGAACATTTGTTACACTAGAGGACACTGTCAGAGCAACATAGCTACTATTTATGTGCCAGTCCCACTTTGAACTTAATTGCTTGGTGATGATTTCTGCCTTTAGATCTACAACATGTTTTTCTAAAGTTTGGAACAGTGTACCAGGCAGGTCTCCAGTGAGATAGTGCAGGGATTGGTCCGGTCTTCTTTAACATCTTGATTATTATCTGGAAGAGGAAGTAAGCAGCATGTTAGTGAACCTCACAGATGTTATTATACTGGGACAAGTTGCAAATACCCTCCAGGGCAAAGGAATAACACAAAGGGACCTAGTGAGAACAGAAACATGGGAAGGAAATAAAATGAGATTCAGCCTGGAAAAATGCCCACAGATTAATACATCTGAGGGAAAAATAATGTAAAAAAGAGATGCTCAATGGGAGAGGGAAAACTGGGAAACAGTGATACCGAGAGGAACTAGTGGTGAGCATAGGCAGCTAATTAGACACGAGACTGCAATGTTGCAGCAAAGAAGGGAAAGGCTATTGTGGGCTATGGAACATTGGAACAATTTACCAAGAGTCATGATGGATTCCCCAGCATTAACACATATTTAAATCAAGATTGGATGTTTGTCTAAAAGATATGCTCTAGGAATTATTTTGGTGCAGTTCCATAGCCTGTGTTCAGACTAGGTTAGACTAGGTCAGTGGTTCTCAACCTATTTACCACTGTGGGCCACATAAGTAGCTCTCTTGGTGTTATGTGGGCTGCATCCTCACAATATATACCCAGCTGTACATCTACTTGGGTTGCAGCTGTGTGCTGATTGGGCCACTGCTTGAGAATCACTGGACAGCCAGGGCTGGCCTTTGACCAGGGCAATCAGTGCAATCGCCCAGGGCAACGTACTGAAGGGGGTGTGTTTGATACATTCCATATGACCTGACCTGCTGACCAAGAGCCAGCTGGGCTTACAGAGGCAGCCAGCCAGCCGGGGAGAGAGACATGCATCGCTGGAGAGGGCAGCCCCAAGCTGCAGCTTGACTAGGCACTCAGTCAGGAAACTCTTCCAGTGGGAGCAGCAGGGGTGGGTGCCTGGGGGTCCTCACTCTCCTGGGACAGAGGGCTCTCTGCGTTAGAAGCAATAGGGAGTGGGGCTGGGCTGGAAGAGGCTCCCAATCTGATCTCTGGGATGGGTGACTGAGATAGAGGAGAGGGTGAGGAGGGATGTGTTTGCCAGCAGCTTGCCTCGATGTGTCCCAGCTGGGGGCTTGGAGCAGCCTCCCTGCTGTCTAGGTTGTGGTGGGGGTGGGCCTGCTGCACTGATGTCCCCTAAGTGCCCCACTTGTCCAAGAAAGGGCTTGCTTTTTCCCCCAGCACTGCCAACACACCCCACTAACCAGGGGTACTGCAGCTTGCTCCCATCCCATCCTTTCCCTGCAGAGAGGTGACACATGGGGAAGCATCCATGGGGAGGCATGGGGAGGCACCCTCTCCCCTTCCCCATGGAGAGCCAAACAAAGAGCACCTGCACCAAATAGCTGGGTGCAAAAGGGAAGGGCTGCTGATTCAGCTCCCCAAGGAGGGGTAGTGGAGGAACAGCTGCTTTCCCACAGGGGAACTGAGAGTAAGGGGGAGGCTTCTTGGTGAGGGAGGCACTTGGAGGAAACCTTAAATTGCGCCCCTTCCCCCCATCAGCAGGTAAGGGTCCTCCCTGCTCCCCTGGCTCAGAAGCTTCACTCACTTGGTCCCAGGAGCTGTCTCCCCAGAGTCAGGCAGGTGAGTGCACAGGAGATAAATGGGTGTGAGATCAGCTCCCCACCCCCACCACTTGTGCGCTGTGTGAAGAACTTCCTTTTATTTGTTTTAAACCTGCTGCCCATTAAATATCTTTGTTTGGGCCAACTTTGGTTGGTGAAAGAGACAAGTTTTTTTGTTCCACAGGCCTGGAGAAGAGGTCTGTGGGGTTCGAAAGCTTGTCTCTTTCACCAGCCAAAGCTGGTCCAATTAAAGATATCACCTCAACCATCTTGTGGCTCTCATATCCTGGTACGGACATGACTACAACAATATTGCAAAAACCACTAAGAGTCAATATCACATGTCAAGATATACAAAATTAATATCCTAAAACTAGAAACGATTTCTTGATTTAACTATTCATTCACGAGTCCATTTGTAACAAGTTTATATAACTGAATTTTTCACTCTAACAGGTTCTCAAGCAGCATTTTTCTTGCTTTCCCTATCTGTAAATTTCAATGATTACTGATGGATTTGTGTGGGTATGATCAGCAAAGAGTCCTGTGGCACCTTATAGACTAACAGACGTATTGGAGCATGAGCTTTCGTGGGTGAATACCCACTTCATCGAATGCATGTGATGTATTCACCCACGAAAGCTCATGCGCCAATACATCTGTTAGTCTATAAGGTGCCACAGGATTCTTTGCTGCTTTTACAGATCCAGACTAACACGGCTACCCCTCTGATACTTGTGGGTATGATGTAATCAAAAGCTAATTTCCAAGTTATCTAAAAAAAAAAAAATAAACCTAGAATTTTCAGATGCCTAAGTAACCCCTGTAATCATGGCTAAAGTTGCCTTCCCCTCTCCCCACCAAACTCTGAAATGGCACCCCTGGCAAGCCAGAGGGCTCCTGGAAGGTCAGGCACCAGCAAACCAACCACGTGCTTGGGGCGGCATAATCTCAGGGGCGGCATTCCAGCCACCTTTTTTTTTTTTTGCTTTGGCAGTTGCGCTCCCGGACAGGGTTTTTTTTTTGCTTGGGGCGGCAAAAAACCTAGAGCCGGCCCCATGAAAGTTCTGGCAAGATGCTGCACCAGTGTGACAATGCAAAGCCCACCTTAAGCCACATGCCGAGCACCAGGCACCACAGGCCAAAGCAGAAGCGCAGAAGTAAGGGTGGCAATATACCATCAACCATGACACCCTTACTTCTGCATTGCTGCTGGTGGTGGTGTTGCCTTCAGAGCTAGGTGCCTGGCCAGCACCCACCGGTATCAGACCGCCCTGCCAGTGCTTAATTTGTGCCAGGGCTGAGCTCTGGCATCTCTTGCAATACAAATTAAACACTGGAGGACATAGAGGGACCCAGAGGTGATGGGGTAGGAGGAGCCCGTGGGGATTAGGGGTGATGGGGGTCTCCAAAATATAAGTTTACCCAGGGTGCCATTTTCCCTAAGGTCAGCCCTGATCAGTCATCTCTTCTTGCCTTGGCATATATGAATCTATGAAAAGTCATGAAGCTTGGAGCTAATGGTCCCTCATTCTACTGTCCTGATACAAACACACCTGTACTACTGCATTCAGTTTGGGGCACCACATTTCCAGAAAGATATAGCGGGAACTTAGAGAAAAGTAACAAAAGCATCCAGGGAGCTTGTGGTTCTGACATAAGTAAACTCCAGCAGCACACCTCCAAAAAGAGATAGTTTGACTAAACTTGGGAGATTTAACCAAAATGTATAAATCTGTATATTGCTATTTGGATACAAACAAGCATAGGGGCACTAAAACTGATTGTACTTTACAGCCATATGCACACACCCCTTGCATACAGTACAACATGCATGGGAGCTTCTGTAGATGTGTAACCAATATGGAGGCTGTCTAAATAGAGGTTTTGGAATGTGGATCTTTACTTGTCCAAGAGAAATAATGATCCTCAATCTCATATACAGTTTTTTCCATGACATTGTTGGAAACCTATTGGATCACAACTGATTTCTTTGATAAAGTTCTACTGAAGACACTGGGTGTTAAAAACTCATTTTGTCCTCATTTTTTGTACGCATTCAGCTTTTATGAACTGCAGGATGATGTCTCATTTAAGAATATTGAACAAGAAAATGCTTCCCTCCCTACATCTCGAGCAAATCTCTGTAGAGATGATATTCCCTAATTAACGAGTCTCAGAACAGACACCAAGTAAATTTCAGATTGTATCTGTGATGGGTTGGATCACAGAACCCATCTTGGGAACTGCCAAGTGATGTGCCAAGACTACTTCTACCCCTGCTTTCCCTGCCAGCTTGGGGACTCCATCACCCTGTCTTGTTGAGCCAGACACACCAGTCTGCTCCAACACAGACCCAGGGTCTGAACCACATGCCCCAAAGCTTCAGACTTAGCTGAAAGCATCTTACAGAAGTGTTCCTGTCTTTAACACTCAGATACCCAACTCCCAATGGGGTCTAAACCCCAAATAAATCAGTTTTACCCTGTATAAAGCTTATACAGGGTAAACACATAAATTGTTTGTCTTCTGTAAGACTGATAGAGAGAAATGCACAGCTGTTTTCCCTCCCTCCCCCCCAGCTATTAATACATAATCTGGGTTAATTAATAAGTAAAAGGTGATTTTATTAAATACAGAAAGCAGGATTTAAGTGGTTCCAAGTAGTAACAGACAGAACAAAGTGAATTACCAATAAAATAGAACACCCAAGTCTATGTCTAAGAAACCTAATACAAATAACACTTCACCAGCTCCAGTAAGCTTCCTTTTACAGACTAGTCTCCAGCTAGTCTGGGTCCAGCAATCACAGCCCCTGTAGTTACTGTCCTTTGTTCCAGTCTCTTTCAGGTATCCTTGGGGTGGAGAGGCTACCTCTTTAGCCAGCTGAAGACAAAATGGAGGTGTCTCCCAGGGGTTTAATTAGACTTTCTCTTGAGGGTGGAGACCACTTCCTCTCCCCTATGCAAAGTCCAGCTCCAAGAAGGAGTTTAGGAGTCACATGGGCAAGTCACATGTCCATGCATGACTCAGTTTTTACAGGCAGCAGCCATTGCTTACCTGCTCCCTTGAATGTCCTCATATGGACTTCTTATGTGGATTGGAGCCTCCCAAGATCCATTGTCCCTTAAGTGCTTCTTGATTGGGCACTTAATTTGCACATTCCTTTCTCAAGAAGGTGACCAAATGCTTTACAAAGGCTACTTAAAAATCAATATTTAATAACTTTGAATACAAAAATGATACATGCATACAAATAGAATTAATAGATTCAGTAGATCATATACAGAGATATGTTACATGGCATATGTAGCATAAAGCATATTCCAGTTATATCATATATACATTCATAAGCATATTCCCATGAAGCTTTATGGGGTACACCATCACAGTACCATTCCCAATTATACCTGGTTATATTGTTGAAGAAATTACTAGGGATACAATTAATTGCCTGGGCACAAAACAAGGTGCACTACAAGAGAAAATAAGAAATTAAAGATCAGTGTATGGGCCTAAATCTGGGTTAAACATTAAGTATGTTTGAGAGGTTTGTGGCTCTGATGACCCTTTCCATAGTTGGATAGACACAAATTATCCACTTTAGATGTTCTTCTACTCTGATTGTGTGCAGAGATCTGCAGATCTGAAGTGCTTCAAAAAGGCAGAACTGAAGCAATAAAATGGACTTTTGGTAAGAATTTTAAACATCTGTTCTCAATTATACTGGTGTGGGGCCAGCGAAGTATTCTGGATTTACATCATTGTAAATGACAGCAGCATTTAATCCTGCTTGTCTTAATAAGCTGCATAAACAGTATCATTTTTCTAAAATTAATTGTGTTTAAACTGCTGTTAGGGAAAGCTGAAATGCAATACAAAAGGTAACTTGATTAAGAAAACTGTCATTTTTATATGACCTTCTGATTTTTCATCTGGGAGGGAGAGTTTTATTCTGATTACCATAAAAATGAAGGAAGAATGTTCCAGATATATAAAAACACTGTTAATTGGATCTGCTGATGCATGCCTGGAAATTTTGATCTCAGTAACAGAAGTTATATATGTATACTGAGAAGAAACTAGACACCTCTGTATAATAATGTTACCCCTCCCTCTGCACCCATCTGAACAAAGTCAACATTACATTAGAACACACTGTCTTCCATCTTCAAGCTAAAAACTGGCAGATTCATTATGTCTAGACATACTATGAATTCAGACTAATGCAAGCTTTTTGACCAAAGGTGCTTTCCAGTGGCTAACTCATCAGTATTCATTAAGTAGAGATTTAGGCTGCTGCGACAAAGAAGAAAATCAGACACAGTAACTTGAACCGTGGCATCATCAAAAGCAATTAACTACATACTAGAGTGACATTGCTTTGTTCAATGGGGAGTGGAAGATGGTAACCAGCAGCCCTGCATAGCAGATTCTGAGTGTTACACACAGCACTTGTGTTATTTTGTAATACTGAAGGTGTTTACAGAGAGAAAGGAAGAGTGAGTAAAAATAGCAACTAGGACAGTAAGACAGACTGTAAGTATGCACTGATAAATGGCTTTGCTCATCCTAGGTCTCTCCAGCTCCTATGTTGTCCAGATATACCCTGCATAACTGTCAACAAGGACAGAATTTGCTTGGTTTATCTAGTCTTTTTAGCTAGCTAACAGGCCGTAGATATCCCCTAATTAGCATAACTCTTCCTAAGGGAGCAGCTTGTCTATAAATGGACTGTCTTCCATTTTGGATTGTTTTCCTAAACCAAACACAATTCCTAGTGCGGGGCTGCAGCAAGAAGCAAGTAAGAAGAGAGACAGAGAACATGGAATGAAAGAATAGATATGGTGGGGGGAGAGTTGCAAAGTGTGGGTTCACTCTCCATCCAGGTTGCCCTCTCTGAAATTAAAAAAAAGAAAATGAGGGAATAAAGGAAAATAAAATCTTTACTTCTTTGTGCTGTATGGAACAGGGGAAATTTCCCTCCTTATCATAGATAGACATGCTGAAATGGGAATGCAGACCATCGCTAGCCTGCATGTACTCAGTGGGTGGGACACTAGACTGGGACTCAGAAGACCTGGGTCCCGTTACTGACTCTATCACTGGCTTCCTATGTGACTTAGGCAAGTCACTTTGCCTTTCTCTGCCTCTGTTTCCCCTCCCACTCTATATCTGTTTTGTCTACTTGGGCACATCTACACTACCCGCCGGATTGGCGGGTAGCAATCGATTTATCGGGGATCGATTTATCGTGTGTAGTGTAGATGCGATAAATCAATCCCCGATCGCTCTCCTGTCGACTGCTGAACTCCAGCTCAGCGGGAGGCGGAAGCAAAGTCGACGGGGGAGCGGCAGCCGTCGATCCAGCGCCACGAGGACGTGAAGTAAGTAATTCTAAGTCGATCTCAGATACGTCAACTTCAGCTACGCTATTCTCCTTGCTGAAATGGCGTATCTTAGATCGATTCCGCACCAACCCCCCCGTGTAGACCAGGCCTTAGATTGCAAGCTCTTCAAGGCAGGGACTCTTTCTTACTATGTGTCAGTACAGTGCCAAACATAATGGCCTCTGATCTTTACTGGGTCCTTTAGGTATTACCATAATACAAATAATAGCAGTTAATACCCCTCTGTGCTAAAAAACTGCTACCCTACCCTCCTTTTTTCATATGTAATAGCAAATCTAACCCACTTATTCTGTGCAAAAAAAAAATAATTGCTTATGTAGTGAACCTTGGTCACATGGACCATTGGTGGGATTCAAATGCCAGAGTTGCAGCACCAAAGACACAGTTCTCTGTCACTTAAGCTGAAGGAAAACACCTTTTGTTCTAACATAGTAGTCAGCAGTGTAGTTGCTGGGATCAAGGCACTAGAGGAAGACAATCACATATAGTAGGTGTTGGGGAACAATTAAATACCTGGGTCCTAAGCTGAATAAAGCACCTCAAAATGCAACAGCCAACATTACTGACACATTTTTTTAAGGATTTGCAAGTGTGATGCTAAACTTTGAGCAAAAAGTCCCCTGAAAACCCATTCTGGAAAAACTAAGAATATGCTGACCTTTAAGGTCATGTTGTTCCCCAGAACTTTCCTACTCAAATAAAAAAATCAAGGTTATGTTAATGAATAACTTAGGATGAGCCATGTATACTGAATCATAATATTAAAATATGAAGATAATTGCCGAATGGTAGAAAATAATATTAGGTTTCGTTAGTTTAATGTGGCGTTGTGTTGATGTAATGTTAATGATTTACCACAACATAGAATGGAAAATGATAAAACAAATGATGAAAGTTTGGGTAAATGTATAATTGAATATATGTAATGTTAAATCATGTTGACTGAAGGAAAGCTAATGAATGTGTAATGTGGAAAGGTATAAACCCCAAGTGAACAAGGTCCCTAAGTGGAAAATATTAGACCAGCAACTGAGATGACCATCACGAAGTGGAGAAGAACTTCCTTATACCTTATACTAGGCCAATATTTTACATTTATTACCTGACAATCTATTGTCTAAAAAGCTTGGTTTTTTCCAAACTTCTTCAGCAATAAAATAGGAAGGTCTTCAGAAACATATTTGACTTTTATCAGGGGGTAGCCGTGTTAGTCTGTATCCACAAAAAAAACAAGGTGCCACCGGACTCCTTGTTATTTGACTTTTAGGTACTCAGAGTATGACCTCTCTTAGGCCAGTGTGGTCAGCTGGTTCAGGAAGTTTCCCAACCAGAATGAAGAAAAAGAGACCGGTCTGAATGAAAGAGGAATGACAGGTCGACGTCACTTTAAATAATTCTAGGGTCCCACAATCATCAGGTGCGGTTTGCAAAAGTGCCGGTCTGGTCTCTGGAGCTTGGCTAATCAGCTGCTCTGATCTACACTTGTTGCCAATGGATCTCAGGGGCCATTTTGGCAGCCAGTCATTCCCAGGGCATATGGGAGCCCTCGTGATGACCCTTAATTCTTGGTTCCAATTCTTGGCTCCATCTCCTGCACTAGTATTCAGGAGTTGGGATGGTTTTAAAGCTGCTATGGTGTCAGCTACAGTTGCCTTAGGATAGCTTTGTGCTGGCCCTAAAATATCTTAGTATCTGGCCCAATCCATTATCTGTAAAGAACAGGTTATGGTGTTTTTTTAAACATGTAAATGGGAAAGTAATTTGGAAAGAGACTTTGTTTGTACTTAAAGAGTTTGACCTCTATTATGCCACCATGTCCAACTGCTACAGAAAATATGCCAAGATGAATAGGTAAAAGGAAAACAAGAGTAAGATTGCATACTAGGTGATTAATTCTTACTTACTTACTTACTTATAAGGCATAAAGACATCCATTTTTGCTTCCTTAACATGGGCATTACTAATTTTCCATAATAAATGGAGCGGTTGGCTGCTGAAACAGGAGCTCACACTCTTTTAGGAGAAGATGTACTGCTTCCCACCCCCAACAGCACTCTGTTTTAGCAAGAGTCAGCAACAGAATTTTTACCCACGCTTTTTAGAGTGAATTTGTTATAGCAATTCAACCTTTGTTACCTAGTTTAAAGCACAAACCTGAATTACCAATACTGTTTTTAACAGAGCACAAAAGAAAATAGTAAAAAATTTAAAGCAAAATGAAGCTTAAATGCAGGTTTATGTAAACACTTTCAGGGTAATGAACTCTTAGGACATTTGATTTGTTCGTGCCTGGGATACAAAAGTAGAAACCTGGTCTTTTAATTCAGCTTTCTTCTTTCTATATATTGAGTGAGCTGCTGAGAATCTCACCAGTACCACAGGTGCTGGAACTAGGGGTGCTGCAGCACCCCTTGGCTTGAAGTGGTTTCCATCTTATCCAGGGTTCACAATTTGGTTCAATAGCTCTGAGCACCCCCACTATACATGTTGTTCCAGCACCCCTGACCAGTACTATTAGTAAGAAGTGAAGCCCTAGAGGGCCCGAGACTGGGAATCACAATACCGGGTCGTAGTCTCAGCTCTTCCAGTGTCCTATTGTAGAGAAGCCACTTCACCACTGTGTTCCCTCCCAGCCGTTGTTGGTCTTGTCTATTTAGATTATTAACTCATGGGTGCAGGGCTCCATATGTGCTTCTACAGTGTCTGGCACAATGGGTCGCTAGTCTCAATTGGGGCTTCTGGGTGCTATTGTAATCCAAAATAACTATGTTTAAGAATGGTGAGATTGCAAACTCACGCACTTGAAAATTAGGAAATGCCCTCTTAGGCATATACATTGTGATACAGTCTTTAATTATATCCTCAAGATCACATACTATCTTTTTCCACAGGCCCATAACTCATTCAGTGCACAGGATGGATGATGCTCACTGTACAAGCAGGTATTCAATGTTTCTTTTTATCCTCATCCTGCAGTGTGTCGCCCCAGGCTTTCTTTACCACACACCATCCAAGCCCTGCACTGAATACAGAATTATTAATTTCTTCATGGGCTTTCCTATAGTCCTGTTATCTTTGTATCTTAGTGCTTTCCAAAGATTAATGAATTTCTCTGCACAACACCCTTGTAAGGTGCTGTGGAGATAAATTCATTTTATATATGGGGAAGTGGGGCCCAGAGATTAAAGCCAAAATTGTCCAAAGTGTTAACTAATTTTGGGTGCTCAGTGTGACACACACAGAGCTTTTTCCCCCTGTTTTAGCATTTTGTATGTTCAGAGCAGAGCTCCCATTGACCTCACTTGCAGCTCTGAGCATTCAGCATTTCTGCATATCAGGGGTCTCAAGCTGGGTAGCCAGAATATGAGGAACACACAATGTGGTTGCCTATGAAAATTTTGGTTTAAGTGATTTGCCCAGCATCATACAGGAACTCTGTGACAGAGGCAGAGATATGGTTAAGGCAGTTGAATTGGATTATGAGACCATCCTTTCTCTTCCTGCAATACCCTGCCTCATTCACTACACACCCTGTGCAACAAATATGGCAGGGGCACTACAGGCAAGAGTCTCTTTCATACACAACCCTGATTCATTCCCAGAGCACAGTACATCCAGTGAACTGAATAAGACATGGGTCCTGTCGGAGTAATATGTGATTGAGTTTTTGCATAAAGACATCCATTTTTGCTTCCTTACCATGGGCATTACTAATTTTCCATAATAAATGGAGCGCTTGGCTTCTGAAACAGGTGCTCACACTCTTCTAGGAGAAGATGTATTGCTTCCCACCCCCAACAGCAGATGTAATTAAAGATCAAATCATAATGCATAGGCACAAGGGGGAAGCCTAAGTCACAAGAACTGAGTTCTCAGTTCTAACTGGATCGCCCCTGAACTCACCATCTCTGCTATGAATCTGAATCTTAAGAATTGAACTCATGTCTGTATGTATATTGATCTTTTAACCATACTCTCTCTCTCTCTCTCTTGTTTTTTAATAAATTTTAGTTTAGGAAATAAGAATTGGCTGTAGCGTATATTTGGGTAAGATCTGGAATATTCAATAACCTGGGAGGTAATGTGTCCGATCCTTTGGGATTGGTAGACCCTTTTCTTTTATATGATGAAATAAGATTTTCAGAAATCATCATATTTGATTTAGGTACCTGGGTGGAGGCCTGAGGCTGGATCACTTTAAGGGAATTGAGTTGTTGGGACTTCTGAGTAACCAGTAAGGTAATAAAGAAGCTGTTTTATGCTGTCTTGGTGAATCTAAGTATTGGAATATCCACTGGCTTTTGGGGGATTGTCTGCCCCATTCTTTGCAGTTCACCCTAACTGAGTGACCACAGCTGGCCCCCACTGGGACCCCAGTCATAAATGTGTTAAACAGATAATAGTTAAAATGCTATAATATGCACTATACTAAATTAACACTCGAGAAAGCAATAGTTCCAGTGCCTTGAGGCGATGGAATTTTTCTACGCCCCTTTCTTTTTTCAAATGTCCAGAACTATAATGGAAGCGCTAAGGAAATGTGTCAGTGATTTCTAGAAAACATCTGCACACATAATCTGATTGTGAAATTCTGCATAATTTCTATCTCTGGGCTAAAACTGGTAAAAGAATTGTTAAGCAATTTCCTTTAGTACAGACTAATGTCCATGAATTTTAATAGACCATAAGTATACAGTAGGTAGGATTTTGTTTCCCAGTGTGGTTTTCCTTTTCTGAATGAAATCATTTTGGTGTATATAATTGCCAAATGCTTCTGAATAAACATGAATACACTTTATGATTTAAATGAATTCCTAAAGGCCAGGCTTTATTTGTGTAGATAACCTCAGAGATGATTGTTTTCCTTAGAACAATATTGACATTATACTGGAGTATTGTGCTTTCTGAAAACATTGTTCTCTTTTTAAATCTTTTTTCAAATGTTTTCCATTTTCTTATGAAACCCATCTACATGGTTATGCCCTTATATCACTGTGCAGCAGGAGTTCTGTTAGGTCCCAAATCACTAGTACCTACTGGAAATCATTCTGGTGTTTGCACTAGCTGCTCCAATAATTTAGGGTCCGGATTCTGCTACTGGATCTGTGCAGATGCCCCCCGTGCCTGCTCAAGTCCAGCAGCAGGATTTGGCTCCCAGTGTGGTTCATGGCAGAGGCAAAGCAGCAAGAAACATTGAAGGACACCAGCAAGTTAGATTTGACCCCAAATGTAGATTGTGTAAAACCAAGATTTTACAAAACCTCAGACCAACAGAAATCCTCCCATGCTGGTGTTTGAATGTCAATGAAAAGTTGGTTTCCCCCCTGCAGCTTTTGTCAGTCAGCCACTGCTAGTAGCACCGAAAGCCTGAGAGTGAAACTGATTTTCCGCGGTTTTCATTGTCCAAGCTGAGAGAAATGCAAGTAGAAGACAATCATCATAAATAGAGACAGGTAAACTGGATTTCTAATCTCCTTTCCGTTTCATTAATCTAAAGGTGTTAAATCCCAGGGCGATAATCAGGGGTACTCCTAGGACACACACAAGGGCTGACCCATAGCAATTTTTTATGGAACGTATTTGTGTTACAAGGACTGATCAGGGTTACTACAGGGAATCAGGGGATTAAAGCCTCATAGAAAAAAGTAAGTGAAAATGCAATCTCCAAACCTTTGCTTAGATTGCGTATTTAGGCACAGCCCTGTGCAGGAAGTAGTGTGTAAACTGCACCATCCCAGCAGTATGCCCAAAAGCACTGCAACTCAGGGCATGGCTATACTACAGCGGTGTAGCTACAGTGCTCCAGTTGTAGCTCTGATTCAAATACCACGTTCAGAAGCTCTTGGGCTTACTCCTGTCCAGTCTCTCACAGCGCTCTGCTGGCCTAAGTTACCGGCTGCTCCTGCAGAAGAGCTGCACCCAAGCCCAAAGGTTCTCCTGGCTGGTAGTACTTCAGGATAGGGGCATCCATCAATATTTGTTACAGCCTGTCAAATGTTTGTTTGCTAGGGACCTACTCAGTCCCACTCAACATCCTGCCTTGTGAGCTGACATACGGGTTCCACTGACTGCAGCAGTTATGAACCAAGCCTGGACAGAAATTTTATCATTTCTATGAAGTCCTATACCCCCTTTCATATCCACTGGAGCTGGCATGTCTCTGACTGCCTTGATCTTGTTGATCTGCTTTCAGTCCCTCTGCTGTGAGCAGATGTCCAGTGTATGTTGCCTCTCACTATTTAGTTGCATTTTTTCTGGGTTGAGTTTTTTATGTTCTTGTCCCTACTTCACTGGAGGAAAACTTGTAATTTTCTGTCATGGTCTCATTCAGCTTCTGTCATGTTGCTCCCTTCACTTAAAATTAGGATATCATCTGCAATTATTTACATCCTTTAAGCGTTTGGGAGAGTTTTCTCTGGAACACCTCTGGTGCAGAGCTTATGCCCATTGGCATAAACAGCCATCTGTAGTGACAAATGGTGTTGCACAGATTTTCAGCATGCTGGACTCTCTATTCAGGCTTATGTGCCAAAACCCATTCCTCACATCACTGTCAAGATTCTGGCTTTGGAAAATTCTGGCAAGATGTCATCAATTGTTGGCGGTGGATAGAGGCATCTTTTCAATGCCTGGTTCAGTGGCTTTGCATAATGCATAATTTGTCTGATGGCTTCTTTACCTTGACTATGATGCTTACCCAGGCTGTCCTGGCCTCTGTAGGAGCTATGATATCCCTGCTCTGCAGACTTCCAATCTGCTTGCTTACTGGATTACACAGTGCCACAAATTGTCCTTTGTGGTAAGTTTACACTTTCCACTATAGACTCTATTTCCAGTCACAGCTTTCCTTCAAGGCACCCAATGCCTTTGAAAACATCCCCATATACTTTTAAAATTGTTTTCATTGCTGTCCAGGGGACGTCCCCTTTTGCTTCTTGTACTGCAGGTATACAACTCTGATGCTGCACCCTGTTCATAGCCCTGGCTTTATAAGTATTCCCTAAGAAGGGTATGTGCTTACCATTCACCACTACAACTTCAGTTGGTACCATCTGTTTTGTAGGTTATTTACTTTGAGGTCATATTTTCCCATGGGCTGCATTATGCTCTCATTGCACATTACAGAGTGTGTTTGCTTTGTCATAGGTATGTTTGAGTCCAGTTCATCCCTGAGCAATCACATCGCAGGAGGCCCTGGCTTTACTTTATTAATATTGTTGCATGTTCAGAGATTGATATTATCCCTTCTTGCTTTCCTGTCCCAACCACCTGAACCTGATATGTTCTTGGACTCAAGGAAAGAGCCATGATGCCATCACTGCCATCTGATATGTCATTCTCCTCTTGTACGTGTCTGACTGAATCTTTCAGAGACCTTCCTCTGCTCTTGCACATGATGATAAAATGGTTCAACTTGCCACATTCCTTGCAATGCTGTGCTAGTGCGGGGCACTTCTCCCTTACCTGTGCATGCTGTTACCCACACTAAATGCCTCTCATTATGGGTATGGAGCCCTGGCTACCTGCTGTTCTTTGCTCCGCACTGTATGTACTTCTGGGGGGTGCTGTACTGCTAGGGCTCTCACCCTCTCTCATGAGGCTTCTGCTGCATGCCCATGTCTAAATATCTGTTTAATGTGAGATCACCTTCCCAGATCAGCTGCTCCCACAGGTGGTGATCCCAAGTGCTGCAGAGTATCCTGTTCCAACTCAGGGAGTCTGTCAAGTCCCCAAAATTGCACGTAGCAGCCAGTGTGCATGAGGCAGTAACACAGGGGCCTATCTCCTTCCCTTTGGATTGGTCTCTAGTGAAAAACCTGTGTTGCTCCACAGTTTCATTCTGCTTTGGGAAGCAATGGTCCCCCAGAGTTTCTAGAACTACTGTGATACTTGAGGCAATGGTGAGCTTCAGAGAGCTGCAGATCTCTTTCCTGATTTCCCAATAAGGTAAAATAACACTTTTACTGTCCTGCTGTTGTGAGCCTCCTGCATGGCCAGGTCTGTGTACAGCTCAAAGTCCTTCTTCCACTGGGCCCATCACTGCTAGGTTTGCCTCTGCACAATCCAGGGCTCTGGGGGTCTTCAGACTGAGTTCCTTGGCTCATGCTGCCAGGTGCTGCATTGCAGAAAACTCACAGCAAACCATTGTGAAACAACAGGGGACAAAAGACATCACTGGTTGCTCCCCTGACACCCATGAAGAGGAGATGTTCATGAGGACTTGTCCCATCAGCTTGAACTCTGGGGGAAGGGAATAAAAATCCCACCTTTTGGAACCTAAGACTGTAACTCATTTGTGTGTGTCTGTTTACTTGCTTTAGCCTTGCAAATAATTCTCACTTTTGTCCTAGTTAATAAATCTTTAATTAATTTATTATAGGATCTGCTATAAGCATTGTCTATGGTGTGAGATCTGAGGTGCAATTGACCTGGGGTAAGTGACTAGTTCTTTGGGACTTGAAGTACCCTGAATATTGTGGTGATTTTTGGTGTAAGGAACCAACTATCATAAAGACAAGCTTACCTGGGTGGCCAGACGGATTGAAGTACCCGAGAGGACTGTCTGTGACTGCATGTTGAGGTTATTGTAGTACCTGACACTTGGTTAGTGAAATCTAAGTATGAATTTGGGGTATATGTCCTGCTTCTTAACAGTCTGCTCTGAGATTGGAACTCATGCTTCCGAGCCCCTCCAGACAGCTTGATAACATTAGTGTGCCTTTTTCCAAGATGAAATTTATTTTATTCTCTTCTTCCTGTGTTTATAATCTATTATTATTTTTAGTAGTGCTGAGAGGCCCCAAAGGAGATTGGGGTCCCATTGCAGATAGCTGACGCAATCTCAGAACGGTTAGCAATTATCTTCGAGAACTCATGGAGGATGGGTAAGGTCCAAGAGGACCGGAGAAGGGCAAACATAATATCTATCTTTAAAAAGGGGAAGAAAGAGGACTCCAGGAATTATAGACTAGTCAGCCTAACTTCAATACGTGGAAAGATTTTGGAACAAATTATTAAAACAATCACCTAGAGGATAATAGGATTATAAAGAATAGCCAGCATGGATTTGTCAAGAACAAATCATACCAAACAACCTAATTTCCTTCTTTGACAGGATTACTGACCTAGTGGATGGGGGAAGCAGTAGACATGATATATCTTGATTTTAGTGAGACTTTTCACACAGTCCCACATGACGTTCTCATAAACAAACTAGGGAAAGGCTGACTTTATGACTTTACTCTACTACATTACTTTACTATAAGGAAGGTGCACTACTGGTTGAAGTACTTTACTCTATGTGTAATTATCAACACACTGTCAAACTGGGAGGGCATATATCGTGGGGCCCCACAGGGGTCAATCCTGGGCCTGGTTCTATTCAATATTTTTGTTAATTGCTTGAGTGATGGAGTGCCGAGAACACTTATAAAATGTGGGGATGACACCAGAGAGGTTGCAAGCACTTTGGAGGGCAGGATTAGAATTCAAAACCACCTTGATAAATTAGAGAATTGGTCTGAAGTCAAGAAGATGAAATTCAATAAAGACGAGTGCAAAGTACTTCCTGTGATGGAAAAATCAAATGTGCCGCTACAATATGGGGAATAACTGGGTAGGTGGTAGTACTGCAGAAAAGGATCTGCAGGTTAGAGTGGATCACAAAGTTGAGTCAAGAATGTGAAGTGGTCGTGAAAAAGGCTAATATCATTCTGGGATATATTAACAGGAGTGTCATATTGCAGACAAAGGACGTAATTGTCCTGCTCTACTTGGCACTGGTGAGGCCTCAGCTGGAGTTCTGTGTCCAGTTCTGGGTGCCACACTTTAGGAAAGATGTGCACAAATTGGAGAAAGTCCAGAGGAGAAAAACAAAAATGATAAAAGGTTTAGAAAACCTGGCCTATGAGGAAAAATTAAAAAAAACTGGACATGTCTAGTCTTCAGAAAAGAAAACTGAAAGGGGACCTGATATCAGTTCTCAAATATATTCAGGGTTGTTATAAAGAAGACTGTGGACAATTGTTCTCCATGTCCACTGAAAGTAGGACAAGAAATAATGTGCTTAATCTTCTGCAAGGGAGGATTTAGATTAAATATTAGGAAAATCTAACTATAGGGGTAATTAATCTCTGGAATAGGCTTCCAGGGGAGGTTATAGAATCCCCATCATTGGAGGTTTTTAAGAACAGGTTAGTCAAACGCCTGTTAGGGATGGTCTAGGTTTACTTGGTCCTGCCTCAGGGCAGGGACCTAGACTTGATGACTTCTCATGGTCCCTTCCAGCCCTACATTTCTATGATTTTGTGAAGCAGACAATCCCTACCTGGAAGAGTTTGAAATCTAAATAGATGCGGCTGGGAGAAAGAAAGTGTTATCTCCACTTTACAAATGGATAAGTGAGGCACAGAGATTAAACACCTTGCCCAAGGTTTACACAGAGTACAGTCAAAAAATTAACGCAGATCCCATGAGTCCTAGTCCAGTACACTAACTGTAAAACCATCCTTCCTCTCAGCATCTTTATATTATTTCCTTTGTCTTCACTATGCTCAACTCCTCCCAATTTGGTTTCCTCTCTGAATTTCTTTAATTTTCTGTTTAATCCTTCTCCAGATCATTAAATAAGATGTTAAATGAGATTGGACATAACGCCAGTAAGCCACTAGGGACCAAGCTGATCTATTAATGCTTAGCATTACCCTTTGGTTACAATTCAGGCAGTTCTCATCCCCATCAGTGTTCCTATCAAGACAATTATGAGAGTAATATTTCACGAGTCAATGTATCAAGTGAATTAATAAATCTAAATCTACTGGGGCAAGTGCTCAGCTGGTGTAAATTGACATAGCTGCCAATGGAACTATGACAATTCACAACATCTGAGGATCTATCCCATTATACTTATACTCCTTTTCCTTCACTTACTATTTTTAAAATTATATCCACAAAAGCATTCAGGAAGCCTGGCAAGATGTGGGATAAAATCCTGGTTCCACTGAAGTCAATGAGAGTTTTCCCATTGACTTCAATGAGGCCAGGATTTCACTCCCGTTCCTTACGATCCCATGCTTCTAGGGTTCCTGGCTCTATATTACTCTAGGTATTTGATGATTTTCCTCTCTGAATATTTGCTCCTTTATTTTAGGAGGGCTGGAAGCTGGACTTCACTGGAATGTATCTGCCAGTGTCACTCTTCTTTCCCTTCATGGAAACTGGAACCACTTTTGCTTTTCTTCCATTTCCCAGGTATATCCTTAAATTACCATTGAATTCCACTGAATAACACTGAGTTTCTGTAACAGAGACCTTCTCTTCATGTAGGACAGATGTAATTTTAAGGCTCTAGTGTTCCCCAGTTTTCCCTAATTTTAAACAAAAATAATTGTCTGCAGAACATTAAAGGTTAAACTGCATCTTTGCCACAAGCCCTGAGAAAGCGGCAGGGCACAGAGGCACTGCCCTAAGAGCAGATATAGAAATAGATTGCAACTCAAAGGGTACGTCTACACTACTCACCGGATTGGCGGGTAGTGATCGATCTATCGGGGATCAATTTATCGTGTCTAGTGTAGACGCAGATAAATCGATCCCCGATCGCTCTGCCATCAACTCTGGAACTCCACCATGGCAAGAGGCGGAAGCGGAGTCGACGGGGGTGCAGCGGCTGTCGATCCCGCACCATGAGGATGCGAAGTAAGTGATTCTAAGTCGATGTAAGATACGTCAACTTCAGCTACGCTATTCTCGTAGCTGAAGTTGTGTATCTTAGATCGATTTCCCCCCGCCCCCCAGTGTAGACCAGGCCAAAGTCACAATCTGGTTCTCCCTTTCACCTAGGGCAGATTACTTCCCCTGGTACATTGACTCAGCTACCTGCTCATTCCCCACTCACAGGTGCAGGATGGAAGTTGCCACAACCTATAGCCCTTAGTTCCCTTGCCTGAGCACATAAATCAGCTCACAACTGAGCCCTATGCTTGTTAGGTAATTCCATCAATACCCTAGCAATACCCTTCCCTAATATGTATATTATCTGAAATGATTGATTTGTATATGTTCACATCCCCTGTCTGTTTTTCAGTCAATATTTGTTTGACAAGGTCTATATTATGCACTAATTGTTCGAACTTTTTTCCTTGTTAAAGATGGATTTTTAAGAGGAGTCCAGGGTCTCCACTGGTTTTGAGAATTTCATTCTCCTTATTTATTTATAGACAACTTTTCTCTCTCTGGTTCCTCTTTCCAGCGAATAGACGATATTTGTAAAAAATTGTAACACGGGGATAATGATACTGCCCTCCTTTGTAAAGTGCTTTGACATCTACTGATGAAAGCACCATATGAGATTAATATTTATTAATTAATATTAGTAAAATTTATACACGATTTCTCATCCCCCTTTTAGTTAGTTCACTACCAGTCTTCTTTTTTATTTGTTATTGTTTTGCTGCTTCTGCTTTTTCCCTGAAAGCCTTAACTGGTCCTTTCTATTTTGCCGCCACCATTTTCTACTTGTGCTGCAGATATTTCTTTTTAACCTCAGATCTTTGAGCAGTCCCATTGGCCCCTAGACAGGGAGTCTGGCAGATGGTATGGAAGTAGTAAAACAGGGAGCTTCCTAGAGATTCAGTCCTTCCAGAATTAAAAAGCCACTTTATGGAAGCAACAGCACATTCCAAGGTGACTTGATTCAACAGCCCTATTAATATTGGCTCTCCATGGGTACTGAATGCACTTAACCCTTCAGCTAGTGGCTCACACTACTCCCAAACATGCCATTATCAGAGTACGACAGAGCCACTCTTGTTATTTTTTGGGAATGTGGTGGTTTGAAGTACTAAAAGACACTGTGGAATTTATATAATTGACCCAAAAGGTATGAAAAGGGTTGAGGGGCTCAGTTTTTCACTGAAGTGTTTGCAAATTAAGGTAAATTCCACTGCTGCCTGAGTGGAAGATAGAAGTCTGAATGGAGCCTTTTCAAAAATCAAATGCTTTGCTCGGCCATATTTTGTCAGCTCAAAAGCATTTTGCTGCTTGATGAAAGCACAAGATTCCATCTTCTGCAAAAGAGCTGAATGCCGACGTGATGCTTTTAGTTTTCCATAAAATCTCCACAGGTGTCTATTCAAAGCATTGAATCTGAGTTTCCCAAAGGAAAAATTAACAGTGGGTAATGTGCCACACATTAATACTGACTGGAATATTCAGAAATATTCTGAGTATATGCTGTACCTCAGAATAGCACCCTGTAGCCCTCAGATTCATCATTCATATATGGTTGTGATATTTCATACAAAGCATGCCATATAAGGTATCATATGAAAGGTCATTAACTGCTGAAACCCGTTGTTCTGTCCAAATATGTATATCATTAGTATGTATAAAGTTATGATATTTTGCTGAAATATGCTGTAAATTTTCTAGGGACATACATAGGCCGCCCACCCAAGAGGGTGCTCCACAACCATTAATCAGCAGGGGAGTTGTAATCAAGGGATTTACAATTCAATGACAGTTGCCCATGTCCACACAATGGAGATCTACTGGATCATTGTGACTCAGCAAAGTTCACTGGGACATGCTGGGCAAGTGTCTCTCAGGCACATGGCTTGAGGGTATAAAATAAGGAACAGTTGCAGAGTGTCTTGGCCTTTCTCCTTCCCCACCTATGCTGGAAACAACTGGAACCCCAAGAAGACAAATGTCATCTGAGGAGACTGGTCCAGTTTAAGGGGCAGCCTGTGTATTAAAATCTGTAACATCCAGTGGAGTAAGAAAACTGCTGATCTAAATACTGCTTAATGTAATAAGGTTCAAGATTTAGATTGTGCCCTTTTCTTTTCTTTTCTTTTCTTTGGTAACTTTCTCTGATAGTTTACACTTACCACTTAAAATCACTTAAAATCTATCTTTCTTTAGTTAATAAACCTGTTTTATGCTTTACCTAAAACAGTGTATTTTGCTTGAAGTGCTTGGTAAACCTCAGCTCAGGTAGAAAAGCTGGTGCATGTCCTTTCTACATTGAGGGAGGGGCGGACTAGGTTATAAACTTACACTGGTCAGGCTTCTGACCAGGGCAGGATGGTACAGCTCAGGGGTGCTAGGCTGAGGAAATTGGCTGGAGCCTCCCTGTTGTTAGTTCATGAGTGTCTGCTGGAAGTATTCATATAAGTCAGCGGGGTGTGTCCTTGCCAGTGGATGTCTGTGTAAGTGCAGTATCTGCCAGAGGTTTGCAGCTTAGCACAGCATCACAGTGTGTGAGGGAGCACGAGAAAGAGGACTCAGTGGTACCCCAGTTGCACTCTGGAGACTCCATCACAGTTAGTTTAATGCTCTAACCTCAACAGCTCTGCAGTACCTTTTGAGATGAGCGTGAAGCTGTTTGCAAAAAACACAAAATATTCTCTTAATTCAAATATTTTTATGTAAAATAGTCATCAAAAGAAGCTTTCCTGGCAGTACTTTTGGTATGCTTCAGAAATGTGTTTGGACCTTTGTGCTGATCAGAGGCACGTGTATATTTACATAAATTGAGAAGACACAAGGAAAGGTGCATGTGACCTAGAAGAGCATTGGAAAACATGAAAGCATTTGTGTATGACTGTACCACTGTGGGGAAATCCCTCTTTAAATCTTTTCTCCTCCTCTGGAAGAGGAAGGAATTGAACTTGGATCGCCCACATCCCATCTACCTAGAGAATTAAAAGGTATAAGGTAAGTGACGACACCACCGTCTTTTCTAGCCAGAGTTTGATTGGGACACCTATCAGATCAGGCCCGCCACATGACTTAGACATTCATCTGCCTATCATCCTCTGGTTTGTGAATTGCTGTAGGGCTTAGGTGGGAGATAGGTGTTCAATCACAGAGGCAGAAGTTTAGGTGCCAAAGGGATGCTTACCCTCAAAATGTAGGTGTCAACTGAGTTTAGACACCTACACAGTTCAGTGGAAGTTTTGTGGATTGCCGTGGAGGCAAAAATGGGACTTGAGCACCTACATATCTTGTGGATCTGGACTAGAGAGACTGTGACTTTCCCAAGGTCACACAAGAAGTCTGTGGCAGAGCTGAGAGTTGAACACAGATAGCCAGAGTCCCAATCCAATGTTTCATCTAACGGATTCCATTTCAAATTCAATCTTATGATGAACATCTTCTCCCTGGCCTATGACTTTTAACCATCTATCTAATATAACAACCAAAGCCCACTACCTGAGCCTCCTAGTTTCCTGTGCTAAATTTCCCTCACCTTCAAATTTCAGTAACCATGTTGATCAAAATATGTAATGGAAAATTTCATGAAAAATAGGTCTGTTTGGGGTACCCTGGCAAATGAAAACAACTTTGAATATTTCATTTTCCAACCAGCTCTCCTGGTTAAGAGTTCCCCTTTAACGGCTGACATACAAAGAGAATGTGAGCTTCTGTTGTCACCTGGTAAAGGAATTGCTCCTTTTACGCAAGTGGTGGAAGCTTGTAACATTGGGATTGGAGATCCTGGCTTTTATCCCAGCTGCTAATCTGTGGTAGGCAGGCTGTTACGGATTGGCCTCCTAGCTCCCCTTTCTAGACACTTCAATCCTTACCAGGTGTTGTACAGAGCCTCTCTCCACCTGCAGTGCTGAGCAGTGTTACTGTAGAGTACCCCACACTCCTTCCCCCGCCATGTGAAATGAGTGGAAAACATGCCATGTAGTGACAGATTAACAGAGCTTAATCTATGTATTTTAACAAACAGAAGGTTAAAGGGTAACTTCATCACAGTTTGGAAGTACCTACATGTGAAACAGTGGGCATTTTGATCTAGCAGACAACAGTATAACAAGCTCTAATGGTTGGAAGCTAGACAACACAGAGTGGAAGTAAGGCATAAAATTTCAACACTGAGGGTAATTAACCTTTGATACAATTTACCCAAGTAGCAATTTTAAAATCAAAATTGGATGTTTTTCTAAAAGACATGCTCTAGTTCAAGCAGGAATTATTTTGGGGAAGTTCTATGGCCTCTGTTATACATGTCAGACTAGATTATCACAATGGTCCCTTCTGGCCTTAGAATCTATGTGCCTCAACCCTGGTCTGTAATGACCACTGTGAGCTGGCAGAAAGTAGCTGTTTCTACACACATTCAGCCTTTGCAATAGCAATACCAATAGTTATGTGAAACTGAATTTGTTAATTTCACATCATAGCCCTCAGGTGGTAAAACCTTTTCGTCACTATCACTCTGGGCCAGATTCCAACCCATGACCTCAAACTGACAGGTTCCTGTCCTAGTACCATCCAGTCTCCAAATAACTGGTATTTGAATGTACTGTGGAAGTTATTTTTTCCCCTTGTTAGTTTTTACAGTTTAATTTGGCTTGCAATGCAGTTTGCTTTCTCTGTGGACTTTTGGTGATCAATGGCTCCATGTCTACTTGGCAGCCAGTATCAAGCGGAGTGCCCCAAGGGTCGGTCCTGGGGCCAGTTTTGTTCAATATCTTCATTAATGATCTGGAGGAAGGCATGGACTGCACCTTCAGCAAGTTTGCAGATGACACTAAACTGGGAGGAGTGGTAGATATGCTGGAGGGTAGGGATAGGATACAGAGGGACCTAGACAAATTAGAGGATTGGGCCAAAAGAAACCTGATGAGGTTCAACAAGGACACGTGCAGAGTCCTGCACTTAGGATGGAAGAATCCCATTCACTGTTACAGACTAGGGACCGAATGGACAGGCAGCAGTTCTGCAGAAAAGGACCTAGGGGTTATAGTGGACGCGAAGCTGGATATGAGTCAACAGTGTGCCCTTGTTGCCAAGAAGGCTAATGGTATTTTGGGCTGTATCAGTGGGGCATTGCCAGCAGATCGAGGAACGTGATCATTCCCCTCTATTCGACATTGGTGAGGCCTCATCTGGAGTACTGTGTCCAGTTTTGGGCCCCACACTACAAGAAGGATGTGGAAAAATTGGAAAGAGTCCAGCAAAGGGCAAGAAAAATGATTAGGGGGCTAGAGCACATGACTTATGAGGAGAGGCTGAGGGAATTGGGATTGTTTAGTCTGCAGAAGAGAAGAATGAGGAGGGATTTGATAGCTGCTTTCAACTACCTGAAAGGAGGTTCCAAACAGGATGGATCTAGATTGTTGTCAGTGGTAGCAGATGACAGAACAAGGAATAATGGTCTCAAGTTGCAGTGGGGGAGGTTTAGGTTGGATATAAGGAAAAACTTTTTCTCTAGGAGGGCGGTGAAGCACTGGAATGGGTTACCTAGGGAGGCGGTGGAATCTCCTTCCTTAGAGGTTTTTAAGGTCAGGTTTGACAGAGTCCTGGATGGGATGATTTAGTTGGGAATTGGTCCTGCTTTGAGGTCCTGAGGTCCCTTCCAACCCTGATATTCTATGATTCTATGAACTATGTACTCACCTGTACACTTGTTATTCATTGATACACACTCAGCATTGCTGTCATAGAATTAAAGGTCACATACTGTAGATTCTTCAAAGAATAATTCTACAAAGCATAAATAGCTCTAGGAATACTAGTGCACTGAATTATTAAAAATTCCATCACTAAAAATGAAGATGTGATATCATCAGCCACTGTATGGTCTAATGCAGTGGTTCTCAACCAGCGGTCCGGGGCCCACTGGGTGTGGAGGTGGAGGGGGAAGCAGGTTTCAGGGGTCCACCAAGCATGGCTGGCATTAGACTTGCTGTGGTCCAGGGCAGAAAGCCAAAGCCACACTACATGGGGCTGAAGTCTGGGGTTCCAGCCCAACCACCCAGGGCTGAAGCAAGAGCCTGAGCAACTTAGCTTCACAAGGCCTCCAGTGGCATGGTGTGTCAGACAATTGCCCTGCTTGTTAACCCCTAACACTGGCCCTGCCTTTTATATGCAGAAGAACTAGGGTGACCAGATGTCCTGATTTTATAGGGACAGTCCTGATTTTTGGGTCTTTTTCTTATATAGGATTCTATTATCCCCCACTCCCTGTCCTGATTTTTCACACTTGCTGTCTGGTCACCCTAAGAAAAACAGTTGTTGTGACACAGGTGGGTAGTAGAGTGTTTATAGCATTTTGTGGGGGCTCAGAAAGAAAAAGATTGAGAACCCCTAGTCTGATGGACTGAGCAGAGGACTGAGAGATGAGATTCTTCTGCTTTCTAAGCCTGGGTCTGCCATTGACTCACTGTATGACCCTAAATAAGTAGCTTAGGATCTAGGGACAGGTCCTCTGCTGATGTAAATTATCCCTAGTTCCACTGACTATAGACCTATGACAATTTGCTCCAGCAAAGAATCTGTCCCCTACTTTCCAGGGGTGCTGAGCACCCACAACTTCAGCTGAAATCAATGGCATTTACAGGTGCTCAGCCCCTCTGGAAGCTTGCCTCTGAACCTCGGCATATCCCATTTCCCTGATGTTTTCAAAAACTGCGAGATCACCGGGGTCAGCTGAGAAACCTGCGTCACGGGAGTCAGGCAAATGAATTAGACAATGTTTGAAAAGCACTTTGAAGATGTAAAGAGCTCTCTAAAGCGGAACTCAGAGCAGCTGTGGAGTGATGGGGAGCAAAAGTTTGTTACACTATCTATCTGCCCTCTGCAATCTTGGGTCTGGCCAAAAACTAGTTCCCCCCCCTACATAAATTAGAGAAGTCTCAGGGGTGCTCTAACTTATGTTGGCTAGGTCCCTATGAGGACTTTTGTCAGCAGAAGATCAGCTGGAGCACTGTATGCTACCCTCTCCGCACCCCTTATGCCAGGGAAATCATCAGGAGTCTGTTTAAGGTAGTTTTAAATCCCTTTTGCATAGCTGAACCTCAGAACAGGATTGAGCCTGTGGTGAACATGGAGTTGAGCTGTAATAATTTTATGAATACATGACTTGAGCTGTTGAGATCGTCCAGGTACAACTGTACTGGGTTATTGGAATGTGTGAAAGTATTGGTTCAATTTAATAGTGGGATATTGGGAAACAAGCAGGAAGACAACACAATGGCCTAGATAAGTAACAGCCCAGTAAACACTTAAAAGACAACAGCCAAACTATTAACTGTAGAGAGGCAACTTCCAAGCTCCAATCCATGTTACACAGCTGTTTCACCAAGGCTGAAACCCTAGAGATCGAAAGGGCACTAAGCAGTTAAAGTTAAAAGACCCTGGAGATGGGGAGGGGGTGAGCTGTCAGTTACTACTCACCAGCAGACAAACAGAGATACTGATGGAAACAGAGGCCGCAGGTAAGCAGTCAGCCAAGCCCTATCCAGTACTTGGGGGCAGGGGAACCGCTGGGCTAAGTGGAATTTGCATAAATTGGCAAGGAAAGGCTGGGTTTAGGTAAGATATATGCCTATTGGCTTTTATTGTTACCCTGTTCTCTCTGCTTGTTAAATTACTATGGACAAATACATCATACTTGGTTTTCAAGATGCTGTCCTGAGCCACTGGATTTCATTCTGCTCACAAACTCTCGGTGAGGATTTTATAGCTGGACTCAAACCCAGTTGGGCTGACTGAGGTAAATATGGTTAGTAAACAAGCAGGGGCGGCTCTAGACATTTCGCCGCCCCAAGCACGGCGTCATGCCGCGGGGGGCACTCTGCCGCTCGCCGGTCCCGTGGCTCCGGTGGACCTCCCGCAGGCGTGCCTGCGGAGGGTCCTCTGGTCCCGCGGCTTCGGTGCTGGGGCCTGGAGCCGCCCCTGTAAACAAGGGTGTTGTAGCCTGGTGATCCAGTCTAAAGTGGGGGTGAACTGCTAGATTCCACTCAGTGACGTGCAGTTGTAAGCCTGATACTTGGAAGAAATGCCCAGGGAAAGAGTGAGAAAGAGATCATAGGTGCAGCTCACCCCTGAACCATAACAGAGCTCCGTATCTTCACTGACTGAACAGAAAAGACAGAAGTTTTGTCTTTCTAAAACTAATCAAAAACATGGTTTGTTTACAGAAGGTTTTGGTACCACTTATACTTTTGCAGTGCAAAGTTGACTACAGTACACAAACTAGACTGTTCCTATTCAGAGAGGGCTCTGGTGTGTGTGTGTGTACATTTTGCAGCACAACAGCTGGTGCAAACAAGTAATAATAATGAAGAAAATGTTAGTGAACAGTACACTGAAGATTGATTCTTTGCTGAAAACCATCTATAAAAATGGCATTGTGGAGTTCCAGATTTATTGTGTCTTAGTGACTTCCTGTTCACATTTGCTCAGTAGACAAGTAAAAAGATATTGGCATAGATCCTTAGCTGGTGTAAATTAGCATAGTAGAGCTACAATGATTTACAGCAACTGGGGAGGACCTGGCCCAGAGTTCCTAGGTGTGAGTCCTGCGAACTCAACTTTGTCATTAGTAACGAAGATTCTGAGGGACAAATTCTGCTCTCAGCTAAACCACTGAAACCCCATTGAATCTGTGAGATATACCAGAGAGCATAATTTGGCTCTGCCATTAGATATTCAGTTAACCATTCAGCTAATGAGGCATGAAGTCAGAACAGAATCCAAATCACTGTGTCAGATCTATGCCAGCTCTGCAATGCAAACAAGTGTAAAAGTAATGGAAATTTATTTTTGTCACACACTGGGAGTGCATCTGTTGAGAAAAATGTCATTTTTGCATAATCCCTTTTCACTGGAACAATTTACCAAGGGTCCTGGTAAATTCTCCATCTCTGACAATTTTTTAAATTAAGACTGGATGTTTTTCTAAAAGTTATTCTCAAGGAATTATTTTGGGGAAGTTCTATGGCCTTTGTTATATAAGAGATCAGACTAGATGATCACAATGGTCCCTTCCGGCCTTGGAATCTATGAATTATAAAACTGCACTTTACACGATCTTTCCATATTTGTTTAAGACATGATAATGGCCTATTACCATAATAAAGAGCAGGAGTGTGTAACTCTTGTTAATTTTCATTAATGAGTTGGTGACACATCGGGAATGATACAGGTTTTTGAATTAATGAATAAACATGATTTAAAAAACAAAAAACCTGCCAAAGTAAGTCCCTTGCCCCACAAAGTGTTATTTTGTTCATTCATTTGATAACGATAGTTCAGTTTGACAGTGTAGTTCTACTCTGAAAAGTGACTCTAAAAATGGCATTGTAGGGTTCCATGTGTGCTGTGTCACAGTTGCTTCCAGGTGTTCATAGCAGCCAGTTCTGAAATCACTACCTAGGATCTAAAAGTCAGACTGTGTTCTTTCCTTCTCATGAACAAACACCTATAGCAAAAGTTCTCCAGGTCAAATGATGCTTTTAAATACAACTCTGCACCTCGCTGTCTTCCAATTGTGCACTCATTTACAAATGTGCAATTCCAATGCTCTGGAACTGGAACTTAGTGAACAATACTGATAGAAATAGTTGACCCAGAAGAATCCAGATCACTTTCCCTTACTTGTATTGGATGTTTCAAGTTGCTGGCAGGAATAAAAAGCAGTAAAAGTGTATTTGTCATAAAGTGAACAGCTGTGACTGAGTGCACACAGGAATAATACTCTGCCTTGTCCTGTTGGGTTCCAGGAAGTGAGCGAGATACTCTACCTTGTCCTGTTGGGTAAATACCACATCACAGAGACACAAATTAATGTTCTGTCTTTCAGCCATCTGAGTTTTGTTTGGAGTTGGACATTTTGGAGATTACGTGGACAGTGGAGTAAATATTTAGTTGACTCACTAGGAATCAAAAGCACATGTATCAATCTTTGCAGGAGTAAGACCTTAATCTTGCTGGCCATATTGTCTGCTCCCCCCCCCACCCAAAAAAAATAATGTCCTTGTATAAGACCAGGTCTACACCACAGACTATCTTGGTATAACTATGTCACTCAGGTGTGTGAAAAATCCACCCAGTAGTTATACTGACCTAACTCCCCGCGTAGACAACGCTATGTCAACTGGAGATCTTCTCCCATCGACATAATTGCTGCCTGTTGGGGAGGTGGATTAACTATGCCGATGGGAGAAGCTCTCCTGTCAGCGTAGTAGCATCTTCACTAAAGCCCTCCAGTGGTGCAGCTGCACCACTGTACATGAAAACAAGCCCTTAAAATTTACAAATCAGAATAACAGCAAACAAGACTCCTAAACATTGTAGAGACATTTCATTGATGAAATATTTTCTGTCACTTTGGCATACAAAAATGAATTCTTAAAAGCAAACTTCTATCAACAGAGTTGTCAGACACAGTGGTGGTGAAACAGGAAAATCAGTTAATCATTGTCAGGCAACATAGAATAAACTAATAAACTGCCCTTATCTTTATTATTACACAAATCTTCCAACTGAGCACATAAGAAAAAATTAACAAGATCATAATAAACCTCCCTGCATAATACCGTTATCTTTAGTCATTCTAAGTTTTGCTGGGAGCAGAAAAGAGATGCAGCAGCCTAATGGTAAAACATTTACACAAAGTGCCAATAGCTTATTACTATATGCGTTATTGACTTCACTTATATCTGGGCAAATCAAGATTCCTCTCTTTTGTAGCAGTGTACTACATTTCAATCTCCAGACATTAGCTGTTGTCATCAATAACATTTCCAGTAGAAAGTGTGGAACCTGGCACGAAAACATTTAGTTAAAAGGCCAGTAGGGAAAAAAAAAGTGTCCATTGTTGGTAGAAATTTGTCAACACCTCCCTTGGTGGGGAATGTTGCCAATTTCTATTACGGAAGCTGCTATAGTACTGCCTCTCAAAATGCCATCCCCTGAGTAACTATGTATGGTTCAGTGTCTAAATTTCTAATTTTGGTTAAGATTATTGAGGTAGTTGGGACAAGAAAACTCTAAGACCTGGTCTACACTGGTGGTGGTGGGGGAATCGATCTAAGTTATGCAACTTCAGCTGAATAATGTAGATGAAGTCAACGTACTTAGATTGACTTATTGTGGTGTCTTCACTGCGGTGAGTCAACTGCTGCCACTCCCCCTTCGACTCTGCTTGCACCTCTCGCAGAGCTGGATTACATGAATTGATGGGAAAGGGCTTGGGGGTCGATTTATCGCGTCTAGACTAGACATGCTATATCGATCACCGCTGGATCAATCGCTGCCATCCGATCCAGCGGGGAGTGTAGACATACCCTTAGATTATCTGATTGCCTCAAATCTTGATCCTTGTTAATCTGGGTATGAGTATCAGGGGCCAGATACAAAGATGGTGTAAATCAGGATTACTTCATTAAAGTTAATGGAACTAACTCAATTGACACCAGTGAGAATCTGGCCCCGGGTACCCAGGCTGATGCTGTTCAATCTAACATCTGCCTTGGATTTTCAGGTCACAAATACATGACTCATCTTTTTATCCAGACATCTGGGGAGAGGGAAGCACACTAAAGTGTTTCTACACTGCAATTAAACACCCATGTCAGCTGACTCAGGCTTGCGGGGCTCGGGCTGTGGGGTAGTTTAATCGTGGTATAGACGTTCAGGCTCAGGCTGGAGCCTGGACTCTGGGACCCTCCCCCTTTCCAGGGTCCCAGCAAGCCGTCTCCAGCCCGATCATCTACACGGCAATTAAACAGCCCTGCAGTCCAGGCCCCCAAGCCCAAGTCAGCTGACACAGCCATGGGCATTTAACCGCAGTGTTGACATATCCTAAGGGATGTTATAGTAGGCAGGATGGTTTACTATTGGGATCTGGTTAATGTGATATATGTGGTTTTAGGGTAGATGGACCTTAGTGCTCCTTAAATTTTAATCCTTGTCCTCTTAAAAAGCCTTGTTAATCAGTACCAGTGTCTAAGTTAGATGGTAATGTTGGATTTATCAGAATGTCAATCTGAGGTACTGTACTGAAGATTCTACGGGACTGGAATTTTTCCTGTGTCAGATATGCTTTTAACGTCTCTCTTATACAATTTTCATTTTATTGTAATTTTTCTTTGTACAAAAGACCTAGATTAGAAGAAAAGTCACATATTGTATATTTTTAAATTCTTTAAGCCAAATCATCTGCTCCTTGCGGATTTCCTGTCATCTCTTGGGCGGGGGGTGGGGGGGAGAGGATACAACCTGAGGAAGAATAAAATGTCCTTTGGTGCTAAAATGGGTGATAGGCTGATAATTCCTTTTCCAAGAAACTGATTTTCAGAGAAGGAAAGCTCTATAATTAAAGTTTCAGTGAAAAGCGGTCACAAGTAGTGATGACAGCCTTACATTTACATTTAAAAGGACCTCTCAAAACAGGCATTTAAGAATTTGCACATCTTTCAGATTGCACAGCAGACTACCGAAACTCTTCGTTTGCCATCCAAATATCCTTAGGATTGTATCAACCAAGCTGAAGTCCAAAGCCACTTTATTTTCTTGTAACAGAATATATTAATATTGTAAACAATTAATAATTTAAACAGGTGATTGCAAGGACATACTGATAAAAGCAACACAGCATATTCAGCCCTGGGAATTCACTTACTGAAAGTATCTCTGTTTTTTTCATTATTAACTTACTTTTAAAGAGTTTTATTAATTCCCATTTACAGAAGCAATGTCAGAAGCCCTTACTCAGTGTTTACTCAATCATGGAAACGATGAGAGCTTTTGCCTGAGTTAAAAAAAAAATTAACAAGTGAATAAGGACTTCAAGATTTGGCCTATAAAGTTTATGTGAACAGACGTCAAGAAGTATAACATTCAAAAACCAGTCGGAGAACACTTCAACCACCCTGGTCACTCAATTACAGATCTCAAAGTCGCAATACTCCAACAAAAAAAACTTCAAAAACAGACTCCAACGAAAAACTGCAGAATTGGAATTAATTTGCAAACTGGATACCATTAAATTAGGTTTGAATAAAGACTGAGAGTGGATGGGTCATTATATAAAGTAAAAACTGTTTCCCCATGCTAATTTTCCCCTCTACTGTTACTCACACCTTCTTGTCAACTGTTGGAAATGGGCCATCCTGATTATTACTACAAAAGTTTTTTTTCTCCTGCTGATAATAGCCCACCTAATAGCTCACCTTAATTAATTACTCTTGTTACAGTTGGAATGGCAAGACCCATTTTTTCATGTTCTCTGTGTATATATATATATATTTCTACTGTATTTTCCACTGCATGCATCTGATGAAGTGGGTTTTAGCCCACGGAAGCTTATGCTCAAATAAATTTAGGTGCCACAAGTACTCCTTGTTCTTTTTTAAATGAATTGTGTTTCACAATGCAGGCAAAATACACATGTATATTGATTTGAGGAGAGCATTTTTATTTGAGGGGAGTGGGACAAGAATCATTAAGCATTTCCATTTTCAGAATGGAGGCGGTCCATCTGAGACCAGTTTACCATAGGCAGAAATACTTTGATCCTGCTCACATGAAGTCAAGTTTTGCCATTGACTTTAATGAGAGCAGGAGCAGGCTATGAAGGGCTGATAACAGTCACATGCCCTTAAACTAGATAAAATATCTGCTACAAGGAAAATGCATGCATAGATTTAATATTAAATACTAGTTTTAATCAATCAACATATAACTAGATTACTTCCAATCCTACATTGGGCACATCATGAAAAATACTTCATCTTAAAGATTCACTTATGTCTTATGGCAAACTATCAGTCCTGAAATGTTTAAACGATGGGACATTTTTAATAGAATTTCAATAACACTTTTATTGTAAGCCTTTTGCACAGCTGAGCTAGCTGAGTGAGTGAGCCTTTCTTGGCACATCCACAGTCCTCAAAATGGGGTCCTCCCATACGGGAAGTAACTGTGAGTGGGAATCAGGTATGTGTCTATTTTCCTGCCTCTCTTTCATTAAATGTAACAGCATCACTAGCAGCAGGAAGCGTGATATCAGTGTACTCTCTTCCACCAATAAATGCACGTGGCTCCTCTGTTTAATTAAATTGTGCCTGCTGTCATTTTTCCAGTGCTGGTTTATGCAAGCCCATCAATGAATTGATTACAAGGTCACATCACAGTATGCCAGATGTATTGTTAGTCTAAAAGTATAAGGAGGTGACGAGATACTGTCAGTGACTTACTTGCAGTCATATGGTTTCCTTGCAGTCATATGGTTTATTAGGGAGTCATGATTCAGTTAACACTGTCTGCTGGAGTAATTGAAGAATAATTCTGGTATTAAAGTGACACTGTCATGTTTATTTCAGCCTCAAAATGTACGCTTTGTAAAAGCAAGGTTTCCAAAAATCTATCAAGAGAAATACTCTCATAATTTCTTTAAAATTCCAGTGGAAACTGTTTTTAAGTTGGATTTGAACATCCCCCGCTGTGTTTACAGTGTGCCAGGTGCTAATCACAGTGCTTAATCTATTGTTGAAACCATGAAGGTTTTGGGACTTGAATAGAATAAAACCTACATAGTCCAGTATGAGAGCCAAAGCATGAAACTGACTAGTAGCAAACATGACACTGACTAGCTAATTTACATTGTCCAGCCCAATGCAGTGCACAAAGAATAGGGGTCACGTTAATCATAAAAAGGACCTTAGATTTTAAAGCCTAGCTAAGTTTGTCCTGTTCATCCAATAGCTGATTTGTAGGTAGAGCTCCTTGCTCTCCAGTAGAACCAATCATGAATTTTTTGATGAAACTTGGGGGGCGGGGAGGTGTCAGAAAAGGCTGTTACGTTTCTGCTGAAAGTTTCAATGAATCAGTTTCTGTATAATGTGGGAGAGCCAGGGTTTCAAATCATTCCTCTGAATCAAGGAGCACAGGGACTTGAACAACTGGGTTTCCCACATCCCAGGTGAGTGCCCTAGCCTATTGGCTATTCTAAGCTGGGTCTTGGGTGTGTTTTTTAGTGTGAACATTTTTGAAAGATCTAGTTTCTCTTTTGTAGTGGAACAAAAAATGTCAAAACCTGAATTTTTCACAAAATGGAATTCTTTTTGTGCTAGTCTTCGGTGCTTTCAATCTGGCATTAGAACCTGCATTATTAAAACAAAGCTAAATCTTTCTCTTATATAGGACTAGGCTGCATTAGGACCCATGTGAAGCCCAGCTACCCCAAGGGGGAGAACTGGAACGGACTGTGCCTAGTAGATGGTAGTCCAGTGGGTGGAAGGTGTCTGCAACTTGCCTTGTCTGCTAGGCTGCTGCAGGCTGCCTACTTTGTAGGCCAATGTGGAGACTAGGGTAGAGTCACAGCCCCTCTCCTCTCTACCCCACTTGGGGTGGTGTGTGCTTTTAGGGTTGTGACATTACCCAAGGTACAATCTGGACTGTTGAACAGTTGAGTACTCTCAATTCTCTAACCTGGGGTGCCCTTTACACTGCTTTGCTGTAATAACAACCACTCCTGGTCTGTTCACACACAGCCTCCAGTAGGTAATTCACTCCCACTTATGTTAAATGAATGCTATGCCCAGACATTCGTGAATTATATTGCAGAGTGAAAACAGCAAATTACCAGTCCCAGACTTGTCCCCAGAAATGTGCATCTTCTATTGCCCAGCTCTTTCCTTCTGGACAATACAAGTTCAGAGAAAGTCCCTCATTTCATTATTAGAAAATGATACGCACAAGACCTGCTACTCAAATGGAGGTTCCCAAATACACTGGTTTAGATAAAATAAAAAATAAGTTTATTAACTACACAAAGAAAGATTTTTAAGAAATTACAAGTAATGAGGCATAAAAGTCACAATTTGGTTCCAAGGAAATAAAAGGTAAAATATAACTTAGCAAGCTAAATGAACTCAAAGCAAAGGTTTTTCTCATCACATGTTTTTGAGGTCTACTGGCTGGATGCCTTTCAGTTAGGACCCCTTCCCCAGTTCTGTGTCTTTTCAGGTGCTGGTGATACCGAGAGCAGAGAGAAAGGCAGGAGGAGTGATGTGTGTCCACTGTTCTCACTTCTTATAGCCATTTTCCTCCTTGAAGATCATCTCCAACTAGGGTTCAGGAAACAGGAGGTCTCAGGGATGGAAACCCCCAGCTGTTTCTTTGAAAATATGTAAATTTCTTGCTCAGACCCTTCTTCCTGCCAAAGAATGGCCACTTAACCATGTGATAGTCCATTTGATTATATTACTACATGGCTGAGGCATCAGTTTGCCTTTTGTTTCTGAGGAACTGGTTTGTGCCTGCTTTTTTAAACTTAGTAATGCCATATGGTAGAATCTTATAGCTTTACATACAATGTTGTCACACATATTTTACCAAGACAATAACATTCAGCAGATTATGAGTTTTCATCTGATAGCTCACAAGTCATACCTTGTACAAAATTTATCGTAGTCTTGTAAAAAGGGTGACTGTAATGGTACAGACTATCACAAGGGTATGCTGAGGGACTGAAATCATGTCTAGTCTTTGTGCAGGTGACTCATAAGGAGGAGAGAAACACCTGGCAACTTCCTCCCTCCATGTGCCTGCACAAGTGTCCCATAATATACAGCTTTATTTCTCAGACAGCTAATTGCCTGGGTTCACACTGAACTAGCGAATAAGTATTACACATGTCACCTTGATAACATTTTAGGTTCTGCTTTAGTTAACTGAACTTTACAATGGTAAAAACAGGAAGGTCTAATTATGTATTAATAAATTCAAAGTATCCTCATTTTTAGGCCATTTTTTATTCCCCACTTTGTTTAATGCAGGAAAAAACTGTCTTTATTAGAAATGTCTCATACATCAGGAAACTAAGATAGTGATAATCAGCAAAGAATGACATCATGCTGTCTGCAGCATTTGACTCCAGCAGCTCTTTGTAGAGCAGAGGTAAAGCCCTTGTAAGCAGAGCGGGAGTGGGCTATGGACTCCTCCCTTGGCATCTTTTATATGTCAGGATGCAATTTGTTCCTGTCAGGGACAGTTCTCTGGTACCCAAATAGTGGGATGAATGGTATTTGAGGCAGGGGATCCCTTCCCCTCTGGTCTCAGTTAAGATTCAGTAAGCTTTGTTGTTTCACTTTGCTGCATTTGGTCAGACTAGCGCCTTAGCATTATAAGTAAGGAAGGATGAGTCCAGACAAACAGGGGGTCAGGTCTCCATAGCAGGAGAGGTCAAAAGAGCAGCAGCAGCTCTCTCCAGCATGCTCCTCTGGGCACAATGCAGGTTTCCTAACTAAAATCTGCTTAGGAAGTAATGTTGTTCACAGCAGCATTAACTCCTCCCCCATCACGGCTAGCCTCAGGAGGAAACAGCCAATAGCAGCAAGACTTCTTTAGATGCCATGATGCCAGGGGTCTGGAAAGGTTAAGGGTAAATCATAGGGGGGATGGTTAACTGTATAAATGACCCTGGGTCAAATGAAAAATGTTGTTCATCCCAGTTACCTGGACATATGGTCTTTTCAGTTGACACAGATATCCTTCCAACCCTCTGCTTCTTGAATGAGGGATACTTTCTTCCAGGAAAAATGCTGTAAGAAAAGCTAGAAAGGAATGAGATGCACAGAGAATTGAAAAGTAGTGGGAAAATAAATGTCATCATGTTATTTTCCCATACCTCCCTCCCTTCTGTCTGAGGAGTGTAATATGGAATTAAAAACTTTAGTTTTAGAAATGATTAATGCCAGGTAAGAGAAATGAACCACCATCTCAAGCTTTCTCAATGCTATGTAAATAAGGATCCAGAATGAAACTCATTTATCATAATGAAATATGGGTTGGTGCCTCACTGCGGAGATTAGAAACAGAAGAGAAGCATCCAGTTTAGATTCTGAATGAACTTTCTCGCTGATTAATAACTGTTAAATTGTTGTCTGAGGTATTTGTACAGTGCCTTGAATGAAAATATGATTAGACTATTACAGTGTGTGTGTGTGTATGTGCACTGCAACACACACACAACCTCATTATTTTATCAATGCCTTAACATGAGGCTATGGACATCCAGAGTCAATCAGTTAGACAGCTCGATTCCCTACTGAATGTAGACCAAATGTGACAGATAATTTTGTTGGATCAAACAGCAAGAGGTATATGAATGTCTGATCTTCAAAATCTGACATTTTCTACCAATTTATAATGTGTGCACTTCTTTCCACACAGAAAATCGCTTAGAAAAAAATACTTGATATACTTTTGTCACTGTCAAATACTACAGCATGCACCCCTAATTTGGAGATCATCTCAAATTGTTGTGCTATGTGAACAAACTACCTCAGTGCACAAGGTCTGAAATAGCCACAGTGACGGATGTACAGCGAAACTTTTAAAACATGCTGACTTTTTAAGGCTGTACATAAAGGGAACTGGAAGGTTTAGGGGACTGATTATGGGTCATATTCCTCTGCTACCTTGTGTAGTTATTGATCCTTGTGCAAAGTGGATGTAAAGCACTATTGACCCAATTCTCATTAACTCTAAGGCCACTTTACATCCCTCTGGCAAGGCAAAGTGGCTTTAGAACATAAGAACGGCTATACTGGGTCAGACCAATGGTCCATCTAGCCCAGTATCCTGTCTTCTAACAGTGGCCAATGCCAGGTGCGTCAGAGGGAATAAACAGAACATGCAATCATCAAGTGATCCATCCCCTGTTGTCCACTCCCAGCTTCTGGCAGTGAGAGGCTAGGAACACCCAAAGCGTGGGACTGCATCCATCACCATCTTGGCTAATAGCTATTGATGGACCTATTCTCCAGGAACTTATCTAATTCTGTTTTGAACCCAGTTATACTTTTGGCCTTCACAATATCCCCTGGCAACAAGTTCTATAGGTTGACTGTACATTGTGTGAAGAAGTACTTCCTTTTGTTTGTTTTAAACTTGCTGCTGATTAATTTCATTGGGTGACCCACAGTTCTTGTGTTATGGGAAGGGGGAAATAACACTTCCTTATTCACTTTCTCCACACTATTCATGATTATATAGGCATCTATCATATCCTCTCTTAGTCATCTCTTCTCCAAGCTGAAAAGTCCCAATCTTATTAATCTCTCTTCATATGGAAGGTGTTCCATATTCTTAATAATTGTTGTTGTCCTTCCCTGTAGCTTTTCCAACTCTAATGTATCTTTTTTGAGATGGGGTGATCAGAACTGCATATAGTATTCACGGTGTGGGTGTATCACAGATTTAGATAGTGGCGTTATGATAGATATTAAGACAGAAACAATCTAATTCCTAATGGTTGCTAGCATTCAGTTAGCTTTTTTTTTTGACTGCTTCTGCATATTGAGCAGATGTTTTCAGAGAAGTATGCACAATAACTCCAAGATCTTTTTCTTGAGAGGTAACAGCTAATTTGACCTCATCATTTTGTATGTGTAGCTGGGATTATGTTTTCCAATGTGCACTACTTTGCATTTATAAACATTGAATTTCATCTGCAATTTTCAGAGGGGTAGCTGTGTTAGTCTGGATCTGTAAAAAGCATGCATCTGACGAAGTGGGTATTCACCCACAAAAGCTTATGCTCCAATACGTCTGTTAGTCTATAAGGTGCCACAGGACTCTTTGTCACTATCTGCAATTTTGTTGACCAGTCACCAGTTTTGTGAGAACCCTTTGTAATTCTTTGCAGTCTGCTTATTGGACTTAACTATCTAGAGTAATTGTATTGTCTGCAAATGTTGCCACTTCACTGTTTACCCCCTTTTCCAGATAATTTATGAATATGTTGAACAGCACTGGTCCCAGAACAGATAACTGAGGGACACCACTATTTACCTCTCTCTATTCTGAAAACTGACCATTTATTCCTATCCTTTGTTTCCTGTCTTTTAACCAATTATTGATCCACGAGAAGACCTTCTCTCTTATCCCATGACTAAGGCTACAATTTAATCACATTGTTAGTAAAAGTCATGGGCAGGTCATGGGCAAGAAACAAAAATCATGGCCTATGACCTGCCCATGACTTATATCATAAATACCCCTGATTGAATCTTAGGAGGGGGGTGTTGCAGGGGTAGGAGTTCTGCGGGGCCTGTGGTACCAGCTGCCGGGGAGGGAGTGAGTCCCAGGGGCCTGCTGCCAGGAGGCCCCAGGGGAACCCGCTGCCGGGGGGCCAGCAGCTACTCCAGCCGCCACCATGGGGGGAGGTGTTTTGGGGGGGGGGGAAAGAGGTGGCTCTGGCTACCCGGGGACTACTGCCAGGAGCTGCCGAACTGCGGCAGCTCCCGCCACCACCGGACTGCTGCTCAGGCGGTCCCCAGAGCCAGCCGCTTCATCTGCTGCTCAGGCGGTCCCTAGGGCCAGCTGCATTGGCCACTGCTCAGGTGGTCCCGGGGCCAGCTGCATTGGGTGTTGCTCAGGCAGTCTCCGGGGCCAGCTGCTCGGGGTCACCAGAGCAGCAGCTGGCGTGGCTGGCTGCGAGGCCACCTGAGCAGCTGGCTGTGGGGCCGCTCCAGCAGTGGCCGGTGTGGCTGTCACCAGGGCCAGCTGCTCAGGTGGCCCTGGTGTCAGCCACACTGGCCACTGCAGAAGTCACAGAGGTCACAGGAAGTCATGCAATCCGGGACTTCCGCACCCTCCATGACAAACATGGAGCCCTACCCATGACTGCTTACTTTGCTCTACAGTTCCAATAAGTGGATTTATAAATCCTGGAATGAGGTCAAGTTGGTGATGACTGCATCTGAGACTCAGATGAAGACATGTGGCATAGCAAAACACCAGCCAGCTCGCTTACTTTTCATTTTCTGTAGCTAATACTGTAAATATATTGTATAGTTTTTAACTTGTCTACTTTTGAATATGAAATAGCCTTATTTAGAGCAAATCTCTGACAGGAGTTCTTTCAGTACTAAGCTGATTAGAAATCCAGGAGCAACACAGCTGAGCTCTATTATAAGCTATCAGTAACAACCACTACTGGGAATTACTCTGTACTCCTGAAAGAGCAAAACCCATTTGAAGTCAGAATAAGAGATGTGGGAGAGTCAAAGAAGCCAGGGAGGCAACTGCGTAATGTTATCAGTTAATAGATTTAAAAAACATCGATTACTTGAAGCTGTACTTACTAATGTACTGTAAAACGAGGCCCCCTGGAACTCTCCATCTCTTCAGGGCCAACCTGGGTAGCAAAGGAAGAAAATTATGACGTAAATCGGTTCCGGTTGGTGTCCTGATTGACTTGACTTTTTGAAATTCCATAACCATCAAACATACCTGCACTTTTCAGAGCATTGACTCACACAGCAGACACCCCCCAAAAGGATTCTTGTAAGACAGCATGGACATGCATTAGAGTTCATCATGAAAAACTGCTGAAGTGCAAAACCCTCAATGTGAATGAAAGCTTCAGAGGCTGCATTCAGCTGACAAAGATGTCACTGAAGTTGAAGGATAGTTTGCTCTCTCTTCCCACTAGTGTCTGATATCACCATTGTAATTCATGTCCGATGCAGGCTAATTATGCACCACTGCATCAGCACGCAAGCTAACAGCATGCACACTACTGTCACACACTGAAATGTAGGCTGTGTCACCTAGTAGTTAGAGCAGAATCAGAGAGCAAAGCCTGAAATGTGTGGCAAGCCAGTGGTCGGAGCCAGGAGTCAGGAGCCAGAACAGAGCCAAAGGGCAGAGCAGGAGTCATGATGGGGAAACAAGCCAGTATTGACCCTGCATTGCATAAGAGAAAATGAAGATTTCCTGGACAGATGTCAGGATATGCTTCTACGGGCACAACATTCTGAAGAATCGGAGCAGGCTGTGCAGAGGGGACAGAGGGACAGTGAAGAAATTTGGCAACATGTGACCTCTAGAAGAAGAAAGAGGAGCGTCCAGGTACCAGCAATGGAGATACAGGTGAGCAACCATTTTCATGTTTTCTCCACAGGTACTAATGCGGAAAGTGGACTAGATGCTACATCTGAGGGAAGGGAGCAGAAGGAGACTCCACTGATTGGAAGGCACGAGATGCACTTTCCTAGGGATGGAGGTTCCACGACCACCGCTCCCAAGAGAAGGAGGTGGGTGGTGGTGGTTGGGGACTCCCTCCTCAGGGGGACTGAGTCATCTATCTGCTGCCCCAACCAAGAAAACCGAGAGGTCTGCTGCTTTCCAGGAGCTAGGATTCACGATGTGATGGAGAGACTACCGAGCAACTCATCAAGCCCCTTCCTGCTTCTGCACGTGGCACCAATGATACTGCCAAGAATGACTTTGAGCCGATCACTGCAGACTACGTGGCTCTGGGAAGAAGGATAAAGGAGTTTGAGGTGCAAGTGGTGTTCTCATCCATCCTCCCTGTGCAGGGAAAAGGCCTGGGTAGAGACCGTCTAATTGTGGAAGTCAACAAATGGCTATGCAGGTGGTGTCAGAGAGAAGGCTTTGGATTCTTTGACCATGGGATGGTGTTCCATGAAGGAGGAGTGTTAGGCAGAAACGGGCTCCACCCAACAAAGAGAGGGAAGAGCATCTTCGCAAGCAAGCTGGATAACCTAGTGAAGAGGGCTTTAAACTAGGTTCACCGGGGAAAGGAGACCAAAGCCCTGAGGTAAGTGGGGAAATGGGATACCGGGAGGAAGCACAAGCAGGAGAGTGCAAAAGGGGAGGACTCCTGTCTCAGACTGAGAAAACAGGACAACCAGCGAGTTATCTTAAGTGCCTATACACAAATGCAAGAAGCCTGGGAAACAAGCAGGGAGAACTGGAAGTCCTGGCACAGTCAAGGAACTATGATGTGATTGGAATAACAGACACTTGGTGGGATAACTCACATGACTGGACATGGATGGATATAAACTGTTCAGGAAGGACAGGCAGGGCAGAAAAGGTGGGGGAGTTGCATTGTATGTAAGAAAGCAGTATGACTGCTCAGAGCTCCGGTATGAAACTGCAGAAAAACCTGAGAGTCTCTGGATTAAGTTTAGAAGTGTGAGCAACAAGGGTGACCACCAGACCAGGGGGATGAGGTGGACAAGGCTTTCTTCCAGCAACTAGCAGAAGTTACTGGATTGCAGGCCCTGGTTCTCATGGGAGACTTTAATCACCCTGATATCTGCTGGGAGAGCAAGTTTTTGGAAAGTGTAGGGGACAATTTCCTGGTGCAAGTGCTGGAAGAACCAACTAGGGGCAGGGCTATTCTAGACCTGCTGCTCACAAACCGGGAAGAATTAGTAGGGGAAGCAAAAGTGGATGGGAACCTGTGTGGCAGTGACCATGAGATGGTCGAGTTCAGGATCCTGACACAAGGAAGAAAGGAGAGCAGCAGAATACGGACCCTGGACTTCAGAAAAGCAGACTTTGACTCCCTTGGGGAACTGATGGGCAGAATCCCCTGGGAGAATAACATGAGGGGGAAAGGAGTCCAGGAGAGCTGGCTGTATTTTAAAGAATCCTTATTGAGGTTGCAGGAAAAAAACATCCCAATGTGTAGAAAGAATAGTAAATATGGCAGGCAACCAGCTTGGCTTAACATTGAAATCCTTGCTGATCTTAAATGCAAAAAAGAAGCTTACAAGAAGTGGAAGATTGGACAAATGACCAGGGAGGAGTATAAAAATATTGCCCAGGCATGCAGGAGTGAAATCAGGAAGGCCAAATCACACTTGGAGTTGCAGCTAGCAAGAGATGTTAAGAGTAACAAGAAGGGTTTCTTCAGGTATGTTAGCAACAAGCAGAAAGTCAAGGAAAGTGTGGGCCCCTTACTGAATGAGGGAGGCAACCTAGTGACGGAGGATGTGGAAAAAGCTAATGTACTCAATGCTTTTTTTGCCTCTGTCTTCACTAACAAGGTCAGCTCCCAGACTGCTGCACTGGGCAGCACAGTATGGGGAGGAGGTGACCAGCCCTCTGTGGAGAAAGAAGTGGTTCGGGACAATTTAGAAAAACTGGACGAGCACAAGTCCATGGGGCCAGATGCACTGCATCCAAGGGTGCTAAAGGAGTTGGCCGATGAGATTGCAGAGCCATTGGCCATTATCTTTGAAAACTCATGGCGATCGGGGGAGGTCCCGGATGATTGGAAAAAGGCTAATGTAGTGCCCATCTTTAAAAAAGGGAAGAAGGAGGATCTGGGGAACTACAGGCCAGTCAGCCTTACCTCAGTCCCTGGAAAAATCATGGAGCAGGTCCTCAAGGAATCAATTCTGAAGCATTTAGAGGAGAGGAAAGGGATCAAGAACAGTCAACATGGATTCACCAAGGGCAAGTCATGCCTGACTAACCTAACGGCCTTCTATGAGGAGATAACTGGCGATCGTACATATCTCTACAGCCTTATGATTTCCAAGTGATGCACCGCCCTGGAAAGGCGCACACCAATGAGGGGAAAGCAGTGGATGTGTTACTCCTTGACTTTAGCAAAGCTTTTGATACAGTTTCCTATAGTATTCTTGCCAGCAAGTTAAAGAAGTATGGGCTGGATGATTGGACTATAAACTGGATAGAAAACTGGCTAGATCGCTGGGCTCAACGGGTAGTGATCAATGGCTCCATGTCTAGTTGGCAGCTGGTTTCAAGCAGAGTGCCCCAAGGGTCGGTCCTGGGGCCGGTATTGTTCAATATCTTCATTAATGATCTGGAGGATGGCGTGGACTGCACCCTCAGCAAGTTTGAAGATGACTCTAAACTGGGAGGAGTGGTAGAGACGCTGGAGGGTAGGGATAGGATACAGAGGAACCTAGACAAATTAGAAGATTGGGCCAAAAGAAACCTGATGAGGTCCGAAAAGGACACATGAAGAGTCCTGCACTTAGGACGGAAGAATCCCATTCACTGCTACAGACTAAGGACCGAATGACTAGGAAGCAGTTCTGCAGAAAAGGACCTAGGGGTTACAGTGGATGAGAAGCTGGATATGAGTCGACAGTGTGCCCTTGTTACCAGAAGGCTAACAGCATTTTGGGCTGTATAATTAGGGGCATTGCCAGCAGATCGAGAGACGTGATCATTCCCCTCTATTTGGCACTGGTGAGGCCTCATCTGGACTATTGCGTCCAGTTTTGGGCCCCACACTACAAGAAGGATGTGGAAAAATTGGAAAAAGGATTAGGGGAGTGGAGCACATGACTTATGAGGAGAGGCTGAGGGAACTGGGATTGTTTAGTCTGCAGAAGAGAAGAATGAGGGGGGATTTGATAGCTGCTTTCAACTACCTGAAAGGGGGTTCCAAAGAGGATGGATCTAGACTGTTCTCAGTGGTAGCAGATGACAGAACAAGGTGTAATGGTCTCAAGTTGTAGTGGGGGAGGTTTAAGTTGGATATTAGGAAAAACTTTTTCACTAGGAGGGTGGTGAAGCACTGGAATGGGTTACCTTGGGAGGTGGTGGAATCTCTTTCCTTAGAGGTTTTTAAGGTCAGGCTTGACAAAGACGTGGCTGGGATGATTTAGTTGGGGATTGGTCCTGCTTTGAGCAGGGGGTTGGACTAGATACCTCCTGATGTCCCTTCCAACCCTGATATTGTATGATTCTATGGGCAGAGCCAGGAATCGGGGGTGGGGTGTCAAAGGAAGCCAGGGACTAGGGCTAGAGCAGAGTAGGGGCTGGACAGGAAGTAGGTTTGGCACAGTTGCAGGTGCTCTTGCTACCAGGTTTAAACAGGAATCTGTTGGCCCTTCTGTCCAATCAGGGAGCACAGTCTCTTAGTGAGGGTTTTTTACTGGTCCCAGCCAAGCTCATTGGGTTGCTAGACAACTGTGCCCAGAGCCAGCTGAGTTCCTGTCAGCTGCCCGTCTCAGTACAGAAGAAATCACAAGAGTCTTGGCAGATTTCTGTATTTTCTGGATATGACATGGTTATGCACAACAGTACACCAGAACACTGTGCTCATGTGATGATGTAAGCCTTAGACAGCGTTCGCAGTGATTTCACACGACAGTCATATGTGATGTAGAGAAGACTACACAGAAATAACAAAAATACCAATCTGGAATAGCCTCTGTGGGTAAACAGTGTGGATTTGAGCAGCATAAGGGTATTCCTTGCATATAAGAACAGCAATAAGGGAATGCAATGCTCCTGAAAGCAGGCAGTAGAATGACAGGCCTGTAAAATGACTGACAGTAGAATGACAGGCCTGCAATGACACAAGCAGAGGCAGTACAAGCTTGTCCAAGTTCCCGCTCTGATGTACTTCACCATGAACTTGGAGGGATAAATTATTTTAGCAGGTCTATATCCACATTCAGTTCTCAGTATTTCCGCTGACATGGCCAACAAGCTTGACAATTAGAATAGAGCAGCATTTCTTCAACTGGGGTCCGCGGACCCCTGGGGGTCTGCGAGGAACCTCTAGGAGGTCTGAAAGTCACCCCCAGGAGGTCCGCAAGCCATATCTGGGGCCGCCAGCCCCATTGATCAACTCCTTCCCCTCCCTCCCAGTGCCTTCTGCATGCCACGGAACAGCTGTTCAGCGACATGCTGGAGGCTCTGGGAGGGAGGAAGAGGAGTGGGGACGGGACACACTCAGAGGAGGGGCAGAAAGAGGCTGGAAAGAAGAGGGGCAGGGGCAGAGCAGGGTGGGGTGGGGTCTTGGGTGGAGTGAAGGCGGGGCCTGGGGCTGAGCGGGGGACTTGGGGGTCCACGAAAAAATTTAAATCAAAATGCTGGTCCTTGGATTGCTAAAGTTTGAGAACAGCTGGTATAGAGGGTATTGCACTAAGAATATTTATATAGTAGGAACAAAGCTGAGACAACTCATTCATTTCACATAGACCAGGGGTAGGCAACCTATGGCACGTGTGCCGCAGGCAGCACATGAGCTGATTTTCAGTGTCACTCACACTGCCCAGGTCCTGGCCACTGGTCCGGGGGGCTCTGCATTTTAATTTAATTTTAAATTAAGCTTCTTAAACATTTTATAAACCTTATTTACTTTACATACAACAGTCTCATTATACACTTATAGAAAGAGACTTTCTAAAAACATTAAAATGTATTACTGGCAGGTGAAACCTTATATTAGAGTGAATAAATGAAGACTCGGCACACCACTCCTGAAAGGTTGCCAACCCCTGACATAGACCATCAAAGAGCCTTCATACTGTAACAACTTTTGGTTTCTTACAACCTCGGCTAGATTTGACCTGGTGACTAGTGTGTGATTTTCAAAAGCATCTAAGTGACTTAGGAACAACAATCCCATTGGCTAACACTAGATCAGCTATATAGGAAAGTACTTGCATACATAGCCCTCTGGCTGCATGGTGTGGATTAGATCTGCTCACCTGAACCAATGTGGGCAATGGTGGAAAATCTTTCAAAAATTTCCCTTACGGTAAATGATTCGTGTCGGATTCTGCATAAAACTTCCCAGCCTTAAATTACCCCACCCTCAACTTGTGGCATTTTTTTTGTTTCTTGTTATTCCAAATCCTAAGTATGCTTTGGTCTGTTAAAATGGGTTGTCCACCTTTTTTTTGACTGCACTGCGAGACATAAAAACCTCCCTTTCAAACAGTGTTTACACTAGGGATAGTTAGAAAGAAATTTGTACCAGTGCTACTACTTGTGCAGCTGAACCACTGTTAAGAGTGGGGGAGTGTCCCAAAAAAGTCCCTAATGTAGATGTGGCATTCAACATAAGGGTGCAAATGTTGGGTGCTAACTGCCCACCTTCTATTGTTCTTATTTAAGGCCTTTCAGGCACTGGAGCGTTAACTTGTCAGTGACCTGATGTATCTGCAGTGGCGCTCTGCAAAAAGAGACAGGCAAAGTATGAGAGTGTTGAAATGCAGTGAGTATGCATCCAGTGCAACTGTATGACCTTTATCTGCTAGAGGTTACCAATCAGTCTTCTATGCATTCATATACTAGCCCCCACAACTAGATATTTATTAGATGGACAAAACAATAGCAAGGGAGACAAATGGATGACCCAATAGATTATACGAATACAGTACTGTTATTTGCATTCACCTCATGTGTTTTCACTAAGCCATTATGACTCAATCCTTCAGAGAGAGGACCAAATTCTCTGATTTCAGTGGAGTTATGCCAGCAGCAAATTTGGCCCAGAGATTTATTTTTGTGTTGTCAGTTGTCAGCCTTATATTTGGAACCAAAAGGAGCAGGTGGAAGCAATTCTAGTAACAATTGTGCCCTTGTAGTGTGCTTCAATGAAACAAAAAATTACAAATAAGTCTTTTCCATCTATAATGGTATGTCAGCTATGATCTTCAGAAGAGCAGTAGTGCTGGTTGGCCACAAGCCAGCTGATTTTTAATTCTCATTCATTTAGGGCTCTGGAAGCAACAGAAATACAATTTTACAGTACCAATTTCAGGATGATTAGAGCATAAACTATTTCATTGCTGTTCCTCCAGCTTCTGAGGTGTAGCTATTTAGCCCCAGATATCCCATGATTTTCTGTGACAATTTAAATGAAATATTGCTATTATAACTGTTATGACTAATAATTATTTTAATATTTATGCAGAATCATTGGTGTGATTGAGATATTTGCCTCAGAGACCTCACCTGCACTAGGAAAATGACCTCCTGCTGACACTGGGTCTCCTGGAACTAGTGCTGGAAGAGTTTAACCACAAGTGAGAATGGGATGTGATCATTTTCAATGCTGTTACAGGTATTGTTCTTGAGACTTAGTTGGGGCAGCTCACGGAGACATATGCTGACAACAACTGTCAGCAAGGGGTTAATTTCCTAATGTTGATGAAGTCTCTGAGGTAAGGCAAGTCTCATGACATTAGGATCAGTAAAGAGCCAGTCACACCAATGGTGCTATATAAATAACATAATCATTAGCAATAATAATTAATGCTCATATTTCATTGAAATAGCAAGAAGAGATCATGGACTATCCCAGGGGTCTCAAACTCAAATGACCCTGAGGGCCGCATGAGGACTAGTGCATTGGCCCGAGGGCTGCATCACTGACACGCCCCCTTGCTGCCCCTGGCCCCACCCCCAATCCACCCCTTCAATGAGACCCCGCCCCTGCCCTGTCTCTTCTCCACCTCCTCCCCAAAGCGCGCGGCTCCCCGCTCCTCCCCCCTCCCTCCTGGAAGGTGCTAAGCACCACCAACAGCTGTTTGGCAGCTTGGCGGCAGGAAGCGCCTGGAGGTAGGCAGAAAAAAAAATGAAGAGTAATATAGTAGTATAGTATTAAAATATAGTATGCTATTAAAAGTCAATTTATTAACTTTTTTATTAACTTCTTTAACTGTAATGTGAAACGTCAGTGCTAATTTTGACAGTCATTTCATTTTTGGCCACTTAGCTGGCAGCGTTTTGCATCAACCAGAGCATCAATATTAGGTTTGATATCCTGAGACGAAACCAATCTCAGTGTTGCTTGCAAATGTTCATCAGTGAGCCTTGACCTTAACACAGATTTGTTAATCTTCATGGAAGAGAAAAACTGTTCACATATATTTGTACTTCCAAACATTGCCATTATCCTTGCAGAAGCAGAGAATAACATGGGAAATCTTTCTTGTGAAAGAAACCTGTAGAATTCTGGAATTCCAACATCTGTATACTTCTGCTTCAAAATCGTGTCACACTGAAGCTCCACTAACTCCATCTGCATTTCCTCTGCAACATTGTTAATTTCAATAGCAAATGGTGTAGAAAAAAGTTGAAAATGTGGTTCAAGTGCCTTGAAATCTTTAAACCGCACATCAAACTGTTTGTGTAAGTTAGAAATGATCTCTGCATATTCTTTCAAGGATTTGGGTTCAACTTTTCCTAAGGAATTCAGAGTTGAGAAATGGACCAAATTGCCAGCAGTCAGCTGTTTCCCCCATAAAGTAAGCTTGACTTTGAATGACTTAATACTGTCATACATCTGTGTTATCACCTGTTTTCTACCCTGAAGTTTCAAGTTCAGTGCATTCAGGTGATCAGTTACATCTGTTAGAAAAGCAAGGTTGCAGATAAAAGTGGAATCAGCAAGCTGTGGAACCTCCTTGTTTTTCATTTTCATGAAGGAATCAATCTCCTCTTTAAGTGCAAAAAAACGCTTCAAAACATTTCCACGACTCAGCCATCTAACTTGAGTGTGATACAGAAGTTCCCCATATTCACTGTCCATACTTGCTAGAAAAGAAGTGAACTGTCTGTGATTCAGCCCTCATGCACGTATAAAATTAACAGTTTTAACAACTACATCTTAATACATTTTAATAACTTCTTTCATTTGTAGACTTTTACTACACAGGGCTTCTTGGTGCAAAATACAATGTATACTGGTGAAGCTAATTCCTGGTATATTGAGGCTGTTCAGTTTGGTCTTCAATAATCCAACCACACCAATGTTTTCAGAGCACATTGATGGCGCACCGTCCGTAGCCAAAGATACGAGTTTGTTCCATGGCAGCGCAGCTTTTTCAATGCACTCTTCCAATCCTTGAAATATGTCACGTCCCGTTGTGGTACCCTTCAGTGGCATTAAGTCTAGCAATTCTTCAGTTATATTCAAATTGCAGTCCACACCTCTAATGAACACTGCACACTGTGCGGTATCTGATACATCTGTACTCTCATCAAGAGCAATTGAAAATACTTCAAAGTCTTTTGCCATTTGAATCAATTGTTTTTGCACATTATCAGCTAAATCCGTTATCCTGCAGGCAACTGTATTTGCAGACAAGCTTATGCCTTCAAAAACTTTCTTCCTATCAGGACATAAAATTTCACTGGCCTTCATAAGACATTCTTTTATGAATAAGCCTTCTGTAAAAGGTCGCGATGATTTAGCTATCATTTCGCTTATCACAAAACTTGCTCTTACTGAATCTTCGCTAGACTTGTTAATCCCTGAAAATAAATTTCTTTGCTTGGCAAATGCTGCTTTAAGTTGCTGAACTTTTTCCTCTCGGATTTTTCCGGTGAATGCATCATATTTTTCACGGTGCATCGTGTCATAGTGCCGACGCACGTTATACTCCTTGGGAACAGCAATCGTTTGCTGACAAATAAGGCATTGAATTTTATCTTTTACCTCTGTGAAAAAATATAAATTCTCCCATTTTTCTTGGAAAACTCTCTTTTCTTCCATGAGTGTTCTTTTTTTTGACGAAGTCATTTCCAAGCAGTTTTAATAAATATATACACTCAGTAATGCACCTCACTCAAAGGACAAAACACGCACTTAGATTTACTGCCTAAGGCGCTGGGCTGGAGTTTGGGTGGGAGAGGGGGTCTGGAGTTCAGGCTCTGTGCTCGGTGCAGGCTCCAGGCTGCGGCAGCGGGTGGGGGTGCAGGCTTTGGGACGGAGTTTGGGGATAGGAGGGGGTGCAGGGGTGAGGGCTGTGGGGCTGAGGGTGAGGGGTTTGAGGCATTGGAGAGGCTCAGGGCATTGGAGAGTCTCAGGACTAGGGCAGAAGGGCAGGGGAAGGGCAGCGTGCCCTGGCCCTAGTGCAGGGGGGCGCTAGGACCCTGCGGCAGCAGGTGATGCCGGAAGCCGGCATAGCGGAGGAGTGGAGTCAGCGTGAGCTCCCGGGCAGGCTCCCGGGCGGTGAGGGGGCAGCAAGTGGGGGCCGGGAGACACTGGGGGGAGGCGCGTGGGGGCGGCAGGTGGGGCCAGGGGAGAGACCCGGCCCCAAACATTGGGGAGCAGCGCGCGGGGAGCTTAGGCACAGAAAAAAACTCGGGGAGGGGAGCGGGAGTGAGGGGAGTTTGGCGGCGACAGGAAGTAACTGGGGGAGCTCCGCGGGCCGCAGGGAAGAGCTCCGAGGGCCGCATGCGGCCCGCGGGCCGCATGTTTGAGACCCCTGGACTATCCCATGGCACCAGGTGTGCATGAACAGAGGTGTATTCTACTCCATCTTCATACATAGCACAGTAGCAAGAAAGCAGTTAAAAGTGTAAGGATAAGGCCGTCACCTACTGCACTTTTATAGAACCATGGAAAGATAATTTCCTCCTAGTAAACCCTAAGGAACTAGGTTTTTTAACAAAAGTGATAATGCTTTTATTAACCTCGGTTTTTTTTCTTATATATAGGCAGTGCTCAGTGCTCTGAGAAAGCTTTGCGACATTTCAAAGGTCATGATTTGAAGGGCATTTCATAATTTACTGAGCCAGAAGGAGAGCAAGATCCAGACTTTATGGTTCTCAGCTTGGGACAGCTTTCTAAGGAGCTTTAATTACCTGGCACAAAAGCTGGGCCATGTGTTGGGACCACATTCTGCCATTGTTAGTTGCTGGCTCAGAGGAATGCTCCTCCAGCAATTACAATTTTTCATTTGTGAGAAAGTACTTTGATGAATCAGCCAGGTGGTAGTTTAATTACAGAGATCAAGCATGATCTCATTTTGATTCAGGAAAAGGCTTTTGAATACTAAAATCATTCCATTAGCTCAATGTATTCCATACGGATTTGGTGGGAGTCAATAAAGACACATGGTACTATTAGGCAGAATGAGGGGCAATGGAGAGGGAGACTTTTTTGTGAGATTCCTCAGTTTTGGTGTGTGATTAGACTTTGTGTTTTGAGTCCTGACCAGCAGAATTTTAATCAGGAGAAACAAGGGAATGCAAGTGTCTTACGAAAATCACAGGGAAATGTATTAACATCAAATGAATCAGGTGGCAAAAATAGTACTGCACTATTAGTGCTCTACACTTATTTGAGGGGACATGACTGGATTTACGGGAATGAAAAATAGTGAGAAATTTTATATTTGTATGGGACTATATAAAGAGATTGAGTGGGGGCAATCAGAGATGAGTGTGTCAGTGACAACAACCAACAAATTAAGGAAAAACTAGCCAAAGAAGGAACAGGAGAAATGAGTAAATTAGAACTGAATATTTTCAATAGGAATGTAATGGGGTCCACTCACCTCTTGCGAGCACCCCCGTTGGCCAAATGTGTGTGCCTGCACTTTCTCTCTGATGTTTGTGGTGACTCCTGAGGAGAGACCGCTATCAAAATACATAGCTCATGGAGCTCATCACCTTAGTAGATGGCTGCATGCTGTACTTGTGGATAATCCTCAGTGAGAAGACAATCACAGGGAACTACTTTGGGGTCTTGTTCATGACTACATACTAGTGGGGCAGAGTGGTACTCATGACATGGAATAAGCAGCAATAGCTGCAAAACTTTAGAATGGGGAAGCAGACTTTCCTGAGTGTTGTGGGTAAGCTGGCCCCAACATTACTGTACCAGACCACAAGGATAAGAACTCCCCTCCTCATGCAACAGAGTGGTGTGAACACCCCGTGGATAATCACTGGTCAGTTGGCACCAGTTTTGAGGTGGGAGCTGGGGTGCTGGAACAATTTTTAAAGAGGTGGTGCTGAGAGCCATTGAACCAAACTGTAAATCTGGTATATAATAGAAACCACTTCAAGCCAAGGGTTGCAGCAGCACCCCCAGCAATCCTAGTTCCAGCACCTGTGGTGGGTGGTGTATGATGGGTGCTTCTGTGGGCTAGGTTTTCAGGGCAATCCATAGTGTGCTGCAGGGGGAGGAGATTAAGGTGGCCAACATTCCAGAGATCACTGCGAGAATTAAGAAGTTGAGGTACTTGAATTGTGCAGATTTCATTGAGGTAACCCATGTACCACAAAATCCCAGAAATACAGTAACAGAAAGAGGCACGGTCAACAGAGATTCAGGCTTTGAGGTTCATTGTGGAAGATTCATGGATGTGTCAATAGGATGCCAGGCAGACTACATCATGCTAGAATTTTCACAAATCTAGACTTTTGAAGATTGGACAAAGAGGAACTCTACACCTGCTGAACAAAATTGACTGAATGGTGTTTCTGTCCCCACTGAGATTCTGGGTGACCTGCTTAATCACTTTTACCATAGCTCATTTCCTGACTCCACAAACTCTGCAGGAGCAGGATGTCATGGTCCCTTCATATTCTCCATTTTATTTTTTAGTGATTCTTTTATTCTGTCTTCTCCACTGTTGGTCTTCCCTCAGAAGCATTTAAAGAAACGTTTCGTAATACTTTTAAAATATTTTGGCTTATTTTTCTTATCATGATGGCACCTAGGAATGCCAGTCCAGGATCAGGGCCTCTTTTTTGCAAGGTGCTATACAGACAAATAACAAAGAAAACAGACCCTGCCCTAGAGGGATTACAGTCTAGGTGTCATACAGGACGCTACAAGTGGACAAAACACACAGAAGATACATGGGAAGAGCAGGCAGCAAAGAGAACAGAGTTTAGCAAAAATCCTAAAACCTTTTTTCAAGATATCTTTTCTAATTGTTTTCCTTTCTCTTCTTCTCTGTCTAACTTCAGGGTATTTTCTTTTCTTCCACTCTCTTCTCCCATTCTCTCCCTCCATTCTTTTCCCATAACTACTGTATCCACTCTTGGTCCTCTCACTCTGTTACTCTCTCCTCATTATTTCTCTTCTCCTTGAGCCTCTTATTATGGAGGGTATAGAGTATGTCCTGCTCATATTTCAGATATGGCTGGATAAGCATTCTGAGGATGAGTGGGCAAGAGGAATTTGCAGGCATTTCCCTCTAGAAGCCTGATCCAGATATTCCCAATTGACATCAGTGGAGTTTGGATCAGGCCCCAAATATAGGTGAGTTGACAGGTTTGCTCTGCAGTGTCCTGTCCGGTCTTCCTCAGCTAGAATATTGGGGGCTGCAACACAGGGCATCAAGAGTAAAAGTGAAGTGTAAAACAAAGGAAAATGAGGAAGGTTTAGGGTTTTGATGGGGACATGGAAAAACTCTCCAGAAACAAACACAGTGAACTTTAGGCCAAGTGATTCAAGGACTAAACGATTTTAGAGGGGTATTGCTCTTTACTAAGCCCTAACATTGTTACAGGAAAAAGTCTATAGTCTTCCAGGCTGCAATTAGGTTTAATTGCCAGTATAGCACATTAGCTGGAATTACATTTACTCTGTGTGCTAGCTAGATTCAAAGTTAAATTAATCCTTGGGAAATATATTATATAAAACCATTTGAAGGGTGGTTGGCAAGGCAGGAGTTTTTATTGCTATGCTAAAGGCTGGATTATGCAGTGTCACGCCTATGCTGCTTCAATAAATATTTCTCTTTTGGAATCATGCACCGATATTTGAAGGCTAGCTCAACTTCTGCAAAAGGACACATTACATTCCTCTTGCAGTAGATAATAGCTTTGGCACAAGGAGAGGCTAATTCCTAAACACTCTTTTTTTGATGCTGTCACATATGACATTCTCATAAGCGAACTTGGGAAATGTAGTCTGATGAAATTACGAGTGACCAACCAGTTGAAAAAACCATTCTGAAAGAGCAATTATCAATGGTTCACTGTCAAACTGGAAGGATGAATGTAGTGGGAGATGGGGTCTGTCCTGGGGTCCGGTGCTATTTAATATTTTAATTAATGACTTGGATAATGCAATGGAGAGTGTGCTTATAAAATTTGTAGATGACACCAAACTGGGAAGGATTGGAAGCACTTTGGAAGATAAGTTTAGAACTCAAAACAACCTTGACAAATTGGAGAACTGGTCAGAAATCAACAAGACAAGTACAAAGTATTATATTTAGGAAGGAAAAATCAAATGCAGAACTACAAAATGAGGAATAACTGGCTAGGTAATAGTACCACCAAAAAGAATCGGGAGGTTATAAGGGATCACAAATTGAATATGAGCCAACAATGTGATGCAGTTGCAAAAAAGTTAATGTCATTCTGGGGTATATTAATTGATATATTATGTAAGACACAGGCGGTAATTGTCCTGTTCTATTGGTACTAGTAAGGCCTCAGCTGAAATACTATGTCCAGCTTTGGGCACCACACTTTAAGAAAGATGTGGACAAATTTGAGAGAATCCAGAAGAGAGCAACAAAAATGATAAAAGGTTTAGAAAACCTGAACTATGAGAAAAGGTTAAAAAAAAACCTGAGCATGTTTAGTTTTGAGAAAAGGGAGGACCTGATAACAGTCTTCAAATATGTTAAGGGCTGGAGACATTTTATCATCCAGCTTCAACCCAGAAGACACCTGGCAGATGCAATGGGCAGACGCTGATGTAAACAACAAGCACCTCATAGATGATCCCACCATTTGGTTTCTTGCTCTGCCGAAGACAGCGAACAACCAGTTGCACACACATGATGCACAAATGGAGGATCAAGGATTTGCCACAGTGTGAATGTGGAGACCTCCAAACCATCAAACACATTGTGAACATGTGCCCCCATCTTTTCATTTCCAGGAGGTCCTTTGTTCTAGTTTCCTTCATGTATCCCACGGGGTGGAGAGGCTCCTTCTCTAGCCAGCTGAAGACCAAATGGAGGAGTCTCTCTTGGGTTTAAATAGACTTTCTCTTCTGGGTGGAGATCCCCCTCCTCACTCCTATGCAAATCCAGCTCCGAGGTGGAGTTCTGGAGTCATCTGAGCAAGTCACATGTCCATACATGACTCACAGTCTTTACAGGCAGAAGCCATTGTCCACATGGTATCTTGTATGTCTCCAGGAAGACTTCTTATGTGGATTGAAGCATTCCAAGATGCATTGTTCCCCAAGTGTTTCCTGATTGGGTACTTAACCTTGTGAATTCCTTCCTAAAGAAGCTGACCAAATGCCTCACAAAGCTTACATAGAAATCAAGCCAGTATACAGCCAATATTCTTAACCTCAAGTACAAAATGATATATTTGTACAAATAGGATGAATAGATATAGTAGACCATAACCTTTACAGAGATATGTTACATGGCACAGGCAGCACAAAACATATTCCAGTTATGTCATACTCCCATAAAGCCTTATGGGAGGTACCATCACAGTAAGGCAAGAAGTAATCTGTAGCAATGGATATTTACGTTAGATATTTGGAAACATGTTCTAACTATAAAGATAGTTAAGCGTTGGAATAGGTTATCTAGGGAGGCTGTGGAATTCCCATCATGGTAGGTTTTTAAAAACAGATTAGACAAACACTTGTCAGGGGTAGTCTCAATATACTTGGTTCTGCCTCAGTGGAGGGATGGACTAGATGACCTCTTTGGGTCCCTTCCAGCCCTACATTTATTTGATTCTATGAGTCTATATAATCTGCTGGTGACACAAACTACAGCATTTGAGAGTAGCCTACCTCAAAGGCAGCTGGTTTTATTTTAATAGGTGAGAGTTCTTGGAAGACTACTCTATGATAAATTATGAGGAATTCACAAATAAAGATTGTATGAGCAAGTCAAATCAGTGGGAATTTTTAAAATGATGATGATGATGATGATGATGATTGCATAGCACCAGGAATGTACGTGGAGCCATACAGTGGAAAATCTGTGTCAAAAAGGTAGCTACTCACTTAGCCCAGAACAACTTTGAATCTAATGGCCACACCCCCAGCAAAGACAATGTTGCAAACAAGACAGAAAGAGTGGGATTACAGGCAGACTTTAGGTTGAGCGGTGCAGCACCTAACTTTTAATCACCCTGCCACCAAGTGCAATTTACAGCCACAAGTTGGATACCTAGGCTCCCTGTACAAATCATGGTAATAGACACATTCCTGGTTTTCATCCAAAGGCTCAATGGATCTAGACATGACTGTTGAAACACAAATTAACAGTATGCTTTACCACTGCAGAATTAAAACATACACCCTTAGAAAGAGCTAGTCACTTTACCTGGGAGCTATGCACTAGAAAATTAAGAGCAAGAGGTAAAAGGGATGGAGCAAAGAGAGAACTGAGAGTTATAAAGCAAAACCTACATATTTTCTTATAGCATGGAATATTGACATTACAAGTGAGATTAATGCATGCATGCAGCAGCTTACAAGCATTTCACAGAGGCTAAACACTAAATACATTCTTATCAGACTAACAGCTATTTTGAGCAAAACTAACATAAAGATGAATTGGTTTGGACTCCTTTAGTAAGGCTTTTGATACTGTCTCACATAACCTTCTCATAAACAAACTAGGGCAATACAGCCTAGATCAGGGGTGGGCAAACTTTTTGGGCCGAGGGCCACATCTGGGTGGGGAAATTGTATGCAGGGCCGGGGCGGGGGTTGGGGTGCAAGAGGGAGTATGGGATGTGGGAGGGGGTGTGGTGTGCAGGAAGGGGCTCAGGGCAAGGGATTGGGGCAGAGGAGGGGTGCAGGGCAGAGGAGGGAGCTAGGAAGGGGGTTGGCGTGCAGGAGGGGTGCCGAGTGTGAGAGGGGGCTCAGGGCAGGGGGTAGGGGTGCAGGAGGGGTGGGAGGTGCAGGCAGAGGGCGTAGGACAGTGAGTTGGGGGGCGGGGTGCAGGAGGGGTTCGGGCTCCGGCCCGTGCCACTTACCTAAAGCGGCTCTGGGGTGGCAGCGGTGCGAACCGGGGCCAGGGCAGGCTCCCTGCACGCCTGCCCTGGCCCCACGCTGTGCCGTTCCGGAAAGCGCTGTGGCCCCTGGGGGAAGGGGGGGTGGAGGGCTCCGCATGCGCTGCCCTTGCCGCGCCTCCAGGTACCTCCTCCAAAGCTCCCATTGGCCATGGTTCCCCGTTCCCAACCAATGGGAGCTGCGGGAGGCAGTGCCTGGCGGCAAGGGCAACACATGGAGCCCTCTGCCCCCCGCCCCTGGGGGACTGCAGAGAAGTGGTGCCGGCCGCTTCTGAGACCGGTGTGGGGCCTGCAGCACCACGGGGGACAATCCCACGGGCCGGATCCAAAGCCCTGAGGGGCCGGATCCGGCCCGTGGGCCGTGGTTTGCCCACCCCTGGACTAGATGGAGCTACTATAAGGGTAGGTCTATACTCACCGTCCGGGTCGACGAGGTGAGTTCGACTTCTCGGAGTTCGAACTATCGCGTCTAATCAAGACGTGATAGTTCGAACTCCCCGCGCACTCCGGTCGACTCCAGAACTCCACCTCCACGAACGGCGGTGGCGGAGTCGACTTTGGAGCCGCGGAGTTCGATCCCGCCGCGTCTGGATGGGTAAGTCAGTCGAACTAGGGTACTTCGAGTTCAGCTACGCGAATACCCTACTTGCGTACCCTAGTTCGACCCCCCCCTCCTTAGTGTAGGCCAGGCCTAAGGTAGGTGCATAACTGGTTGGGAAATCATTCCCAGAGAGTAGTTATCAGTGGTTCACAGTCATGCTGGAAGGACCTAACGAGTGAGGTCCTGCAGGGATCAGTTCTGGGCCCAGTTCTGTTTAATATCTTCATCAATGCTTTAGATAATGCCATAGAGGGTACACTTATAAAGTTTGCGGACAATACCAACCTGAGAGTGGTTGCAAGTGCTTTGGAGGATAGGATTAAAATTCCAAATGATCTGGACAAACTGGAGAAACGGTCTGAAGTAAATAGGATGAAATTCAATAAGGACAAATGCAAAGTACTCCACTTAGGAAGGAACAATCAGTTGCACACATACAAAATGGAAAATAACTGCCTAGGAAGAAGTACTGCGGAAAGGGATCTGGCGGTCATACTGGATCACAAGCTAAATGAGAGTCAACAGTGTAATGCTGTTGCAAAAAAAGCAAACATCATGCTGGGATGTAAGAGCAGGAATGTTGTAAGCAAGACATGAGAACTAATTCTTCCGCTCTACTCCGTGCTGATTAGGCCTCAACTGGTGTATTGTGTCCAGTTCTGGGTGCCATATTTCAGGAAAGATGTGGACAAATTAGAGGAAGTCCAGAGAAAAGCAACAAAAATGTTTAAAGGTCTAGAAAACATGACCTAGGAAGGAAGATTGAAAAAATTGGGTTTGTTTAGTCTGGAAAAGAGAAGACTGAGAGGGGACATGATAACAGTTTTCAAGTATATAAAAGGTTGTTACAAGGAGGAGTGAGAAAAATTGTTCTTCTTAACCTCTGAGTATAGGACAAGAAGCAATGGGCTTAAATTGCACCCAGGGCGGTTTAGGTTGGACATTAAGAAAAACTTCCTGTCAGAGTGGTTAAGCACTGGAATAAATTGCCTAGGGAGGTTGTGGAATCTCCATCATTGGGGATTTTTAAGAGCAGGTTGGACAAACACCTGTAAGGGATGGTCTAGATTAGTGTATCCCAAACTTGGGAGCCGCCTGTTTAGGGAAAGCCTCTGGCAGGCCAGGCTGTTTTGTTTACCTGCCACATCCACAGGTCCAGCTGATCGCGGCTCCCACTGGCCGCAGTTTGCTGCTCCAGGCCAATGGGAGCTGCTGGAAGTGGTGGCCAGTAAGTCCATTGGCCCGTGCCACTTCCAGCAGCTCCTATTGGCCTGGAGCAATGAACCGCGGCCAGTGGGAGCCGCGATCGGCAGGACCTGTGGACGTAGCAGGTAAACAAACCAGCCCAGCCCGCCAGGGGTTTTCCCTAAACAAGTGGCGTCCCAAGTTTGGAAAACACTGGTCTAGATAATACTTAGTCCTGCCTTGAGTGCAAGGGACTGGACTAGATGACCTCTCGAGGTCCCTTCCAGTTCTATCATTCTATGATTTAGGAACAAGGAAAAGAGCATATGGTTTAGAAGGGAGCAAGGGGGCTCCTGGATATGGAAAGCCAAGTAGGGAGTGAGGTTCAGATTATCTCTGTCTCTTCTGTGGGAGCACAGCTGCCTTTTCTGCAAGCACCTCACACATTCACAGCCAGAACTCTAGCAGTCATCACTCTAGAAATTTATACAGCTAATTTTTAAACATATTAAATTTCTTAGATGAATTTCTCTTATGGAACCTTATTAGTGGGACAAATGCAATACTGGTGACAGAGTAGACTAGAAAGGACTTTGCATTTATATAGCACCTTTAGTAGGCAAGTTAACACAAAATGTTTTTTGAAGTGATGACTCCAACCCATCTGTTTCCTTCCCTTGGCACAGAGGGGAGGAGAAAGATCTTAAAGTCTTAGACGTGGCCAGCAGGGACTGAGAAATATGTTGTGCTCCTCTCACACTACTTAGCTGGTGGCAGTCCTTCTGTGAACTACTCAACAGAGCCCCTGTGTTGGGAAACATGGATGGCTTGGAAGGATGAGAAGCTGGAGATATACATGACACACTGCACTCAGGACCAGGGCCGCCCAGAGGGGGGGGCAAAGGGGGCAATTTGCCCCGGGCCCCAGGCTCCGCAGGGGCCCCCAAGAGAAGAGCGGAGGCTCCCGCCTCCGCCCCTCTCCTGGAGCCTCAGCGCATCAAGCGCCGAGTCTCCGCCGGGGCCCCTGAGCCCTGCCCCGCTCAGAGCGGCGTGGTGAGGGGGCGGGGCTGGGAGCTCCAACGGGGCCTGAGCCCCGCCCCGCTCAGAGCGGTGTGGTGAGGGGGCGGGGCTGGGAGCTCCAACGGGGCCTGAGCCCCGCCCCGCTCAGAGCGGCGTGGGGAGGGGGCGGGGCAGCTGCCTCCGCTCAGCGTG